>NC_142511.1:19855760-20163586 GCF_057876585.1 Rhinolophus sinicus
ACGTAATCCACAAGTTCTGAAATGTTCGAAAACAGCCGACAGCGAGGCCTCAGGATCTTGCCCTCAGCAGAAGCCGTGTGACATGTTCGACTTCTGAATCGTGTTCGAAAACCTGAAGCATTTACTTCCAGGTTTACAGTGTTCATAAACCAAAATGTTCATCAACAGAGACATTCGAAAACCAAGGTACTACTGTATATAGATATAAATTCACGAAATAAATGTGGTTAGAATTATAAGAAGAAATCTAAAAATGTATAATATTTGTGTAAAGATTTTAACATTTATTTTAGAAACTGATAGATCAAAACAATATTGTAATGATTTACAAGATTTGAATAACAGTTCTCGCTCATATAATATAGGGGATATAACGTAATGTAACATACATAACATATGAATAATAACATAACGTAACATCATAACATAACATAGCTATATTCTCATGTCCAAGAAGTAGGGAGTACATATGTTTTTTTAAGCATGCATATATCATTATAGAAAGTTGATCATACATGAATTTACAAAAGGTCACAAAACCTTCTAAATAATTGATTTCATATGAAACATTATATATTACTACAGTACAATACAATGAATATGATTGGATTTCCCCAAACATTTGTTGGAACAATAATCGATGCTAAAAAATAATTGAATCTGTGATACAAGATTTCTCCCTACAAAAGACATCAAGGCTACATAGTTTTATGGAGTAATTTTACAAAAATTATAATTCATAGTCTCTATGTTCTACAATCTGTTTCAGTGAATGGACAAAGAGAACAAACTTCCTGTCATGTGATATCAAAATTAGGCACATAGGGTATAAGAAATGATAACTATTGTCCAATCTCACTATAGTGTAGATGAACAAATCATGATAACCTACTAGCAAATCCAGAATTGTAACATACTAGCAAATCCAGAATTAGTAAAACAGTTTATCCCAAGAATACGAAGATGGATTAACATTAGAAGTAAAGTAGATCAATAAATAGGAAATCTACTTATATAATTCAACACAATGACAGAAAATAGACAAAGAACATGTAATCATCTCAAAGTATGTAGAAAATATTCCATAAAAGTCAATACTTATTTATAAATTAAGGGAAGAAAACCCAGTACATGAACAATAGAAAGAAACGTCCTTAGTCTGGTGAAGAGCATGTATCCCAAACCCACAGCAATGCCGCCCTGAAAGGTCAGATTCAAGAAGCATTCACATTAAACTCAAGACAAGGAACTAGTCACTAAAACCACTTTTATAGAGCAATTACTGGAAGCTCTAGTCGATTCAAAAATGTAATAAAAAGAATTAAATGATATAATTATTGGAAAGAAAGAGGCACAATTGTTATTTGCAGATGATACTGTTTGCATACAAAATACGAAAGAATCCACAAACCATTTAGAATGAGAAAAAGCTGGGGAAGCTTGTTGGAAATAAGATCAACACACAAAAACGATTGTAATGTGAGAATTTATTTACCAGTAATTAGAAAGTAGAAAGTGTTATTTTAACAAGATTCCATTCATAATTGCATTCAAATATACGTACATGGTACCTAAGGGAAAAGAATCTAACAGATAATAATTAATGCTTTTATGGAAGAAAATTTAAAAAACATACAAGGTCAAAAAATATTTTGTTTGTGCATAGACAAGCTCAACATCATAAACATATGTTGTAAATTATTCCCTAAATTGAACTACAAATTCATTGTAATTCCAATAAAAATCCCAGTAGATTTTAAATGGAATTTGATAAAACTTATTTTTAAATTCCTGTGTATCAGTATGAGCACATGTTCAAGAAGGTGCAGGACAGTTATGAGAATATGTAGGCGCGTTTGCGCTCTTAGATATCAAGAATTATTTTTAAGCTATAGTTATTACAATAATGTGGTATTTTGCAGGGTTTAAAAAAGATTTGTTAGACAGACTTGAGAACTTAGAAAAAGACCTTGGCTTATATGGGAACTTTATTTACAAGAGAGGTGGCCTCAAAAATTGGAACTTTCTTGGAATAATTGACTATCTGCACGGAAAAAAAGAGAATTAGAGCATTATCTCTATATAATAACAAATTCCAGGTAGATTCAAGGCCTAAGTTGGTTAAAAATATTTTAAAATATTATGTAAGAGGCCAACCTTATGATCCTGTAAAGAAAAATATGTTTAGATACTTGGAGAAAAAAACATAAATCATAAAGAAAATTGATAAATTTATATTAAAGTTTTAAAAACCTGCATGACAACGGTTTAAAAAACAAAAGACAAAGACTTTTGCAACACATAACAAAGAATCTATCCAAAAGCTATAAGGAGCATTCTCCCACCTGTAAGATAATACTATCAATAATAGCTAACACTTATTAAGCACGTATCATAGCCAGGATCTGTTCTAACTGGTTAGTATGTATTAACTCTCCTAATTACCGTAGTAATGCTATGAGATACTATTTTTACCTCAACTTTATAGACGAAGAAAATGAGACACAGAGAGGGTAGGTAACTCACGCAAGAAAAAATCTATTAGCGATAAATGTGGAATTGAAACTCATGCTGACCAGCTCCAGAGTGCTTACTGCTGACCACTATGTAGAATCGTGTCTCCTCACCCCTCAAAAAAGAAAAATAACCCAGTTGAACAACAAGCAAAAATATACAAACAGGTTATTCATGGAAAAGGAGCTGAATTGCCAATAAAGATGAAAATATGCTCAACTTTACTAATCAGTGAAATGCAATTTAAAATCTGAATGATGTTTCTCATCAGATTGGCAACATTTTTAAAAGTCTGAGAACACCAAATGGTGACCAGATTTGCCAAGACAAGTCCATGTATCCTGCTGGAAGGAGTGTCAACTGGCACACAACCTTTAGAGAGCAAGATGGCAGTATCTGGTAAGGCTGACACTGTAGACACAGACGGCTCTGCAATTCCACTCGAGGTATAGTCATGTATGAAGAAAACGTGCCTAATGAAGTTCAACGCATGTTTTAAATAAACAATTGGAAAGAATTTAAAATAAAGGGAAAGTAGTTGCTGTATATTGATAGGATGTAATGCCATTTAGCAATTAAAATGAATGAATTAAATGCATATGTATCAACTTAGAGGCGTCTCTAAGACTGCACTGTTGAGTGAAAGAGGTACTATGTAATACATATAGATATGTAAAATATAGTACCATTTATGTAAGTTGTGGGGGCCTAAACCTACCATGTGTTGATAATGGTACATACAGAGAGTATATTCAAAGTGTAAATACGTGAAGGGCAGAATTCAAACTCACTTCAAGATAGCGGCTGCTTCTGGAGAAGAAAGGAGGTGAACAGGACTGCAGAGCCATACTCAGGAGATTTAGTCACATCTTTAATATTTTATTACAAAAAAGATATATGATGCACATAAAATTTATTAATTCTGGTGTTGGGTGCACAGGCTTTTGGTTGATTACTCTCCCTACTTTTCTCTATATTTTTAATATTAAAACAGGGGAAAAACAAGAACTTGATTAAGGTATAGTCCTCGCTCTCAAAGAATTCATCTCTATTTATCCTGGCACAGAGTTCTGTAAGTGAGCAGTACCCTTTTAAGTCATAGAGACAAACAAGAAGGATGCTTCCTGTCTGTCAAGCTGTGTTCTACTCTCCTGGGTTCTGCTTTTGCCTGTGGTTGGGAGATAAATTAGACATGAAGCAAGACTCAGTGATCATCTAAACCCCTCACAGAACAGATGAAGAAACTGAGGTCTACAGTGGGAGAACTGGCTATAGGTGATACATAAATATATATAATATATACTTACATATGAAGTTACTACACATAGTAAATATATCTGTTACATTCTATATGTTTTATGTATATGATATAATAGATAAGTAAGTAACTTATATGTAACTTATATAAGTATCTATATGTATATATACTTACTTATATATAATATCTTATATACATAAAGACAGATAGAGAGAACGTATCTATAGAACTTAGGCCAGAACCTATCAGGACTTATAAAACAGATTGAGGGCACAGATTGGAGGCCAGCAGGCCAGATTAGATCCACAGACAGGTTTTGTTTGACCTGTGTGTTGTTTAATTTTTCGAAAGGAAATTTGAACATTATTATAATTGTGTGTGTTGTTAGCCTTAATCCTTCTGACTTCCTGTTTCTTATGTGGGCACTTTATTCACTGATATTGCCTTCTTGGCCCTTTAATATATGCATTTGTGATCCTTGTCATAGAATCTTTGACTTGGAAAGGACCTTGGAGAAGGTCACCTATGTCCAGTCAACCCTTAACGTAGTAATCCCCTCAACAGCCTCCCTGATAAGTGTGATGCTGGAACACTTCACCTGTAGGAAGCTTAGCAACTCCCAACATAACACAGCTAATTTTTGGACAGCTCTAACTGTTACAACATTCTGCCTTTTATGGAGTCAAAATATGCTTGCTTCTGGCATTGCAACTCATTATACCCAGCCCAGCCAGCTAAAGGTGTGTGAAAAACAGTCTAACTGTTGTTATGCAAAGGTCTGAAGACAGCTATCACTCTTAAACTCAATCGCTTCTTCTTCAGGATAAACACTGTCCATTCTTCCAAGCCTTGTAGAATTGCCTGTTTTTTCTGCTCATTGCTTATGTGGTTGGCCCCTGAAGCTGTCGCCCTGAATGGGATCCAGCTCCTCCCTACTGGAAGGCGAGGGAGAGAGGTTGTCCATGGTGAGCCCTGTGAATATGCCTCATGTACTATTTAAACCATCCAACTATTTATGACCAGAAGACTAGCATGGCTTCCCCCCTGCCTACTTCTCCAGCCTTTCCCCCACTTTCCCCGTTTCCCCTTATCCTTTCTTTCTTTTGTCTTCACCCTTTGTCATGGTCACACACTGTTTTCACTCCGACAACAATACACTATTTCTAATTCCCCAAACAAACCATGCTATTTTATATCACTATGCCATTTCATATCCTGTTCCCTCCACAAGGAACATTTCATCAATGACTTTCCATGGGAACTCCTATGTATTCTTCAAAACCCACTTTTAATGTCACCGTCTGTGTGAAGCTTTTCTGTGCCTTGAACCCTAACCCTTCCCTCTTCCTGTTTCACACTCCAGTCTAAGTTAGTCACTTTCTCCTGCATGCGGCCTCCCCGCTTTATACACACGTCTATTCTTGCACACCTCTCACTGGATTAGAATTATATGTTAGCATTTCCATCTTCCTCTTCCATTTTATAGTCACTTGGAGGGACAGTGCTTTACTCTTTTTTAGAAGTGCAACATTAAGCACAGGGCCTGGTATATAGCAGCTGCTCAATAAATACTTGTTGAGTTGACTGCAACTCTGAGACCACTGGATATATTGCACAGATACAGTTTGTTTTAAGGACAGCTTGAGTTTTCACCATTTTCCAATTAGAATTGAGTTGCTTGAGAATACGAATCATGTTTGTTTGGTTTTTTTTTCTCTCCTGGCACCAAGCACAACTCCCATCAGTCAGATGATTATTTAAATGAATAAAGATGATTCAGAGGGATGTGTACTGTGAGCATTCAGTGGAATACAGACTTTCTTTTGGCTTTCCATTATAGAGGAGGAAAAATTGTACATGTACATAAAGATTAAATTTGCATTCATCCATATATGCACACAAATATCTGTATACAGCTACACTTATATATATATATATATATATATATATATATATATATATATATATGCACACACACACACACACACATATATAAAACAGTGTAGCCTTTGCACATCCAGGCATATATACATCTTCTGAATTGCAAAGTGCACTCCAGATTATTTGAAGTCCTGTATAATATGTCTTGCCTCCCAGGCAAAGTTTCTTGTTAATTTCCTTTGCCTCCATGAATATATGATTTATTTAATGAAACTTCCATGCAGCAAATTAAAGAACATTTGTTTTACCTAGAGGGATAATTCTCCAACATCACAGAACTGACAGGCCCAGTTACAAAGGTTTATGTAGGAAACAGCGGTCCAACTCAGAATCCCAAGTACAACAGTGTCTTCTGGCCTATTCTCACAAGATACACTCTAGTTTCTAATTAGCCCAGGGGGGAATAAGGAAAAAATAAAAACAAAAAACTGTAGTCCTAACAATGTTTGTGGTTGTTGAGTTTTTTGTTTTTTTTTCCATTTTCTTTTATCCCCTTTTTCCTAGCCCCATCACTTTACATGGATGTACTCAAAAAC
Organism: Rhinolophus sinicus; assembly: GCF_057876585.1. NCBI lineage: Eukaryota > Metazoa > Chordata > Mammalia > Chiroptera > Rhinolophidae > Rhinolophus > Rhinolophus sinicus. The sequence continues at coordinate 19,862,010 of NC_142511.1, forward strand.
TAATATAATTTACTGCATCTTTTCTTTCTCTTTTGCTCTATTTCTTTTCTCTCTGTCCTTTTCTATTTTTTTAAAAGAAAATCTATATTTTTGTTTTCTAATCAGAGAATAACAAACACAGCCATCTGTTTCAAAAATTTTTGCTTATGAAAAGACCTTGAGCCATTCTAGTCTGAACCTCTGGGAACCCATCCAAGAGAGATGAGAAATGGACCATACCTGATCTTCACTCTGCTCCTGTGCATTCCCAACTCAAATGAGATAGATCACAAAATAAGCTGCAAAGTAAGGAATCTGTACATTTTAAAATATCAACAGTTAACATTTTTATCCAGCTTGCAAATTCATACCATCGTAAAGCAAGGCCCATTTCTGACCAGCAGAAGGTAGATTTGATACATTTCGATAATATTTTAGCTTTTAGTCCCATTTTTCCTGGGGCTCAGGGTCTTAGGAACTGTTCTGTGTTGGGAGGTTCACTCTTGGCACATAGCATAACTTAATTCATGATTGAACATACTTTTTAAAAAACTGTATGCATTCGTTCATACAATCAACATGTACTGAAAGCTTACTTTGAGACCATACGCCTGAATGACATAGTTCCTATCTTTAGTAGTATTCCAGTTAACGTTTACTGCATAATGAGCCCCTCCAAGGCGTTGGGCTTTCATTCTGTTTTGCTCACAGATTCTTTGGATCAGGAATTCACAGGGCATGGTGGGGATGGCTTGACTTTACACAATGATATTTTTGGCCTTGGGGGACAAAACTCAAGGCTGGGGGTGGGGGAAGGGGTGACGTTGGGCTGGAGGCTGACATCATCTGGAGGTGTATTTGAAAGTCACTTATCTGGCAGTAGATTTTGTTGGCTGACTGGCACCTCAGCTGGAGCTGTTGGCCAGTGTTCACATGGCCTTTGTATGTGTTTGGACTTTCTCACTACATGGTAGTCTTGTGTTATTTGTGAGACACATTAGCTAGCGTGTTGTTAGGTAAACAAGGTAGTCCCTGATAAAATAAACAAAGACACATATCTTGGAACTCCAGGTTCTGAAATGACTCATTCACTCCAGGGCAAAAATATAATTGCGCTCTGGGGATAAATGGGTTATCTTATAAATCCCTTTAGGCTGGACGAACAGAGCAAATATGGTAGACAGAATCCATTTAAAAGGCACAAGTTCCCTTTCCCAAGCATACGAGAAAAAGTATAAAATAAAAGCCTTTTGCCTTAGCCAGTGGGCATCCCAATTTCGGGTACCCCCTCTCACAAGAGAGCTGTACTTTCACTTTAATAAAAATCTTTGCTCCTCTACCTCTCCTTCTGAGTCTGCATTCTCATTCTTCAGGTACATGAGACAAGATCTCTGGGCACCAGACACCAGAACCCTATATCATTTGGGGGACCAAGATCCTATATCATTTGGGGGCTCGTCAGAATTCCTATATCAGTTGGACTTCTACTATGACTCTGAAGGAGAATGTTCTAGCTCTAAGCAGTTGTGTCGCCTTTTATTGAAGTCAGGTAGTACCACTCTCACTGCATTCTGTCGTTTACAAGCCAGTCATAAGCCCAGATAGATTCTGGGGTAGTCAACACAGATCCCATTTTTTAATGGAAGGTGTGTTGAGGTCACATTGCACAAGAACATATATGATGAGAGATTGTTGTGGCCATCTTACAACATGGAAGCTTATAGTAGCTCTGTAGGGAAGTTAGACATGTAAACAAGCGGGGAAGGCTTCTAGCTCTAAAACAGAAGAGTGTGTTGATTACAGCAGACCACCTGGTCAGTCATACCTGGAGAAAATGAGGAGGGAGGGAAAAGTTTCAAAAAGAAGGTGAGTCTGAAGGTGAATGGGCTTAGATAAAGTAGAGACTGGTACACATTTTGGTGGAAGTTGTTGGATTTGGGGTTTTTGAGACATACCTTATGTAAAATTCTCTTTTACTGGCAACATATATTTAAAACATTTTCTTAGGTTAAAAAATAAGCAAAAACTAGAAAGCACCTGTGCTCTCCAGTGCCTTTCAAAACCCCTTTGCTGGTTGGAGAATAAGCTTGAGATGGGGCTCATGGCACCTGCAAAGTGGTGACAGCTCTGAGGCCACAGCAAACAACCGGAAGACGAAAAATTATAATGTGCCAGGCCACGCACTCATGACAGCACGTGACCTGGGCAGAGCTCTGGGAACTGTGAAGGGCTGCCGGCCAGGACTTATACTGTTCCAAGGGACACCTTTATTCCCACTTAGCAGATGCTGCCCCAGGGATTACCCACTCCAAGTTGTCGTAAGCTTGGTGTGTTGTCTGCCCCCTCCAGGTCTTGGGACTTGATGAAACTATGGATTTGTGAAGCCTTCGTGGTTTAGTTTCAAATAATTCAACCATTTTATGGCTTTATGTAAGGGTAAGTTCAATTCTTGCAGCTTTGGGGCAGCACAAACGCAATGAGAGGGGGGTCAGTGTTTCTGGATTGGCGAGAGGTAGAGCATGTGTGCATGAATGCCCCCAAAGCAAACAGGAGAAACTTCTCCGAGTTTTATTTTCTTTGTATTATTAAAGGAGCATCACTGTGCCATCCGTGTACAGCCAGAGCTTCTGATTCAGTGGAAATGAAATTCCAACCCAGTGTGTGCTTAACTCCCTCAGCACACTCAATTCATTTTTCTCTTTGTCTCTGTCTCATCTCCCACTTTGCCGCGAAGAGAGATACAGGGCTGTGGTGCAGTCTGAACAGTGGGAAACCACTCTGGCAATTTCTGAGTAATGTCTGAAGAAATGAATTGAGGGGCTTGCCTGGGGTGGAGACAGAAGACAGACCATGCTTTTATTGTAACTGCTGGGTTTGTGATTTTTTGCGCATTACTTACCTACGCACGTTCTTTTCTATTCCAACACATAAAGAAAAACATGCCCATCCACATGGTCCCCAGCTTATCACTCCATATCTACCCAGGAGCAACACAGATTTTCAATTTCCCCACTTGTGAGTAATAACTGAAAGTTAGCAGAGGATGCTGTGTGGGGAGAAAGAGAATAGTGGTGCAGACTGGCCACTAAAGATTGAAATGCATCCATATTTTTGCAAATAGTAAGATTTCATTCTTCTTTATGGCCGAGTAATACTCCATTGTATGTGGAGTCGGTGGAATTGTAACAGCGATATACGATGTCAGAGGGGTAGTAGATGGGGGAGGGGGTTATCACTTTGTGAGGGGTGTAAATACCTAACTATTACGTTGTTTTGTGCACCTGAAACTACTACTACTACTAATAAAAGATAGAAATGGCATCCACAGGGTGGGTGGGAAGCGTGGGAAAGGATCTGGGTGTCATCGCACCATACTTGACGCATGGAAGCTCTGACTGGCAGTATTCAGCTACTCCTTTCAGCACTGAGGCTGCTCTCTGGCATCCGAGCCTGTGCCCATGCCATCTGCCTTTATTCGGAGGTTTCATCAGTCCCCCCTGTGACATTCTATTTCCCTCTTCATCTTTGTAGCTCCAACTTTTCCATCAAGCTTCCACTTCAATGTTACTTCTTCCTTTTCAATATTTGTTTTGGCCCCTCCTCACTGTCCTGCTTTAGTCCATGAACTTATTTCCAATAAAGCCTTCTTATGTTGTATTATAATTTTCTTTACAAAATTATTATTTGGTTCCACACCTGGACTGAAAGGTGCTTGAGAGAAGCAAACCTGTTTTTTTTTTTTTTTTCCCTGCTGTTCTATTTCTATGCACCTAGTACAATTGCTACCACATTGCAGGAGCTCAAACAAAATTATGGACTCGTAAGGTAGAGAAATAGAAGCCAGAAGTTACAGGGAAATAGGTGGTCAGAATTAAAGTCCAAATGGATGGGTCAAAGGATTAAAAAAAGAAATGAGGTTTTATACCAACCCGATTGAAAAAAGAAAGTACAGTGTCAGTAATGGTGAGATCTTGGTGAAATTGTTACATACATTCAAATGACAGCAGTGGTACATTAGTAAGATATCTTTTGAGAGTAATACCTCAATGGGAATCAAAAACTTCAAAATGTATATACCAAATTGACTCTGTAATCCGCTTCTGGGAGTATAACCTAAGTAAATAATCTTAAAGAATGAAAATTTTATATACATATACATATAAAATTTTATATATAATGCATTGTAGCATTGTTTACAATAGTGGGAAATTGAAAACAATTTGAACAGTATAGAAATGTTTAAATATTGACAATATTATGCAATATAATTCTCTAATACTATATTATGCCGCTATTAAAATGATAAGTGTGCGGTTTATTTTTCAACATAGAACGTATCTATTATATCATTTCAGGCTAAACAATGAAATTGTGCCCACACCATAGTTTTTAAATTATATAAAATTATGTTTTTGAATAAGCGAGTTCTGAATATAAATAAATGAAAATAGCTGTATTTACTAGAGTGGTTGGATTTTGCATGTTTTAAAGTTTTTCTTCCCCCTTTGGTGTGCGTGTGGATGTGTGTGCGTGTGTGTGTGTAAAGCTTCTTTAGTGTTATAATGCTACGTGCATGACTTTAAGACTCCATGAGATAATGTGTGTAACACACTCAGCCCAATACCTGCCACAAAGCACCCTCTTTTTCATTCAACAAACGTTTATTGAGCACTTACCGTGGTCCGGGCTAACCCGGAAATGGACATAGCATTGATGCTGGGCCAGCTGAGCCAACTGATCACCTCACACTGACCACCTTTGTGTTCATGGTAAAACTGGAATGTCCATTCATGGCTGAAGGGCAGCCAAAAGGCAAGTGAATACAATCTTGACCCCTCTGGGAACTAATGTGTAGCAGTGGGTAACGACCATATGATATGTCAGGATACAGAGATTCAGCTGCTCTATCCCTTAATCCAGTGAGCAATTGACACCCTGTAAATGAGGAAACAACAGCACTTACAGAGGTGAAATGGACAATTAGCAAAACACAGACAATGACACCCATGCCTCACTGATCTCGCTTTGTCCCCATTCTTGGACTTTTCTTTTTTTTTAACAGTGACTCTAGTTCTGGTCAAAAGTGCTTCATCCACACGGAAAGGAAATGGACCAAAAGAACACTTTTCTCTCTAAGTCTCCTCCTACTGTGTAGATAATAAAGATATTTTCCTGGTCGCCAGTCGATCTCATAAGAGTGTAAACGAAAGTCAAGAAACTCTAGTTGTGGTCTTGCTCGCCCCCTCCTTCCCTGTGTGATTTGGGGAACATAGCTGAAGTTTATCCAAGTCTATGGATTGTCTTTAAATGGTTTCAATAATTCTACCAGATTCCTATCCATAAATAATTCCACAAAGATGAAAGGAGGGAAAAAACGCCACAGGGACCTTGGAGGAAGGAGGGTGCTACTGAATCTCATCCAGCATGTCCGGGACGAGGGTGGCCTGCACACGTATGCTGGACTCCATCTATGCAAATAAACACATTTACATTGCAAATGAAATTTGGTGTCTGACCACCACTTCACACTCAACACTGTCGTTTTCCAGACCTCTTCAACCACGGGAAAAAACCAAAACAAAACACTTCCTTCTCCAAATTCCTGTCTATTGAGGACAGTGAAATCCTTGGAGCCATTTTCTACTTATTCTGCTTGACAGCCACCGTCCTACAGCATCACATCATTTTTGAAATATGTATGTGACCTTTTCCCACTCCCACGGTGTCCACCCTACACAAAGTCTCGTTGGCCTTTCCAGGATTTCTGTAGTAGACCCTACAGTCTCAATCCACAGCAGTGGAATCTTCCTTAGTGCTTATTCTGTCCTGATTCTCTTCTGATATGAAAACCTGAGGTCACTCCCTACTTCCTCCTGCATCAAGTCCAATTTCCTTTCCCTGGCCGTTAAGGCTGTCCGCCACCCCTCCACTGCAGCCTTTCCCCAAGCCGACCCATTGTTGGCCCCCTGCCTCCCTTCTCCTCTTTTCAGAGTCATTTTTCTCCTGCCCACGGGACCTCTTGCCTAGTTCAGCACCATGCCCCAGAAACCACCTCTTAGACTTGAGCAGTTTTCTTTGCCGTTCCTTTCTTTTTATGCTGTTAGTTCTGGGGACTCACCTGTTCTCCTCTCATCGTTTAAGGACACCACCCTCTTGCAGAGAACTAAAAGAATCAAACAACATTTTTAGAAGCTTGCTCTCTGATCCATAACTTCCCCATCCTTTCCGTGATTATTTCTTTGCTCTGATTTCTGACAGTGACGTGTGTGAACCTCCTTCTTTGGGTGTGCTGATAGAGCCATAAAATGAACTCGCACGACAGCTTGGAAAAATTAATCTTCTTTATTTTGTCTATAATATCTGCGGTGTTCCTCTCAAGAGTCCAAGTTGCAGAATAGGAAGAAAAAATCATTTTACTTAGTCCATCTGCATCGAATAGGACCTAGGAAAGTTAAATCTCAAGGCTTGCAGCTGCCTGACCAAACTCTCCCCTTTGCTGGAATGGCTGTGGTCCTGATGTTACAATAGGAGTTGAAGGGAAACAGGGACCAGGGGCAGAGGTCACTTTGTCCCCTCACCCCACATTATCCTCATGATCTGCTGTGTCTGTTCATTCCAAGCCTAAATTCCGAGAGCAGAAGTGTGAGGGACACACATGGTCACCCTGCTTCCTTCCTTCTTCCCTCCCCACACTCAGTGGCTTAATGGGGTTGACTTTGTTCCCTTCTCTGGGCATTTATACCTTTGATGGATGTCCAGCATCTTTGAACAGATTTTTTTTCTCTGTATTTCCCACCCTCCATCTCCCAAGTCGAAGCCAGAACTTCATTGGTTTTCCAGTCTCCCTTGCACCCGGAGCAGGCCCGTGACCTAGGCTCATAATCAGAGGCATCACCCCCCAGGTGAGACCTGGATTTGTGCTGTGTGTTTCCTGGTGAGTGTGGGGGGACTCACAGGACACGAAGCTTACAGGGGTCTTGGGCGCACGTGCCCAGCTCCTCTGCTCTGCGGCAGTGGGATCACTCTGACACACCTTCTGGTGGTGTATTTTACATGTCGTTCCTGAAGATGCTGCTTCTGAGTCTGGTCCTCTGGCTTTTCTGGAATCCCATGAACTGTCTAATAGCCTTTAATAATCCTGCTTTAAATAGCCAGAGCATATTCACTCTGATGTACTAATATGCCACCCACTCATCCTCACACAAACACTGACCTTCTTGCCGGGATCACCTTTGTGGGTCATACTGGGATCTATTTTGATAAATGCTAAGTGGCAGCTTATCAACACCTGTTTTCAAGCTTCATCTTGCTCATTGAGTCAGGTTCCCATCCTTTCCTGCCATGATCTCAGAATAGTTTTGGAGGTGGAAGGTTGCAGGGGGAAAACACTTTGAGAATAATATTAAAATGTGTCACTTTAATATTTATAAAAATATGAACCCAGGGTGGCCGGATGGCTCAGTTGGTTAGAGCACGAGCTCTGAACAGCAGGGTTTCCGGTTCGATTCCCACATCGGCCAGTGAGCTGCACCCTCCACAGCTAGATTGAGGACAACGAGCTGCCGCTGAGCTTCCAGAGGGGCGGCCGGATGGCTCACTTGGTTAGAGTGCGAGCTCTTAACAACAAGGTTGCTGGTTCAATTCCCGTATAAAAGGGTGGGCTGCGCCCCCTGCAACTAAAGATTGAAAATGGCGACCGGATTTGGAGCTGAGCTGCGCCCTCCACAACTAGATTGAAGGACGATGACTTGGAGCTGATGGGCCCTGGAGAAACACACTGTCTCCCAATATTCCCCAATAAAATAAAAATAAAAATATGAACCCATTAATTGTGATTTCTGGGAAGGCCACTCTAATATTTTCCTCCTTGAAGTTTCTATTTCTCTGGGAATTGCCTGAAGAGTTCACTGGCACAGAAAGTCATGTCCTGGAGCCATGTGCATGTCTGAGGAATACTCGACTGGGAGAAAGCTCTTCCTCCTTTGGGGCATTTCTTCATCTCTACCTTTACATCTTGTTCTTCTGCATCCTTGCACTGTTGGGCCCCGTACTAGAAAATCCCAAGCGTGCCCCTGATGATGCTTTCCAGGCCACCTGTTCTTCACAAGGAGGGGTAGTGCCACGTCTTCGCAGTTTCTCTTGTTGACCCTAATTCCTATTGACTTCTCTTAGCTCTACACTCCTTTAGCAGTTAGACTTGGTGTCACACACTTTAGCCCTTAGTCGTTGTGATACGTATCAAACCCTGGCAGAAATAAACCTTAAGAGAAAACACTCTAAGAAGGGCAGTTTCTTTAGTTTGGCCCAATCTAGAATTCAGGGTCTTGATTATTATAGATAGAAAGAGTCGATTCGGCCAATTGTCACACATTGTAATAAAAATAACACGAGAGGCTTGTTTCTTCATCTCAGAGCTCCAGACTCACATATCTTTACTCAGATGTCTAATCAGCATCTTAAACACATAATATCCAAAACTGTACTGCGTTTACCCCCAAAGCTGTTCCTCACGTCGTCTTCCTCGAGTAATTGGCACCTCGATTGTTCTAGAAATGCTGGCTAAAAGCCCAGGGATCATCTTTTCCTCCTGTCTCTCTCTCCCAGCCATATTCAACTTACTTGTAAATCTTTCAGGCTTCAGTTATATCTAGGATGCAATAGCTTCTCATGAGCTTTGCAGCTACCATCATCTCTCTCCAGGATTATTGTAATCGCCTCCTAAATGTCCTCCCCAGTTCTGTCCTTGTCCTCTGCACCCAATCACAGCATATTCTGAACACAACCCTCAGAGTGAAACTTTTAGAATGTCTGCCAGATGGCACTCTTCTCTTCAGAAGCACCCTGTGGTTTCCCATGTCACTCAGAATAAAAGCCAGAGTTCTTTCAATGGCTACAAAGTAGGGTTTCCAGGCAGGAATTCCCGCCTGTTCTCAGGAATTTTTTTCTCATTCCCCTTCCCGAATCCCGAGAAAAGATGGTCGGGAGATCGGGAAAATTGGCTCCTTGAACTCAGGTGGTTGGTATTATCGGCTGTCACTTTGTGGAAATGATTCATCGTGGAGAACAGAAAACAGTTTATATCTCAGGATTCGGGAACTGGAAAGCAAAAAAACATTCCTGAGAACGGGCGGGAATTCCCACCTGGAAACCCTTTTATGAAGACCTTATCTTTTGTCTCCCACTGTTCCCCTGCTTGATGCTCTAGCCATGCTAGCGTCTCTGCTGTTCATCAAATTTAAGAAAGCCTGCCACCACCTCAGAGTGTTTGTCTTTATGGGTCCTTTTGGTTGGAATGCTTTCCCACCAGATTTCCAAAAACAAACCCACCTCCTCACTTTCTTTGGGTTTTGCTTTGATGTTATCACGTGAGACATTCTCAAACCCAAACTATTTTACCTGATAACCACATAGCTTTCACTGACACTCCCTCTCCTAATTTTCTCCACAGCACTTCTCATTATCTATCATACTTTATACCTGCTGGGTGATTTATTTTCTATCTGTCTCTTCCCATTAGAGTGTAAGCTCCATAAGAGTAGAGCTGGGAAAAGTGCTTGGGGAAAGACAGGTACTCAATTAATAGCTCTTAAATGAATGAAAAAATAAATGAAAAATAGGATAGGAGCAAGTCTCAACTGGCAATGGCTGAACCTGTACTCTACTATACTCTAGCATGAAATCATATAGAGTTTTCTACTTGATTAACTTAGGTATAAAATTTTAAAGAAACTATACAAGCGACAGTGCATAATTTTAATAATAACTCCTAGTCTCTTCTCACTAAGCAAATTAACTTGAGAATCTTTCAGTGCTGTGAGACAAGAGTCTCAAATTTGGACAGATTGTATGCTTCCTCTTGCTCTGTCTTGGGTATGTGTGTTTATTTTATTTTATTTTTTTAAATCTTTCTCTCTCTGTATCCCAACGAGAATAGCCCTGGTACGTATGGGATTGAGATGGCTGATGCCTTCCTTTGAGGGCTCTTATTACAGTCTTGCTTGTGTTGGCTTACATAGTTGGTTTACATAAATTTTTTATGGAGGTTTTATATTTCTCCAGCAAGCTCTGTATAGTGCTTGCTGCTTGCTCTGTGTATTCCCCTCTCTGTCATCTGTGTAGATTTTTATCTGCACACTGTGGTCTCCTGCCACAATTTCTGTATTCTCCATACCTCCTCTGGTGACAGTTTTTTTGATTTTATTTTTTTTTTATTTGTTCTCTTTAGTGAGAAGAATCATTTGTTTGTTAAATTCCAACCTGGAAAAAAAAAAAGATTTTCCTATGTAGCATCATCAAACATTTCTCAGTCTGCTGAAGTTGCAAGCCATTGCTGTGGGCTAAGCTTCCTTACAGTACTGTGGGCTATAATTGATATATAGTTTGATGGTAATCTTGTTACCTAACTAGATTATAGGTTTCTTAAGGAACTGGGAGGAAATAACTGTTTGTTTGTTTTTCCCACAGAACACAGCAGAGTTCTGAGTGCATCATCAATTCTTAATAAATACTTGTTTATTATTTGGTCCGATCCTTACTTATTCAGCAAATATTTGTGGGCCCATCATGTGCCAGGCACACTTATGTACACCAGGAAACCAACACTTAAAAAACGTACTTGAATCCTTGCTCTCATGGAGTTTGCATGCCAGTGGAGGGAAGCAGACAATAAGCAAAAAAAAAATAAGAGAATATGTGATATACGAAATGGTGGTAAGTGCTAAGAAGAAAACTGGAGTTGCAGGAATAAAGAGTGCGTGGAAAGGGAGCTGTTTTAAATAGAACAGTAAAAAAGCTTGTTGATGACATATGAGGGGAGAGATTTGAGGAGCTGAGGCTATAAACAATGAGGATATCTGGGGAAAAGAGTGTTTCAGGCAGACGGAGTGAGAAATACCTGGGTCCTTAAAAGGGAGTGTGCTTCTCGAGTCCAAGGAAAGTCGAGGAAGGTATTATAGCCAGAGTGCAGTAAGCAAGGTGGAGAGTGTTAGGTAAGATCAGTGAGGTAGTAAGGAAAGCAGATAGGAGGCCATTGAAGGAACTTGGTATATTACTCGTGGGAAAGTGGGAAGCCATTGGAGGTTGTCAGCAAAGGAGTGATTTGACTAATTTGTATTTTAAAAGACTCATTCTCAATATTGCGTTGAGAATAAACTGGAGGTCCTAGGGTAGGGACAGAGAAATGGTTAATAAACTATTATAATCTCAGCAGGAGGTGATGTAGCTTGGATCAAGGTGGTAACTCTGGGGGTGGTGAAAAACTGTTAGATTTGGAATATATGTTGAAAATGGAGCTTACGGTATTTGTCAATGGATCAGAGGTGGGATAGAAAAACAGAAGTAGAGTCAAAGATGACTCTGAATTTTTGGCCTGAGCCAAAAATGATTGGCAATTGTAGGATGATTATGTAATTACAGGAATCATTCAGTAATAAGATAGTTTTTAATGACGTTAGAGGGACATGGGAGAATTGCTGGAGACACATCATGGAGTAGGTAAGAGGGGATGGGGTTTAGTGCATGAGGGAAAGCTTAGCAAGCACACAGACAATTCAGCCATAAAAACAGAAAGGTAGGACAATTATTCAGTGACAGATGTAGGTAGCTGATCTAGAAAGCTTTTCTGGTTACTTCTACTACGTTGGTTAAATGGGAAGCAAGCTCAGCAGTTACAGGTGGTAAGTAGGGAAGAGAGAATGGCACTTTAAGAGAGAGAAAAAAGTATGAAGTGGTCACTAGAAAAGTAGAAAAGTAAAAGGATTGTCTTATAAAGCCACGGGCTTCCTTGAAGCCATGAATTTATTCGGCAAACCTCTTTTTCTCTAGATACATTTAAATGCTCAGATGGGAATTTTGCTGGGTGATTGTGTTGAAGAGGGAAAAAAAGACAAAAGAAAGTCAAGATTGCATACAAGAAACTGATTATAATTACTCATCATGAAATGTATTCCCATGTAAGGGAAGTAATGACATGAGAGGGGAGGGACTTTAAAAATCAATGGATTTTTCAGGTGTGGTTTGACAAGTTTGAGAGGGAGAATTACTGGAGTGGTGGCACTTAGAGTGATTTGGACAGAAAGTAAATGCTGGTAGGACAACAGGATGCTTAAAATCGGTATTAAGAAGGAGGTAGTTATTGGTAATGGCAGCGTCTAGGGAAAGACCATGGGATTGAGTGGCTGAGACATTGGAGGAGAGTAAGTCCAGGAACTGAGGAGCCAGGGTATTGAAAGTCTCATCGTTAGGCGTACTGCAATCGCGAAGAATTGTGACAGGACTTGTATTGGGGAAGAGTATCACTAAACCAGGAGCTAAAATCATCAGTGACGAGGGTTAATACATCCAGGAATCTACAGATGAAAAGTAGGAGTAGGGGTTGATATAACTTGGCGGCATGAGCATTAAAGCTAGAGAGAAATAAGAGGGAGTTCGGTGAAACGAGTAAGGTCTGGAAGTGGCAATAAGAAGAATGGATAACAGCCTGTCTATGGGCAGTGTTACCAGTGGTGTGGGGGCCTAAAGGCTTCTAATTTTCTGAGTTAAACCACTTGAAAGTGCTACAGAGAAGGTGGCTGTGGGGACAGAGCCAGGAGTGCAGTTTCCAGGCTCTCGCCCTCACGTGGAAAGGTGCTCACTTGGGTAGTAAATGGCCATCAACTGTGATTGCATGGCCATCAGCTGTGGCTAGCTGGCCGTCAGCTGTAACCAGTGAGCCATTAGCCACTAATATAAGTGCCGTGGCTACGCTAGCAGCAAATGGGGGCTAGCAAGAAGATGGTGGCTGAGCTGGCAAGAGCGGATTGCAGCTAGCAGGGCGGATTGCAGCTAGCAATTGGGGTTGACAGAGAAGTGGATGGCAGGTTGCAGGTCATGGGGATCCTGTTTCCTGTGTCTCCAACCCAGCCGCCAGCGAGAATATAGTGGTATGACTCCCCTATCTATGGCTCCGTGGATGTTCCTTTTTGGTCTCACCATGTACTGTGTTCTTATGTGGGGAGCGGGACCAGAGACCCCGCATGACACCCTGCATGACAGTGGTATTTTAGTTAAGATCCAGGAAAAAGTTTCAAAGAGGCTAACTATACAGGGGCTTTTGTTGATGACTCATTTCAAGAATATCTATTTAAATTTTGATGGTCATTGTACTTTGGATGCTTAAGTGGCAGTTAATAGACAACTGCAAATAGCCAAGTGTATTGTTTTATTATTTTGACAGTTCTGGTCTCTTGGCACCTAAAGAACAATATAAACACCAGACCCTCTCTCTCTGTATGTAACAATGGGAATAGTCTTTGACTTTTCATTCTAGAAGCATGATCAGACTTTTCCCCAGACTTTTCATGATCAGAAGCATGAAAGACCCAAGGCCCTGGGTCTTTTCTCCTGAACTGGAGTCTCACACCAAGATGAAAAACAATCAACTTTCAATTTCCTCTGCTTGTTTGCTTTCTGCCCAAAATACACAGAAAAGGCATTTAAGTAAACTTTTGGGTTTTCAAAGGACAGCTTTCCACTTCTGCCTGCAAAAGTTTTGGGAACCAATTGCTCCTGAGCCCCAGGAGCCCACTTTTATTATTAAACATGGGTGTCTTCACAACAAAACAGCCTCAAAAATCCAAGCCAAACCCCTCAACCCACCACCATTTGCCAAATGAAGCAAAACACCATAATAGTCTTAATGATGTGGATTTATCTCCTCACTGTTGTTTTGAGATCACAACAAATCATTAAAATCATTAGGTCTTATAGCTAAATTAGAGAAGAGATCTTCCAGAGTGCACGGTCAATGTGGTTGTTCCATAGCCCCCTCTCCTCTGCACACCCACCCCCGCCCACCCCAGGCCCTTATTTCTAGTCTTCTCAAATTTCTTTCATGAAGAAAGAACTAACAATATACTCAGTCACACTTTTAAACAGCTTTGTTACCTACCTCCATGCCCATCTCTCCCCTGCACCCCAGAGCCACTTCCCTAAGAAATGTAGACACCAAACAGTTACGCTAAGGGGTTTAGATCAGTGCTGACTCTGGGAGCCTGCGAAACAAAGATTAAGAGAGGTGGGGGAAACACTGAGTGGGGTTTTGGCTCTCCTAGCACTTCCATGCAAGCAGGGGCTCTCACCGCTTACCTTCCGCAAGATCTAGCAAAGGTGGAGCCTGTGTGGGCAGATGCCACTGTCAGAAGGAAGATGAAGTAGAGTTGGGATTCGCTGTCTTCTTAGGTCTGTCGCTAACTCTCTCCCCAGCCCATTCAGTCCTACAAAAAATGGAGGTAAAGAAGCATGTCTTCTGTTTCTGGCCCAGACAGTGTGAGGGCAGGAAGAATATGGGTTATGTGGGTATTGAGAAAGCGGATGTGGCCTCTCAGACCTGTGAGGTCTGACAATTAAGTTCGTGAACTTGCTGCAGCAATGTTCCTAACCTTTTGTGATATCAGAGGGATTATTCATTATGAATTTGTACCAACTGGACAAACAGTTCACCAAGTTTACGATTTGGAAGTGCTGAAAAGGCTGCGTGAAAAAGTTAGATGACCTGAACTTTCGCCAACAATTCATGGCTCTTGCATCACGACAGTGCACCAGCTCACACGGCACTGTCTGTGAGGGAGTTTTTAGCCTGTAGACAAATAACTGTATTGGAACACCCTCCTTACTCACATGACTTCTTTCTTTACCCGAAGATAAAGGAAATAGTGAAAGGAAGACATTTTGATGACATTCAGGACATCAAGGATAATATGATGACAGCTCTGATGGCCATTCCAGAAAAAGAGTTCCAAAATTGCTTTGAAGGGTGGACTAGGCACTGGCATCAGGGCATAGCTTCCCACGGGGAGTAATTCGAAGGTGAAGGTAGTGACATTCAGCAATGAGGTATGTAGCACTTTTTCTAGGATGAGTTCGCAAACTTAAGTGTCAGACCTCGTATGTTGGAGTTCATACCCATTCTTCTAGAAGATCCTTACAGAAGTAGGATGATGTGGTACTCGAGGAACTTGGGGGCGATTATTTATTCATCCTTCTTCTAAGTAGAAAGAACAGAGTATGTACCATGCAGTGAAGAGCTGGCTTAATGAAGCCAGGGTTTGATAAGGACAGTGAATTAAAAAGGGGTTTAGGACTATTGGTTAAACTTGGCTGTATGAGATTATTCAAGCTTACCTTACACTAATTGCAGAACTAAGTTACTGTTAGTAACACATAGCTCAGTGCTGCTCGGGTACCAGGTGACGTCCAATTAATGTTGGTTGAATTAAACACTGTACATATGTAACAATTTCATTTGGGGGCGTAGCGTTTTCTAAATTAAACCCACTTTATAAAGAGGTTAATTTTTACCTAGTCACCAATGAGTCCCCTGTATAGTTGGAACGTGTAGTCCTATTATTGAAGCTGGCAGAAGCAACATATTATAATTCAATAGTTAAAATGCAGGAGCCAAAGTTACGTTTAAAACCTAAGTGTGTGATTTACTCTCAGTTGTGTATGTTAAAAAGATTGGTGAGTTACTTTTGCTAGGCAGGCTCTGCCCGGGTCGACTAAACTCTAAACTCTTGGTTCTATTCAGAATAATTAGACTTCTCATCCTGTGCTTGCTGAGGGTAGTGAAGTAGAAGAGGCGATAAAAAGGAAAAAAACAAACAAAAAATTGGCCCACTGGTGAGAAACTCTCAACTCACTTTCATGGTTGGAAGTTGACCCATTTCTTCTCCAATGAGTTTCCAGAAGAACTGGAGTGGGCATTAAAGCTCTTTTATGTTTTAATTATATTCTTTGAGTTCAAGTGTGTGTGTGTGTAAAAGTTCATCTATGTCTAAATAGAAGAACCTGCTTTAAGCCCTCTCTTTAGTACCAGAAAATTAGTCTTTTATCAGGCTAATTTAAGGACCAAAGGAAGGACTTCAGAATATGAAATTGATGACCTTTTATAGATGGGAAAGTCAGGAGAATGAAAGGCTGGGGTGGGGGTGGGGCAAAGGAATACACGTCTGCTCTAAGCTGCTGCTTGTAGGAGAGAAAAGCTTAGGGTGAATGCAGAGGAAATAGACTTCCCACACCAGGGGAGTTCCCTTCTCAGCCTCAGAGACTGCCGTGGGCTCAGCACATGCGTATGAGTTCACTTTTCTGGGCAGCCTGGGAGCTCGTGCTTCAGACTCACCATTGCGGGCAAGTATTCCAACCTACCTCACTCCACACCTCTGAGTGTCTTGTTCGTACTTTTCTCAGGCCATAGCCTGTGAGAAAGGGGGCTGAGGGCAGAACAGCCATAGCCGAGGGTAGGAACCCTGAGTGGCTCCTCTGTGCGGCTGCTGCAAACCTGCTCCCCCACCACACGCCCCTGTCCCAGGCCCTGGCCATTTTCTAAGTGAGGCCGAGCAGTCTGTGGCCTTCACCTTTGTGCTGTGACTGAAGGAGCCATGAGTGGCAGCTGGTGGGCTCTGTTTGCAGCCCTGTTGTTACCCCCTGGCTCTCACATAACCCTAGTGTGCTGCTATCAGGGGGGCAGAGCAGGAATTTACAGCAGCTGTGGTCTTCTTTGCTCCGTGCCTCCCTGTGCCAGCCGAGGGCCAGTGCCTGCCTCACTCTTCCCCCACCCTGCGGAACTGCGATAAAGGAAAACATCCGTGGCAGGGTAAAGGGTATATGTGTAATATACCCACGTGGTATTCATGCTTCCTCCTCTCACCAATTCTGTGAAGTAATGTGATCTGCATCTTACAGCTCAGGAAGCTGAGGTAGAAAGAGGTTAAGTGACTTGTGTAAGGTAATAGAGCTAGTAAAAGGCAGGGTTGGCAGTGAAACCCACACTCACCGGGCTCTGACCGCAGGACTGTGCACCACATGTGGCCTGGTAAGCCTGTTAAGATAGAGCGTAGCATCTAGGATGCTGGCTGACCGCATAAGACAAACTGAACAAACAGTCATGCCAACTCCCTCACGTACACACACTCACACACACATTCACAGACACACACACATACATGCACACACACACTCTCTGTCATATATACACACACACATTCATACACACACACGCACGCACATAGGTGCTCACACACCATGCTGTCCCTGTACGCTTTGCTCTTACTGAGGGTGTCACCCAATCCCCAGGCTCACATTTACATACTCATTGACTCGCTGTAACTCTTCTCTTCTTAGGGAGGACAGGGCAACAGGCATGTTATAATGATATGGCCCCAACCAGGGAATTATTTAGCTGGCAGCTATCACTTTGGTTATTACATTCTTTTGTTGCTGTTATTTTCGTTTGTTTGTTTTGGGCAACAAAAGCAGGACAGGTAGTCAGACATGGTTCAGAGTCTCCAATGTGGATTGTTGTCACAGCTGAGGTCTCTGCCTCCCCTCTAAGTTCATCTTACACCGAGGTACAGAATTTGTTTATACTTAGCACAGTGCTTGGCATGTGGCAAGAGCTCCGTCAATGCTTCCATCAGAAGCGTCTTTTCAACACATTACTTTCATTGGATCACTTTGCTGATGAAAATCTTAACAATGGCTCTCTGTCCTGCCCCAGGGCTATGCCCACTGTCCCTATCCCATCCCTTGCGAGCCCAGGGAAGATGTGACATCTCATTTCTACCTCCTCACCTTCTTCCAAGGGATTCCTCTGGCTGGAATAACACCCAGCTCCTCCTTCACAAGTACAGGTTCAAGTCCCTACTCCCCCATGCAGCCGTTCTAGCCCTGTGGGGCTTTTCCCCTGAGCTGAACTACTAGGCACTTACTGCCTGAACATCATGTAATCACATTCTGTCTTATTTTGTTACTTAATGCTTTCCTGGGTAATCTTAAAAATTGTAAACCCATCAGGTACCAAGATCATACAGTAAATGCTTTCTGTATTACCGAAACTGCTAGCCTGGTGTTAGGAATATAAAGGATATAAAAATATTTGAGTTAAATTAAATTAAAATCTATTCTAGTCCGAGTTTACACAGTATATAATTTATCAATCTTGACTGTGTGAATCCGTTGTAAAGAAAAAAAATTTTTCTCATAAACACCCAATGTTTATTTTTATAGTCACTTGAGCATATAAACACAAAATTAAATATAAACTCCTAATAAAAGCTTAAAGTTCTTAAATCACTATAGAACCCAAACAAATTTATAAAATTAAATATAAATGATAGTATAAACACTGTAAAGTTTAAATTAACAGCGTAAGTGTGTTGTGATATGTTTGCCAAAAGCATATTACATCGAAGATATGGGACTGCTATCACTCAAGTTCTTCTGAGTTTTTGAGCTTCACAGGATTCATTTCTTTCTTTCTTTTTTTTAATACTTTTATTAAAAATATAGCTAACATACAATATTATATTCATTTCAGGGGTACACCATAGTTATTCAACATTTATATACCTAAAGAAGTGATCGCCATAAGTCTAGCAACCATCTGACACCATACTACGCTATCACAATATTATTGACTATATTCCCTATACTGTATATTACAACCCCATGAGTTATTTGTTTTATACCTGGAAAAGGGGCCCTCTTATCCCCCTTCACCTTCCCCCCTTTTAAATCTTTCAATTACGAATGACATTCAGTATTGGTTTGTATTAATTTTAGGTGTACAGCATACACATTTATATAATTTAAGAAATGATCCCCCTGACTAGCCTAGTACCCACCTGGCACTATACATAGTTATTATCGTATCACTGACTGTGTTTCCTATACTTTACTTTACATCCAAATGACTATGTTGTAACTACCAATTTGTACTTCTTAATCCCTTCACCTTTTCACCCTCCCTCCAACCCCCACCCATCATCCCAACAAATCTAGTATCCCTCTGACACCATACGTAGTTATTACAACATTATTAACTATATTCTTTGTGCTGTACTCTACATCCCCATAACTATTTTTTAACAACCAATTTGTACTTAATCCCGTCCCCTTTTTTTCACCCACACCCCCAATCTCCCTCCCATTGGGCAACCATCAAAATGTTTTCTGTGTCTATGAGTTTGTTTCTGTTCTTTTTGTTTATTTTGTTCTTTAGATTCTATATATAAGCAAAATCACATTGCATCTGTCTTTCTCTGTCTGACACTATGCTCAGTACAGTCAGGTCCATCCATGCTGCTGCAGGTGGCAGGAACCCACTCCCTTCCATGGCTGAGCAATATTCCATTGTATATATGTACCAGCTACTCTTTATCCATTCATCTATCAATGGAAACCCAGGCTGCCTCCACATTTTGGCCATTATAAACAATGCTGCAATGAACGTATAGATGCACATGTCTCCTCAAAGTAGCATTTTGGGTTTCCTCGGATAATATCCAGAAGTGGGATTACTGGGTCTTTCTGTGTCTCTTGTGATAACCTTTGTTTGAAAGTCTGTTTTGTCTGGTATAAGTATTGCTACCCCACCTGTTTTTGTTTGTTTGTTTGTTTGTTTGTTTGTTTGTTTCCATTTTTATGAAATAACTTTTTCCATCCCTTTACTTTCCATCTGTGTGTCTTTCAATCTGAAGTGAGTCTCTTGTACACAGCACATGTAAGGGTATTGTTTTCTTATCTATTCAGCTTTCCTATGTCTTTTGGAGCATTTAATCTATTTACATTGAAAATAATCATTGATAAATATGATTCCCATTTTATTATTCATAATTTTGATTTTTTTTTTCTTTTTCCGTATTAAAGAAGTCCCTCTAATATTCCTTGCAGTACTAGTTTGGTGATGATTAACTCCTTTAGATTTTTCTTGTCTGAGAAGCTCTGTATCTGTCCTTCAATTTTAAATGACAGCCTTTTTGGGTAGAGTACCCTTGGTTGTAGGTCCTTGATTTTCATCACACTGAATATTTTGTACAATCCCTTCTGGTCTGCAAAGTTTCTGTGGATAAATCAGCTGAAAGTCTTATGGAAGCTCCCTTGTAGGTAACTAACTGCGTTTTTCTTGCTGCTTTTAAGATTCTCTCTTTGTCTTTAACCTTTGATATTTTAATTATGATGTGTCTTGGTGTGGGCCTCTTTGGGTTCATCTTGTTTGGGATTCTCTGCCTTTCTGTGCTTCCTGGGCTTGTATGTCTGTTTCCTTTGCCAGGTTAGGAAAGCTTACAGTCATTTTTTCAAATACGTTCTCTATCCCTTGCTTTCTCTCTTTTCCTTCTGGTAACCCTATGATGAGAATGTTGATATGCTTGATATTGTCCCAGAGGTCTCTTAAACTATCCTCATTTTTTAATATATTTTTTTGCTGTTCCAATTGGGTGTTTTCTGCTCCCTTGTCTTCCAAATGGCTGATTTGTTCCTCAGCTTCATCTAGTCTGCTGGTGATGCCTTCTTCTGCATTCATCACTTCAGTTATTGTATTCTTCATTTCTGATTTTTTAAAATGGTTTTTAATGTCCTTTTTTATGCTTCCTATCTCTCTGTTGAAGTCCTCACTAAGTTCCTGAATCCTTTATAACCATTGTTTTGAACTCGGTCTCTGGTAGGTTGCTTGCCTCCATTTCATTTAGTTCTTTTTCTGGAGTTTTCTCCTGTTCTTTCATTTGGGACATATTTCTTTGTTTCCTCATTTTGGCTGCCACTCTGTGTTTGTTTCTTTGTATTAGGTGAATCTGCTATGTCTCCCAGTCTTGGTCGGTGGCCTTATGTAGGAGGTGCCCTGTGGGGCCCTACACAGTCTCCCTAGTCACCTGCTCTGGGCGCTCCAGGAGTGTCCCTTGTGGGAGTTGTGTGTGTCCTCCTGTTATAATTGAGGTTTGATTGCTATTGGCATGTCAGTGAGTGGGATTTGCCCTCCGGTTGATTGGCTGTGGGGTTTGGCCACATCCACAGCTTATGAGCTGCTCTGCATGTGTGTGGGGGGAGGCTTATCCCATTGAGTGGGATTTGCCCCAGCAGGATCTGGTGCCTGTTGAGACTGCCCTTTATGTATGCTACTTGTAGGGCTAATTGTAGGGCTACTTGTAGGGCTAATTCTCTGCTGTGGTCGCAAGCCCACCTCCAAGAATATTGGTTCTAGGGCCTCCTTGTAGGGGCTCTAGTGCAGACCCAGGTCAACCACTCTCTGTGACTAGCTGGGGAACTACCTGGTAGGAGCTATAAAGTCATTGTGGTTGTTTGCTGCCTGTGCTAAAGTTGGATGCATGTAGGAGAGGACACACTGCAAATTGAGGACGGCTACCACCAGTACCAGGCCTGGGTAGCTCTGCAAAAAGCCAGGACACCCTGAGGCCTGCTCCCACCTGCTGGCTCCCTTAAGGTTCACCTACTGATAAAGCCTCGTGTGGTATGTGAATTAGGTGATACATGGTCTCAGGGAGTCACTAGGGTTGGAAGAGTTGTGGTCACCAGGTTAATGTAGACTCTGTTTTGGTGCCAGTGCTGAGCCTGGAGCTTCTCAGCAAAAGTCTCAGAGCATATCAGGACCAGGTGCTGCCCATCTGGACCCTGAGGACTCCGATCGTTTTTCAAGAAAAAGTGCAATGTGGGTGGGGCTGGCTTCTTGGAGAAAGTGCCTTTAGCATTGGGGGAATTGGGTAGGGAAGGTTCCCAGTAAGTCGGTAGGGTTGAGCTGTGGAGCTCACCAGACCAATCAGATTCAGATTTGGCTGTGGGGGGGCAAGCTCAACACAGGAAAGATGGTGCCTGCCTGCTGGCTGCACAGGAGACAGACCCCACACAGGGAAACTGCTGACTGTCCTTTAGCCCTGGCCAGAAGCAACACACCTCAGTCTGCCCTCATATGCCTCCAATGCCCCCTGAGTCATCGTCCGTCTGCTGGAGCCCAGGGTAAGTGCCTGGAGGTGAGAGGATCTGTGTGTGGGCCATTTAAGAGGCTATCTGGGTTTCCCACAGCCTTCAGTCCCACTTGGATGGTCAGAATCTTCATTGTTTTTCACAGCCAGATGTTGTGGGGGCTCCTCTTCCTGACACCAGCACTCTGGGCTGTGGAAGCTGGTGTGGGGCTGGCATCGCTCACTCCTCTGGGGGGAACCTCCATGTCTGAGATATCCCTCCTGGTTCTTAACCGCTACATGGATGTTTACGGCCAGCTGTTTTGCGTCTCCACCCTTCCTACCAGTCTCGATGTGGCTTCTTCTTAGTTATAAAACTTCTGTTCAGCCAGACTTCAGATGGTTCTTCAAGTTGATTGTTCTATAATTTAGTTGTAATTTTCATGTGTTCATGCAAGGAAGCAGGTGCAGTGTTTATCTACTCTGCATTCTTGGATCTCTCAACATGATTCATTTCTTAAACCACTCTCCTCTGATGAGTATACAATATAGCAAAACCTTCATTAACACAGTGTGGGATCAGGTTACTGGAACCTTATTTAGCCAAACAGCATCTTTAGTATTAAGGCTGTTGTTTTCTTACTACTTGAAACAAAGGGATGATGGGCTGAAATCATTTGACAATGCTTGCGTTTGTGTGGTCAACCAGAGGATCCACATATGCTTATGTTAATTTTTTAGGATTATCTTTGAAATTAGAAATCCAAATTATAATATTCTATAACAAAGCTTTTGTACCACCAAGAATCTACCCCTAGGTCCCTGGTGGAGTAACAGTGTCAATGCACTAATGGTAGAAGAATTATTTAAAGCAGAAAAAAAAAAAAAAGGAAATGTTCTTCCTTTTCCATGGAAGGCTGTTGTTCAGAGATGCACTGTCTTATTTTATCTACTACTAAATGTATTATTTTAAAATTGCTACTAAAGTTTAGTCTTTCCTTACACAAAAACAATACATTTATCATAGAATATTTAAAAATCATTTGTAAGTTTCTTCGAGAAAAGGAACTAAGGCCCCCAGAATCCCACCTTCCAGAAATAACCACTAAAGTCCACTTAATAGTAATAGTCATTCTTCTGTTGCTACTAATATCAACAACATCAGCAATAGACATATATTGATTACCACATGCCAGCAAATACTCAAAGCATTTTACATGTATTAATTCATTTACTCTGCATAACAACCTTATGTGTGGGTACTATTAGTGTTGCTATTTTACAGATAATGGACTGAGGCCTAAAGAGTTTAAGTAATTTTCAAACACATAATTAGTAAGTTGTAGAGCATGATTCTAACTGAGGAATACTATAACAACATAACAACAAAACAAGTGAAATCAACTAAGTGATCACTGATTTCCCTTAAAAATACTTTAAACATCTTTTTGTTTCAATACCAGTAATGTTTGGGTATCAGATGGGCACGTGCCAAATGCTAACATTATTCAACCCACACACCACTGACAGCTTTCTAAGTAGTTTTCAATCCCTAACTAGTGTAAACAGTGCTGAGATGAATTGTCTTGGACCTAAATCTTTGAGCATGTCCTTTCTAGTGAACCGTTTTTATTTCTTATATAACTAAACAACCTAAGAAGAAAAGAATACAGAAATCTCAGCATGCTCAGTCTGACATTGTTGTAACTGTTGATTTTATTCACTGGTAAGTACTTAGTTTCACATAACGTTCAATTACATATATTCATTTAGCATTAAATCAAATTTTAAGTTTTCCCTAATGCTAGTAGGTACTTTTCAGCTATAAGTACACAGGACAATGAGCTAGAATAAAACATAGGGTAATGTTTTAAAATATATGTCCTAAATTTTAGAAATTAAGAAGCCCTCATTCAGTTGTTCTAAACCAGAAATTGTTCTTCCCAGTGGGTAAGTAGCACTTCATTAGGTATTTTTAAATTCTGTTTTAGCTGTTCTTTGGAGAGAGAGAGAGAGAGAGAGAGAGAGAGAGAGAGAGAGAGAGAGAGTTGCGGGGGTGGGGGGTGGGAGAGAATGGAGTTTTTAGAATAACCACAAGTTTTGGTGCTTTTGTAAGCTAAACTAGAAATGTTAGTCAGTCTTTGAAAATTTGAATATATTTTGTCAGTCTTATGTACTCACAGTTAAATACTACTGAAAGGGGTTGTTTTTTGGTAGGGGGAGGGGGGAAGGAAGTCTTCTCACCATGCTATTCTGCTCTCCAGAGGAAACAACCCTTCTTTGTTGTTGTTGTGTGTGTTCTTTAATGTTTTTCTTTCATTTTATTTTTTCTCTTTTCCCCTACCCCTTCACTTCTCCCTCCTCCCCTACCCCTTCCTCCTCATCTTTTTCTCCTCTTCATTCTCCCATTTTTAGAATGGTAGAAAATATCGCATTCTTACAACCCCTCTTCTTTTCCTCCCAACTTGTCAGTATAGTTATATAACAATGCTCAATTTTTCTTTCCATTTGCTTTTCTTTGAAATGTCAACTATCTTCCTATAACCTCTAACAACCTCTGAATACAATTTTCTGCATAACCAAACATATCAGATTATTTACAATTTCTTTACTATTATTTTCTTTTCTGGAGACATCCCTTCTGGATCTCTCTGAACTCCTGTTCTAATCTGGACCAGTCTTCAAGTGGGCTATGCAACTGCCATCCAGAAACTGTGCACTTTCTTCCCAGGACGCTCTTTACCTCTATTTTATGTTAGAGTTTCCTGGCTTTTGTGTATCCTTTTTTCTTGGTTTTCTTTCTTGTTTTGAAAGAACCCACCTTATAGAATCCGCCTAGGAGAAAGGATGCATAAGTAGCAAATTTTTTGAGACCCTACATATTTGCAAATACCTTTACTCCATCATCACACTAATTCCTCTTGGAATTTTGAAAGCACTGCTCAGTTTCTGTTGACTTCTGATGTTGTAATTGAGATGTCCAATGTCATGCAGATCCTGGGTACTTTGGATATGACTTTTTCCCCTCAATTTCTAGAAGTTTATAGGGTTCTCTTTTCCCCTGCTGTTGTAAAATTTTATGATGCTGTGACTTGTTGAGGTCTTTTTTCATTCATTGGTCTCAGTACATATTTCAACTTAAATAAAAATTTCAATTCTGAAATTTATTATTTATTTCCTAATTTTCCTTACTATTTCTTCTGTTCTCTTTTTCTATAATTCTCTATCAAATGTTAGACTTACCTTATTAATCCTCTTTTTTTATTTTATCACTCCTAGTCACCATATTTTTGAGTTATTGTCCTACTTTCTTCAATTCTGTCCTCCAATTCTTCTATTTCAGGTTTTGTTTTAAATTAACTATTATGTTATTAATATCCAGGGACATTTCTTATTCTAAGAAACTTTTTCTTCTCCTCTTCCTCCTTCTTCCTCATTATAGCATCTCTTCTGTTTCATGGAAGCAGTGTCCCACTTTATCTCACTGGGAATATTGATTATAATTTAAAGTATTTCTTCTGTTTCTTGCCTTCTCTCTCTTCATGTTGAGTTTCTTTTCCCCGGCTTGTTTCATGTCTTTCATATTAAATGAGTCAACTTCTATTTATGTTTTAAGCACTAAAAATGTTTAAGATGGTAGATTTTGCTAAGATTGCCAAAGAATTTTATGCACATTTGTGGCAGGTTCTACTGTAAGTAACCTATAATAGGGAACATCAGGTATCAATATCTAGAGGTTTTCATTCTGAGTCTGTAGATTTATTCCAAAGGATATTCTTCTGATCTTCTGCCATGGATGAGTAAGTTGATTCCCTGGGCAGGTCAGGATGGAGACCTAACATGAAAACAGAATTTCAATCAATCTCTACCTGATTTATATCCCACACCTTATTCCAAGTTTTAAATCTGTTTTCTACTAGTCTGAGTTTTTCTGGGTTTCTGTTGGATGAAGTGGCTTGTCTCTCATTGGTATCCCTGTCTCTGTTCATTGAGTTCAAATGTATTACTACTTATTTATCCACTTCTTATTTTCACATATTCTGATTGTGAGTTATAGACGTCCTGCATTCACTGAATATAGAGTTTATGTATCTGCCTCGTGTGTGTGTGTGTGTGTGTGTGTGTGTGTGTGTACGTCTGACATCTTTATCCACGTGAATCTAAAATGTGCCCATAATTTTAAAGGTTTTTTCCAAGAAGAAGAAGGAAGCGTGATAAGAGGGCATTCTCGAATTAGAACTAGTGGTCCTTGATATTAGACCTTAGAAAGAATTCAGACAGAGACTAGAATGATTAATTACTTCATGAAATTTTTTTGGTCTCTGTGGCTTTACTCAGCAAATTTTCTCTTTGAGTGTTTCACTGTACCC
Organism: Rhinolophus sinicus; assembly: GCF_057876585.1. Lineage (NCBI taxonomy): Eukaryota > Metazoa > Chordata > Mammalia > Chiroptera > Rhinolophidae > Rhinolophus > Rhinolophus sinicus. The sequence goes on from NC_142511.1 coordinate 19,888,087, forward strand.
ATCACTATGTGTGTGACATTTACCTACATTTCAAGCCCATGATGAAATGCCATCTCCTCCGTGAAGCCACCCTGATCATTATAACTAATAATAATCTTTCCGTTCTCTGAGCTACATGGCATTTGCTATTATTTTTTATGGTGGTTATTAATTTTGTACCCAGCATTGTAATTATGCATGTATGTCTCCAGCAGGAGCATTTTCTGATGAATGTGTTATTTCCTCCGTCCTTGAGGAATGGATTCATATCTTATTCATCCTTGAATCGCTCACGGCTTCTAACACAATGCCTGGAAAAGAGCATGCACTCAAGGAAGGTTGAACAGATGTGTGAATATATACAGGTTGCAACAATTCATGCTCCTGGAAAAGTGGGAGGCACATTTTGTGGTATCATATTTTGCCATCATTTGGAAAGTTTACAAAAAATGAAGCAAATGCTCTTCTTGACTGTAAGTTTCTTGTGCTCTGACACTTGAGTGTGAACTATCATGTTGTATTACATAAGTTTTTCTGAAGTTCTTCACTGAGGTTGTTCCCTTATGAAAAATTACATCAAGGATTTTTCATAGCTTCTTCTGGGCAGCTTCTTCTGAGACACTGCTGGAGGCAAACTCTTCTTTATTGCTGGACTCTCTTCCTCACCTTTTCTCAGTGATCAAGTACGTAGGACCCCCTTGGGAGCTCCAGTTGAATAATGAGGAAAAGTATAGTTTTTTAAACAGATCTGGGCTTGAATGCTGCCTCCATCACTTATGGGCTGGACCATCTTTGGCAAGTTAGCAAATCTTTCCTCACCTAAACATCCTCCTGTAAAAAATAGAGAAAACTTTATCCTCTACGAGATGGTCATAAAGGTGAGATAAAAAACATATGTGAAGTCCTTAGAACAGAAAAGATATGGAATAAATCCCCTTTGCATTTTCTCTTTCTGAGGACATTCACTGTTGTTTTCAGGACTGTTAGCATTTTTAAATCAGAGCCAGTGAGAGAGCAATGTTTCACTCAAAAGAAAACTCTCCTGGTGTGTGGCATTTCATGATTTTTGTATCAAGAACTTCTGGCGGCTTTTAAAAACATGACATGTTAAAGCGTCCAGAAGCTTGGAGTCATTTTTCATGCCCCCAATTCTCAAGAGAGAAAATATTTCGGGAAATATGGTTCAGTTGAGGCAAGGCAAAGAAAATTACCTTTTCCCATTTTTACTTATAATTATTTTGAGACTGTTTGGAGTGAACAGGTAAACTTTTCCTTCCTGCCTTTGTCCCACTTTCCAAGTTTATCCTATCACAGAGTAGAATGTGTGTTTCCAGGGCATCTATTCTAAATACAACTTTTTTCTGTTCATCTTTTTGATGTTGGTGAGTCCACAGATGATGGAGTGGGATCGAAAAATGTTGTAAGAGTAGAAAGATTGCAATGAGCACCAGTGTTGCGGGGGTGGGGGTGCTATTCCAGACACTTCACAGAGTATGAATGTTGGGGAAGCAGAGCGTGACAGGACACATCTGGCTTCTAATGAACCCTGCCCGGTTTCCCTCATGCTCTCCAGGATGTTCTCAGACAGTTGTCAGTCACGTGTGCTAATGTACACAGTTTCCTCCTGCTGAAGGTGGAATGGATTATTCTTCTTTCACAAAACTCTTCGACAGTCTTAGAAAAATCTATCCAGATCGTCACCAGTTAATGCCAGTCACTAATAGACTTATCCAGCTTCTTTTTTTTTTTTTAATCTAAAAGTCAAGACCATTAAACTTTTTGATATGGCAGAAAGGAAATGTTACTTTATAACAGCAAAGCATGTCTAAATCTAGGGAAAGGCTGGAGAGTCGTCATTCTAATAATTATTTAGGAAGAAAATACTCTTTGGGAAGGGAGACGTGTAATTCAGTACAGGTGCCGTAGGACGGATGTTTATCAATGCCTACTATGTGCAAGGCACTGAGCATAAAGTATTTGATGCCACCTGCTCGCTGGTCCTCTGAGGTAGTTGTGAACACTTTAATTGCCAAATTAAGAGAGTGGCTCAGCAAATGAAACTTTACATAAAATAGCAGAACTCATTCGGGATCAATATGGGGAGGACTCAGGCGCTCTTACACGATGTTTTCTCTTCCAGAGTGGAATGAACCAGAAGATCCACAGTGACTATCTCAAAAAACTGTTTACAGTTAGGCATGAGCTCCAGCTTCCTAGCATCTCTGTAGCTGATTGGCCTCTTGCTGCCCCGGAGAATGGTACCTCTTCCCTCGTCTTTCTTCTTCCTGAAACCTGAGTTGCACCCACAGTTCACTAACAGTGTGGAAGGATCTTTTTCCTTCCTTTGTGCCTCCTCTCCCTCCGCACAAGCAAAACATATCTCCTCCAGAGAGGAAAGATAGCTGTGTCACCAGCTGGTCCGATTCCATTCGCTGTCATGTGTGGCTGCTATCACCCCAGCCTTAGAGCACCCAGGAAAGAAAATGGTCATGCAGGAAGGAATCTAGGCAGCCAGACTAGGCTGAACAATGTGCAGACGTTCTCTGTCTGAGGTCACACCCACATGGAGCAGTTTCTTGTTCTTCTTAGACCAAGTCTCAGAGGTTGCTGGCCAGACATATATACAAAACAATTCACCATAATGTTCAGCTGCTGGTAGCAGAGATAACATTTCTCTCCTACAACCTTTAGAAAACTCCAAACCCTGGTCACATCTGCCAAGCTGGCAGATGTGGTTCTTCCTGGTCCAAGCTGGGCTTCAGTAATGAATACAGAGCATCATCGTATCTTTTCTGGTTACCTTGAGCCAGCCATTGGCACAAGGCAGTATTGCCAGCAAATGGGCATTTCTGTGCCATTAGTGAAAATTAACTTCCCTAATTAACTTGCTCATACAAATGCACTCAGGATGAAGATGTTAGGATGATTACCTAGAAAATTACTACCTTGGTAGAGTCCCCCATACCCCCTTTTGTCTCTTAAATGTGCCAAGAACAAAATTGCTCTGATGACATTGTCAGATCTCTGAGAGCAAATAACTGATGAGCTAAAGGATGTTGCCACATGTTGGCTCCTGTAACCCTAATTTTAGCTTATGGATTCTGCTCAGCATGGGGTGGCCAACAAATGATTTTCTCCATCCAGAGGGGAACACTGGTGAGGATCAGAATTACTTCTTGGTGCATATTCAAGCACCTTCTCAAGCACCAGGCTACACAGTAATTATAGCTAAATGAGCTTTGCATCAATTAGGACTGCGAGGAGGGTACTCTGGGGGGAGGCCTACATTTCAGAAACAAGAAGTTATAAAATTCCATTTGTTTACCTAGCCTACAAATGTAGCATTATTATTTTTTTTTATGAATCTGAGTCTCTCCATGTAGAGGCTTAGTATTATGAAACATTTCTCTTTTTTTGATTCAATATTTGTATATATTGCAAAATGATCAACACAATAAAACTAGTTAACATCCATCACCACACATAGTTCCAGAATTTTTTTGTGTGATGAGAACTTTTTTTAATTAAAGTTTATTGGGGTGGCAATTATTAGTAAACTTACATAGATTTCAGGTGTACAATTCTGTATTACATCATCTATAAATCACATTGTGTGTTCACCACCCAGAGTCAGTTCTCCTTCCATCACCGTATATTTGATCCCCCTTTGCCCTCATCTCCCACCCCCCACCCCCCTTACCCTCTGATAACCACTAAACTATTGTCTGTGTCTATGAGTTTTTGTTTCTCATTTGTTTGTCTTGTTCTTTTGTTGTTTTTGGTTTATATACACATATCAGTGAAATCATATGGTTCTCTGCTTTTTCTGTCTGACTTATTTCACTTAGCATTATAATCTCAAGATCCATCCATGTTGTCACAAATGTTCCTATATCATCTTTTCTTACCGCCGAATAGTATTCTATTGTGTATATATACCACAACTTCTTTCTCCATTCATCTATTGAAGGACATTTTGGTTGTTTCCATTCCATATCTTGGCCACCGTAAACAAAGCTGCAGTGAACATTGGAGCACACGTGTCTTTATGTATAGATGTTTTCAGGTTTTTTTGGGGTAGATACCCAGGAGAGGGATTGCTGGGTCATATGGTAACTCTATTCGTAATTTTTGAGGAACCTCCACACTGCCTTCCATAACGGCTGCACCAGTCTGCATTCCCACCAACAGTGTATGAGGGTTCCTTTTTCTCCACAGCCTCTCCAACACTTGTCACTATTTGTCTTGTTGATGATAGCTATTCTGACTGGGGTGAGGTGATATCTCATTGTGGTTTTTATTTGCATTTCTCTGATGATTAGTGATGTTGAGCATTTTTTCATGTCTATTTGCCATTTGTATGTCCTCTTTGGAGAAATGTCTCTTCAGGTCCTCTGCCCATTTTTCAATTGGGTTGTTTGCTTTTTTCTTATTGAGTTGTATGAGTTCCTTGTATATTTTGGATATTAGCCCTTATCGGACGCACTGTTTGCAAAAATCTTCTCCCATTCAGTTGGTTGCCTCTTTATTTTGTTGATGGTTTCTTTTGCTGTGCAGAAGCTTTTAAGTTTCATATAGTCCCATTCATTTATTTTAGCTTTTACTTCCATTGCCTTTGGAGTCAAATTCATAAAATGCTCTTTGAACCCAAGGTCCATAAGTTTAGTACCTATGTTTTCTTGTATGCAGTTTATTGTGTCAGGTCTTATGCTTAAGTCTTTGATCCATTTTGAATTAATTTTGGTACATGGTGACAGATAGCAGTCCAGTTTCATTCTTTTACACGTGGCTTTCCAATTCTGCCAGCACCATTTATTGAAGAGGCTGTCTTTTCTCCATTGTATGTCTTTTGCTTCCTTGTCAAAAATCATCTGTCCATATTTATGTGGTTTTATTTCTGGGTTCTCAATTCTATTTCATTTGTCTATGTGTCTGTTTTTCGGCCAATACCATGCTGTTTTGATTATTGTAGCCCTGTAGTACAAGTTAAAGTCAGGAAGTGTGATACCTCCATTATTGTTCTTTTTTCTTAAGATTGCTTTGGCTATTCGGGGTCTTTTGTGGTTCCAAACAAATGTAATGATTTTTTGTTCTTTAAAAAATGCCATTGGGATTTTGATGGGGATTGCGTTAAATCTGTATATTGCTTTGGGTAATATGGCCATTTTAACTATGTAGATTCTTTCAATCCATGAGCACAGAATGTCTTTCCATTTCTTTGTGTCTTCTTCAATTTCTTTTAAAAATGTCTTACAATTTTCAGCATATAGGTCTTTCACATCCTTGGTTAAGTTTATTCCTAGGTATTTTATTCTTTTTGCTGCAATTGCAAAAGGAATTGTTTTCTCTTAATTTCTTTTTCTGAGATTTCACTGTTAGTATATAGGAATGTAATAGACTTTTGTACATTGATTTTGTAGCCGGCAACTGTACTCTATTCGTTGATTGTAAATAATAGCTTTTTGGTGGAGTCCTTAGGGTTTTCTATGTATAGCATCATGTCATCTGCAAAGAGTGATAATTTAACTTCTTCATTCCCAATTTGGATGCCTTTTATTTCTTTCCTTGCCTGATTGCTCTGGCAAGGACTTCCAACACTGTGTTGAAAAGCAGAGGTGATAGGGGACAGCCCTGTCGTGTTCCTGAACGTAGAGCAAAGGGCTTCAGTTTTTCTCCATTAATTATGAGATTAGCTGAGGGTTTGTCATATATGGCCTTTATTATGTTAAGGTATTTTCCTTCTATACCTATTTTATTAAATGTTTTAATCATACATGGATGTTGTATCTTGTCAAATGCTTTTTCTGCATCAATTGATATAGTCATATGATTTTTGTCCTTTATTTTATTTATGTGATGTATCACATTGATGGATTTGTGTATGTTGAACCATCCTTGTGCCCCTGGGATAAACCCCACTTAGTCGTGATGAATAATCTTTTTAATATATTGCTGCATTTGATTTGCTAGAATTTTGTTTAGGATTTTTGCATCTGTATCCATCAGAGATATTGGTCTGTAGTTTTCTTTTTTGTGTTATCCTTACCAGGTTTTGGTATCAGGGTAATATTGGCTGCATAAAATGAGTTAGGGAGTACTGTCTCTTCTTCAATTTTTTGGAAGAGTTTGAGCAGGACTGGTATTAGATCCTCGTTGAAGGTTTGGTAGAATTAACTAGTGAAGCCATCTGGTCCAGGACTTTTGCTTTTGGGTAGGTTTTGGATGACTTATTCAATTTCGTTACTGGTGATTGGTCCATTTAGATTTTCCAATTCTTTTTAGTATATGTGCTGCTGAAGCAAACACAGATTTTCCAATTCTTAATGGTTCAGCCTAGGAAGGCTATATGTTTCTAAGAACTTGACCGTTTCTTCTAGGTTATTGAATGTGGCAGCATATAATCCTTCATAGTATTCTTGCATGATCCTTTGTATTTCTGTGGCATCGGTGATTAACTTCCTCTTTTTCATTTCTGATTTTGTTAATTAGTGTCTTCTCTCTTTTTATCTTAGTGAGTCTAGCCAAGGGTTTGTCAATTTTGTTAATCTTTTCAAAGAACCAGCTCTTTGTCACATTAATTTTTTCTATTGTCTTTTTGTTCTCTATTTCATTTAGTTCTGCTCTGATTTTTTATTATTTCCTTTCTTCTGCCAACGTTGGGTTTCATTTGTTCTTCTTTTTCTAGTTCTTTAAGGTGTAACATGAGGTTACTTATTTGGGATTTTTCTTGTTTCCTGAGATAGGCCTGTGATGATATAAATTTCCCTCTTAAAACTGCTTTCGCTGCATCCCCAAAATTTTGGTAGGATGTATTTCATTGTCATTTATTTCTATGTATGTTTTGATCTCTCTAATTTCTTCTTTGAGCTGGTTGTTCTTTAAAAGTATGTTGTTTAATCTCCATGTATTTGTGGTTTTCCTGCTTTCTTTTCACAGTTGATATCCAATTTCAAAGCCTTGTGATCAGAGAATATGCTTGGTATGATTTCAATCTTCTTAAATTTGCTGAGGCTGATTTTATGTCCCAATATATGGTCTATCCTTGATGATGTTCCATGCACACTACCAAAAAAATGTATAGTCTGATGTTTTAGGATGAAGTGCTCTATAAATGCCAATTATGTCCATTTCATCTAATGTGTCATTTAGGGCTGCTATTTCTTTCTTTATTTTCTGTTTGGATGCTCTAGCCATAGCTGCCAATGATGTATTTAGGTCCCCTAGTATAACTGTGTTTTGGTCAATTTCTCCCTTTAGTTCTGTTAATAGTTGCTTGGTATATTTCGGTGCTCCCTGATTGGGGGCATAAATATTGATGACTGTTATGTCTTCTTGTTGTATAGTCCCTTTTACCATTATGAAATGTCCATCTTTGTCTCTTGTTACCTTTTTCACCCTGAAGTCTGTTTCACCTGATATCAGTATGGCTACACCTGATTTTTTCTGGGTACCATTTGCTTGGAGTGTCGATTTCCACGCTTTCACTTTAAGTCTATGCTTGTCCTTGTATCTGAGATGTGTCTCTTGGAGACAGCATATGGTTGGGTTTAGTTTTTTGATCCAATCTGCTACTCTGTGCCTTTTTTTTTGGTGAGTTCAGTCCATTTACATTTAGGGTGATTATTAATATGTGAAGATTTCCTATCATTCTATCTTTAGTTTTCTGGTAAGGCTGTGTCTCCATTGTTTCTTTGCCTTTTTGTTGTTGTCTATTATTTCTGTGTGGTGGTATTCTATGATTTTTCCCTCTGTTTCTTCTTTTATTACAGTATATATTTCAGTTCTGGATTTTTTTTGAGCGGTTACTATTAAGTTTATGTAAAAGAAAATTTGATATTTAGAGTATTCCATTTTCTTCAGCACGCTTACTTTCTCCATTCCCATGTTCCAGTTCAGGCCTTTACTCTCCCCCTTTTCATGTTTTGGTTGCCACAAATTGTCCCTGTTGATGGTGGTCAAATAGCCTCCTTTAATATTTCTGTAGTGCAGGTCATGTGTTAGAAAATTCCCTCAGCTGCTGTATGTCTGGAAAGGTCTTTATTCCTCCTTCATTTCTAAAGGATATCTTTGCTGGGCATATTATTCTTGGCTCATAATTTCTCTCGTTCAATAGTTTGAATATTGGATTCCACTCCCTCCTGGCTTGTAGAGTTTCTGCTAAGAAATCTGATGATAATCTAATGGGCTTACCTTTGTAGGTTACCGTCTTCTTTTCCCTTGCTGCCTTGAGGTTTCTTTCTTTGTCATTGATTTTTGACAGCTTCAATACAATGTGCCTTAGAGGCCTGTTGGGGTTGAGGTAATTAGGTGTTCTATTTGCTTCTTGGATTAGAGGATCCAGTTCTTTCCACAAGTTTGGGAAGTTCTCATTGACTATTTGTTGAATATACTCTCTGTTCCCTTCTCTCTTTCTTCGCCTTCTGGTATGCCTGTGATTCTTATATTGCTTTTTCTGATGGGGTCAGAAAGTTCTTGTAGAGTTCTTTCATTTCTTTTAAGTCTCAAGTCTCTCTCTTCTTCCATCCGTGTCATTTCCAGGTTTCTATCTTCAATCTCACTGATTCTTTCCTCCATCTGGTTGACTCTACGACCTAAGCTGGCTATTTCAGTTCATTTCTTCTATTGAGTTCTTAATCTCCAGAAATTCTATTTGGTTCTTTTTAAAAATTTCAATCTCTTTCTTAAAATGTTCATTTTGTTCTTTGATTGTGTTTCTGAGTTCATTAAACTGTCTGTCTCTGTTTTCTTGCATCTCGTTAAGTTTTTTCAGAACTGCAATCTTGAATTCTCTGTTATTTAAGTCACATATTTCCATATCTTTAAGTTCATTTTCTGGAGACTTTTCACTTTCTTTCTGAGCTGTCTTGTTGCCTTGGTATTTCATGGCAATTGATGATTTATTATTTCTCTTCCTAGACATCTACAGGAGTGGGTTCCACAACAGGTTGGTAGGAAGAGGTCTTTCTTTGGTTTCCTAGTATGTGTTGGTAGAATGTTTTATTTTCTTTCTTACTGCAGCCTTTTTTTCTCTGTCACTCTGTAGTGTTATGTTTCCTCTGCACTATTCCAGCTTCTCACACAATGGGGGGATTCCCTGGAAGACGGGCTTCTCCTCTGTTAATAGTTCACCTGGGTCATAGGGCGCCATGTCTGTGTGGGGATGCGGAGAGCTTTTGAAGTTCCAAAGCTCTTCCTGAACCAGATTCAGAGCCCGTATGTTTCAGTAGTTCTGTTTACTCCTGCATGGATCCACCCAGATAGGTGGGGACAGGGGCGGGGTGAGTTGTGAGAATTAGCCCAGAGCAATGGCGGCGACCAGCACCACAGCTGGTCCTACTTCCACAGCTCCCTCCCCTTTGCTGGGACTAGTTGGGCTGCAAATCTGTGTCTGCAGCCCACAATTCTCAGAACTGGAAATATTCTGTTCTTCTGATCTGACACTGCTGCTGTTCGACCTCTAGCCCTGGGTAGGTGGGGGCGGGGCGAGCTCTGGGAGGGTAGGGAGGGGGCGGCTAGTCTCAGCGCCTAAGGCTTCCGTTCTCTGCTCAGCAGTGAGGGCTTAAACCACCATTTTCAGCCTTCTTCCCTCAGTCTTTGCTCTGAGGTCTCTGCTGTGAGCGTTGGGTTCAGCCGTGTTATGTGCTGTCCCCTCTTCCCTGTGGGCCATAAGCGGAGCCCTAGCAGTCCGAGTTCTTCCCTGTCCTGCAGCTGCAGCTGCAGTAGTTCTGGGAAGCAGCGAGCTCGGAGCACTGAGTTAGGTCTGCGTCCTGCGCCCACGCGTCTCCGTCTCCACACTTGTCCCTTCCCTCCTCTCCCTCCTCCCCCGCTCGCGCGATTCGCCCACCTTTAGGAGAATTCAGTAGTGAGCCTCTTCGTCTTGCCTGTCTGCTGTGCAGGGAGTCCTTTGTGGAGTTATAGTTGTTCAATTTGTTGTAAATTTCGGAGGTGATTTCAAGAAGCTCACCTAACGCCGCCATGTTTATGACATCACCAGGATTATGAAACATTTCTAGGCCTAGGGAACTTTACTTCCTGTCTTTGAAACTCCCTATGTGTTAAGTGTTGGTCATTCCTATCAGGATCAAAGATTTCTAGAAAATTTCCATCTTTTCAATGGTTTTAGTTTACTCATCATGTGAATGGGTTACTCTTGCAATCAAATTTATACTTTCCTAAATGTTGTTCTATGGTTTTTGTTAGGTTAGGCATGAAGAGAAGTCAGTAGATATGAGGTGTGGTTCAGTGTTATTGATTCATAGGAGTAATGGTGTGTGCTTCCTGCAAAAATTGGAAGTAGATTTGTATTCTGAGAGTTTAAATTAATGGTTTTCAATTCTGATACACATTAGATTCATCTAGTGAATTGTTTGTTTTGTTTTGTTTTGTTTTAAATGTAAGTGCTTGAGACCCATTTCAAACCAGTTAAATTAATATCTCTGGGAGGCAGGGATCAAGGTATCGCTAAAGTTCCCCAGATAATACTAATGTCAGCCAGGATTGACAGCCATTCATTTATTGCTTTCATAGAAATATACTCATCACCTATTTTATGCTAGGCATTATTCTAGAGGCTGGGAGTATAGCAGTGAACAAATCAGGCAAAAATACCTGCTTACACACAGCTTATATGTTAGTGGATTTTGACTGACAACCATCAAGATAAGTAAATATCATTCATACTGCGTAAGTTGGTGATAAGTGCTAAGGAGAAAAATGAAACAAGGAGGAAAGATCATTTATGAAGAGGACGGTATTGCAATATTGCAGTTTCCCAGGGTAGTCTCAGGAGAAGATGACGTGACATTTGCATAAAGACCTGAAGGAGATGATCAAGGGTCTCTGGGCAGAGGGAATGGCAAATACAGAGGTCTTGAAGTGGGCACATGCCTGTTCCAAGAAAGGCAAAGCAGCAGAAGGGGAGTGTAAACTAGTGGTCTCAACTAACAATCCACACCCTAGGTATAAGATGAACTATTTATGGGAGTAAACCAAGAGACTGTGTGTAAATGTGTGACTAATGAATCTGAGAATACACAATCAAATCAAGGGAATCTGACTATAATCTTGAAGATGCAAGCAGGGGGTGTGTTGATAGTTACTTATCCATGACATGTGTTCTGTTTTAGCCTGTTTGGAGAAAGGAGGTAGGAGTAGACAGTAGGTCAGTCTACAGAAAAAAGTAAGGAAGGTGGAGGAAACACCAGTGAGAATGGCCCTCTGTGCATTGGCGAGGGGTGGGGGGGGGGTATAAGGATGAGATGAGTCATGAGACATCGTTACAGGTTAACATTCGAATCACATGATTGACAATAATCATCATTGTTAATGTTCTTCAAGCTAACTTAAAAAAAAATTTGGCTTGTAATGTATCTAGCTCAGGGAATAGTTGTGTTGATCAGCCAGTATGAACCTGTAGCCCACCCGAGTGTTAGTTCTTATGATAAATAAAGTAATTGCAGTTGGGATTCTAGATATCAGTCTTAGTGAACTTTGTAGGAGCTACCGTGTTTCTCTGAAAATAAGATCTAGCTGGACAATCAGCTCTAATGTGTCTTTTGGAGCAAAAATTAATGTAAGATCTGGTTTTATTTTACTATAATATAAAACTGGGTCTATAACATAATATAATATAATATAATATAATATAATATAATATAATATAATATAATATAATATAATATAATAATATAATATAATATAATATAATATAATATAATATAATATAATATAATATGATGACAATATATACCAGGTCTTATATTAATTTTTGCTCCGAAAGACGCATTAGAGCTAATTGTCCGGCTAGGTCTTATTTTCGGGGAAACGGGTTAGTTTCCTTGGGCCAGATCAATCCAGGATTAAATACTGAGAAGGTAAGGCCTCTAACCTGTGGATTTGGACAGTGAATTTTGCACAAGACAAATGTCCCTTTGTCAGACTTCCCAGCCTGTTAACCTTTCTAACTGCTGACTTTGCTTTGTCATGTAACATCACCTCTTCTATCCAAAGCTTTAACATCCTATTCAACCCCCAGCTTGCTGCTTGGCTGTTGTTTTTCCTTAGTGTAAGTCAGAATAATACCTGATATCTTATCTGTCTCTTACAAGTAGAATGCAAATCAGATGTGAGAAGATAAAGTAATTTTAAATGTTAAAATGATATGTAAAATAAGGCATTCTTTTTAATAATAATAAGAGTAAATCTAAATCAAAGGAGAGTCAGAGATTTTTTAAAACCATGTTGTATTTATTATATCTATAGATTGGATTCTGTGTCTCTGGTAGATACATTTTTTTAAATTTAAAAACCAACTGGAGTCAGCGTAGCCATTTCAGAGGAATTGTTCTGAATGCTCCTTGAATCTTTGGTCTGGGCCAGACCTTTGGACTGGCCTAAAATCAACATTGTTTCATAAACAATTGTTTGTAAAGCCAACAGGAAAGTGGGCTGCAAGGACCGATCGATATGGACTCTCTATCTGAAGCTAGAACCAGTAACCCATCATGGAGAGCCGAGAGTAAGTCAGTTTGTCAGCACCAATAGAATTCTTTCTTCTTTACATGTAATTATCCCTTTCCTTTTCTCATAAAAACTCCTTGCCTTCATTCTTTAATCAAGATACTAGTTGTGTTTCTGCCTGAATCTGTGCTTCCTTAATTTCAATTCTTGGAACCCAAATAAATGCTTGTCGCCTCTCATTTAGGCTTTTTCATTTTAAATTAACAATACCCTCCACCCTCCACAAAGAAACCTGGGAGGTTGATACACAAAAATAAAAATTGTGCTTACATCTCAATAATATCACTTTAAATTATTCTTTTATTTTTCATACAAATGTAGTTTTTAATGCTTTTTTCATACAAAATATAGATATTAATATCTATATATTCTAAATACTTAATAGCACATATTACGAAGATGAAACAATAAAAGTTGCATTTAAAAGAAGCTCCCTCTAGCTTTTTATGTAGTTGTTGAGTAAGTGGAGGCTTTGAGTTGGCATCACTAGTAATGAGCTGGGTGATCAGGGCCATGAATCAAAGTGTTCGTATGTCAGTCAAGAGCAGCAGAATCCCTCTGTGACCTGACTGCCTTTTGAATGCACTCCCAAACTGAGAAAACCATGGGGCTGTCCCAGAGGCTATGTTTCTGTCAGAACTCAGGTTTCAAAGAGAGTTTTGTGTACTTTTTTTCCTTTTCTTTTGCAAATATCAATAATTCCTCCAGAAAAAAAAAAAAAAAAAAAAAGGAAGAAAGAAAACATTGAATTAAAATTCAAAGTGGCGAATGTGCTCTCAGACCAGTAAATTAGGCAGGTAGTAAAGCCTTCTTGACTTCAGCTAAGGAGTAATTGGCAGAAGAACTTGGTTGGGTCCAATCTAATTAGTCACTTGTCTGCTAGGAACTTCTCTTCCTAGGACATAGTCCAGCGTGAAGACAACCTGAGAGAATGAGAGAGAAGGAAAAGGGAATGGACTGGGACCTCTCATATCCTGTGAAGAGCAGCCCTTATGTCAGTTAACAAAGCCATTAGTGATAAAGTCTACCAGCCAGAACACACGACACCCCTGTAATCAAAGCTCAATTCATTGGCTTTCTGTAGAAGGCAGAACAGATGTTATGGAGGAGCTGTGTGGTATCTCAAAAGGGAGCTGATAGGGAAGGATTCTTACAGATTTGAGGGGGCCAGAGTTATCCAAATGGTGGTCTTGGCAGAGATTGGTTAGAATTCATAAATTAAAGAGTTGCTTGCTCAGTGGCCTAATCTTTAGAACACCTGAATCTGTGAGGGATTACCATAGATCAGTTTCTATACAGTCATAGAGCATATGGGTCAGAATGAGCTGGTGTTTAAAAAAAAAAAAGAGAGAGAGAGAGAGCTTACACAGTTTTCTTTCATATTATGGTGTAGTGCAGTCTGTCTGTTTTGTGAGTCATGGTATAGTTCTGCAAATTATGACTTGTGTTTCAATTCCATTGGGTGAATATATTTCAGGGAAGAAATAGGGAATAGGAAAGCGCAGAATGAAATGGAGAGGGAATAGGCATTTGAACATATAGCATGTGTATAAGGGGTGATGCTTATAAATGTTGTAATATGCTTCTCTTTGTTCATTTTAATGTCTTTCCATTGATCTTTCTTTAACAAACTGTTTTCCATCAGGAACAAAGCAATAAACTCTAGGAAATCTTTCCAGGGCTTAATTTAGGTCTTTTTTCTCATTTCTTTGTCTTCTTTAGAAGTCAGATGCTCAACAAACCTCTCCTTTTCTTCTCCACCACACAATCAGCCTTGTAGCACTTGGGCTTTTTCTTTGTTTCCCATCAATATCAAGAAACATACTTGTAATACAGGGAGACCTTACAGATGCCCAATGGGGACTTTTTATCTAAATGGTCCTAAGACGTCCTGGTCTGGGTCTATTCTCACTTCCAGGAGACATGCTCTTCATGAATAAATCACTGTATCGTTTGTCATCAGCAGCATTTCATTCTCCTATCAAATATTTTACCCATTGCGTTAGAAAGCGTGACCCATGAAATTGACCCTGCACATATTTTTGCTTGTCTTCTCCAAAGTTGGCATGAGATGTGTCAGGGTCTGAGCTACTCCGTAATCCTCCAGGCTGTTCATTTGATGCAAAAAATGTAAGGATATAATTGGCATTTCTATAGCTTTCTCTTAGATCTTTCTTTAGCCTGAGAAACACCCCAGGGCCATGGTAGTGTGGAAACCTATTCTAATCTGTGTAAATAGAGTAAAAAAAGAACTTGTTTGAAGGCTCAGACTGGGGCCAGAATTAAAATCTAGAAAACACACTAACTCTCTGATTCCCATTTCCTCCTCAGGCCTCTCAATTTAGATGTCTTACCGTAGCCCTTAGTTTGCTCTTAAATACAATCACTGAGAATTAGGACATGCTAAGAAATCCCTAGCAAGTCACAAGTAGCAATTCTCTTTGCAAATTGAGTAAGTCTGACACAAGAGGAACCTGGGGATAAGGTGCAGGAGTTGGAGGAAGAAAGTCAAAATATAGTAGTGGTCGTTGGCCTTTGGTAGGGTTTTCTGCATGACTTCACCCACATTTTCTAGAGTTAAGCCCCTTGCAAACCATTCAGTCACTATAGAAAGATGCCAAGTGGAGATGAGATATGTCCTTCATTAGATTGCTCTCTTTTTCTTTTTCTTATTTCTTCCTGGAAACAAATAAAACTCTCTTGTTCATATTCCTTTCATGTTAATAGGTGTTTCAGCATCAGATGATACAATAAGGATAAATTAAAGAGAACACTGCAGTAGCAATCTCTATGCTTCATTTTGAGCACACGAGTACTCAGAGCAGGCCAAGGACCCCAGAGAAATCAAAGTGCTGCCAGAGAGTTGGGTTAGGGACACAAGGATTTTTTAGTGTAGGGTGGATGATTCATAAAATAATTTTGGACTCAGAACTTTTGGTGACTGTTTTAAAGCAGCAACTCCCCAGAGTCACATTGCATTTGACACGAATGGAGGGAGCAGTGTCTTGTGCAAGAGTGCAGGTTGGTGCTGAAACATGATCCTGGCATTGAAGAATTGGCTTTCTGGGACTGGGATTTCTCCCATGACTTTATCGATGGTATTTACAAAGCTAAGCCATAGCCTTCTCTGCTGCTAACAGCGACTTGGGTTGCAGAGCAGTTGAGGAGGGCCTCTGCAGAAAGGTCAGACTGCCAGGCAAACAAGTGACAGATTTGGTTTACCAAGCCAATCACAGATACTAGCTTCATGCGCCCAGGTGCAATGCTGGGTTTTTCTTCAGTCCACATAAGGGGTAGTGATTTGTGTATTTTTACCTCCAAAGTTGATTTATGAAAGGCAATTTTGAACATGACATGAATTTAGGACACTTCCAGTGCTTCTCCACGTTGTTCCTTTTGGAATGTACCTTTCCCTGTATCTGTTAAACAAACTCCTGTTCAAACATTACCTCCTCTGTCACACCTTACCTCCTCTCCCAGGTTGAGTCCATTACCCCCCCTCGAATGTCTGCCTCTCTATGGCTAAATGGATTGTGAGCTGCTTCAGAGATGCTATTTAGGCTTCTTATAGCCACCGGCCAAACACAATACCTTCTTCACAGGAACACAGCAGAATTGACTGCACCTCTCTTCCTTTCAGGAATGTTTCCAGGTTGCCATCTGAAACGGTCATCATGCCAAAGAGGTTTCACATAAAGTCCATCTGCCCTGGCTCTTAGGTCACAACTGGGACGTTCTTTCCTTCAGGAAAGGTCAAGCGTGGAGTTTTCACTTTGCACTTTATCCTTCAAAAGCAACTTGGAGAAAGGCTGCTTCTAAGTCATTCTTTAAAGATATGGAGCTGGGCTGGATGATCTCTCATTGGCCTGACGAACTCATCCCTACTCTCAGCACCCCTACTTCATTTAGGGAAACTGTGATGTTGGTAAGAGGACAGTTGAGTGGGAGCCTGAGGCCCCAGTTCCTCTGCTCAGCTCTACCCTGACTAGCTGAGTTATTTGGATAATTGCTCCTTCCCTGGGACTCAGGTTCATCATCTGTACGTGAGAGGGTTGGGATCAATGATGTCCAAATACGATTCTAACTCCGACCATGGTCTTAAAATATTGGTAGTCTCCATATCTGTGAAATACCAAGGTTGGCTAGCCAACTAATGGCTGTTCTTCTCATCTTATTTTAGCAGCGGGTTCCCTGTTGTTTAGAAACTTTTCATCATTAAAATAATTGAAGGGGATGTTGTTTTCAGTCTTTTGACCTCTCTGTTCTCCACTGCTTTAAGGAAACTGCACTGCTATTCGGTGACTAGGCTTCTGGGGAATTCTCTCATGTGCTGTTACGACATAGAAGTGGAAGGAGAGGGCACTGGAACAGAAGCCAGGCATTCTGAGGTCTAGCCTGGCTCTGTCACTAACTAGCTCTGTGACCTCGGGCTTGTCACATCCCCTCTTGGGGTCTCCATTTTCTCACCTGTTAATTGAGGGGTCTGAACTAGATGATCTTTGTAGTTCTTCAACTCTTGCATTCTATGAATTCTAAGCAATGGCATCTCCCTAGAGAGTGAGGGCTGAATGGAGAAACTTCATGTCACACTATCCAAATGCCAAACAATTAATTATGGAATTCTAGCAGTCAACTCCCCGTCTCTGCTCCCTACCCCCTGCCTATCTGCGTTAATGGCATTTTCAGAGCCTTCTGTTTAGAACAACATGTCAGTCCCAGACTAATTGGCGTATTTCCATCAATATCCAAGGGAGCCAAAGGGTCTCTGCTTAGAACTCTCCTCATTCTTCTCTGTGGGATGGGGGTGCAGTGTGTCCTCAGCCTCTGACACTCCTCTAGTATCTAAACGCCTATCCTGACTGCACTCTTTTTCATTGCTGCTTCTTCATGATGTGTGCTCATTTAAGAAATTTTACCAAACAGATTAGCTGTCTACATCATTTGATATTTGCGGAATTTACCAGACCGGATTATAACCACATGCTGAAAAAGATTGAAGTTCAAGAAGGAAAACAAGGACAGTGCGTTTCCTGATAGTTCCAGTATTATGTAGGGTTTAAGAGCACAGACTCTGGCGGACAACTGCCTTGGTTTGAATCTTTATCTGCCATTCAGTCAGCCATGTGGTAGAGGGAAATCTATATACTTTCTGTGCCTCTGTTTTCTTATCTGTAAAATGGGGCTAGTAAATTAAAGTACAACCCTTACAAGATTAATGAAACAATGCATGTTAAATTAGTATAAGGTTTACCACAGGGTAGCTTTTACTATTAAAATTATGATGTTTCACTTTATTATTGTCTAACCAACATTTGCAGTGTTCCCCTTCCACTGGTGAAACCAGTTAGCTTTCAGTGGTTTGGCAACAGCTCATCTCTACCACCCCCTTTAGTCCTTGTCCCTCTGGGTTCCTTTATCATGACTCATGAGATCTCTCTGTTCTTGGCTAATCATTTAGTAAAGTGCTTTTCTACTGGGAGAACCCTCCTCCCAACATTTTCCCCCAGATCCTGGGATGCTCTAACTCCTGACCTGAGCAACCGTGCAGCTTACAGCTACCCTTTGTAAGAACAAAGGTGCGTAACCACAGAGGAGGTTTAAATGATTACTTCTGGTGTGCACTCGTGAGCATGAGGTGCACAGTCCACACACATTTAAAGCCTATTAGTCTGTTCAAAGAGGGGACAAACATCCCTCATGTATAGAACTTGCTGAATAGAGGTCGAGTCTGTATTAATCGTTCAGTAACCAATTTCACTTTCTTTTCTCCCTATTTCCCTTCCTTTAATACAAACAGCTGGGACTGTGCAGCATGCAGCCAAAGAAATTAAGAATTTCTCATGAGGGGGAGGAAGTAGAACCAATTCATTTAATGTGTTTTATCGATTGTACGGCACATTTACTCCATGGGTTCAAGACACCACATGTCCGTTCTCTTGAAGGCAAGTCCAAATCACTTACGGCATCTCTACGGAAATTCAAAATTAAATGGAAATATGCCTATGAAGCCATCAGCTAAAAAGCATTGGCTCCTCATAAGGCATTCTGCTTTCTTTACCCCTCTCTCTCTCACATTTGTATCATCTTTCATAGTAGCATCCTTGAAGAAGTCTCCCTTGGGCCTTCCCTACAGCTCTTGAAAGTCCAGCTTTGATAAAAGGCAGTAAAAACATACAGACCTTAGAATTAAACTGAACAAGATACCTGATTTGAGGAATGCACCACAATGAGTAAGCAAGAAATCATTTATAAAACCAACTTGACTGTATATAAAAGTTGTCTATATTTGTAAAAATCAAAACGGGTTCAACAACACTCAACTTATGTAAACACTATGTGCCTGATTCCCGTTCATGTATGTAGGATGAGTATTGTCGTGGTGACTTCTGTGAGGACCAGTCTAAACAATTCTTGTGGTTATCTATGAATGGCTACATAGGCCAGGTATCTAGAGGAAAGATGCAAATTATAATCAAGCTGAGGAGCCACAGTAGCATCTAGACATTTGGAAATGGGTGTCAGTTCTGAGAAATGAGAACTGGGTGTCAGTTCTGAGAATTTGGAACTGGGTGTCAGTTCTGACACATATACCAGGCATCAGAAATATGGGGAATGAGATGAAATGTGGTTTCAGAAGAGGACAGAAACAAGTGTCTCAGGCCAAGAATCATATATCACAATAGGATGATAAAGGTCCACTTTTCAAATGATCCATTTCTATGGCCTGGGAGCAGCCCTCGCATAGACTCTACTCTCTCTGACTCCAGACAAGAATTTCCATGTGTGTATTAGTGATAGATACTTTAAGACCTAATTTGTCATGGGTCAGAGATAGATGAAGAGGATCTAGAGCAAAAGGGGAAAGGGGCAAACAATGGGGGTCCGGAGAGATTACAACTTCTTGGAAACTAATTTTCTTTTTCTGCCGACTCCCAACTCTGCTGAAAGACCAACAGCTGGACCCATGCTACTGAGGAATTAAGACTTTCTCATCGAAGAAAAAAAGAAAACCACAAGCAATTCATTTAACGCATTTTATTGATTATATGGATCATATACTTTCTATATTCAAGATAGCCCATGTCTGTTCTCCTAACAGCAAGTTCAAATCATCCTTGGCTTTTTAGCACCTTTCTCTTCCATAGCAGAGAGGAAAGGAAAGGATGAGGGGTGTGTGTGTGTGTGTGTGTGTGTGTGTGTGTGTGTGTGTGTATGGGGAGGAGAGAGAGAGAGAGGCAGAAATGAGGAAGGAAGAAACCTAGTAGAAAAATACTTAAGAATGGAAAGAAATTAGTATTTTAAGACAAAGGTGAGATCTGGAGAAGGACAGACAGCCAATGTAATGCAGTCTTTAGAACAGAGGTTCTAGAGATTTCAGGCTCTAGCGTAAGGAAGGATAATCCTTTGGAAGGTTTTGGATATCCTGTCCTGTTGCCAAAGAAACAACCAAGAAAAGTTCATATTTTCCACGAGAAAAAGATTGTAAGAAAACTTCTGAGGAAAGAGGTTGTATCTAGCTTATGGATGACTGACGAGACTAAGAAGAGAACACAGACTTTTCAGGCTGAAGGGCAGCCAAGCTGTGAAGGAGCTAAATGTTTTACATGTAGTGTAGATTTTGAAACCTGCTGAACTTGGCACAGCTTGAGCTCCAGAAGATTCATGCTACAGAGGAGAAATGGCTTTTACTACAAAGGAAGGATGGAGACGCGATTTTGCCGTTTATTCCCTTCAGTAGGGCAGGGCGACACTGCAGAGGACTAGGAGAAGAGGAAATGGCCTCCTTCGGGTGTTGGCAGGCAAAGATTATTTTGTGCAAGAGAGTCCCTGGACTGGGAAGCCTGAGTCTCCCCAACGGCAGGAGTTGGTTCTGCTGGCCAGTGTAGAGAGCTTCATTTTCTAGTCTCCATTTTTTCAGCTGTTGTTAATTTACAGGGGCAACAACTTAGATTCTGTCTGTTCAGAAGTCTCTGGGTACCTCAAACCAATTACAACTCTTCACTCCTGTTACAGATTTAAAAATGTATCTGGGATAATGTCCGGCAGCTTTGAGAATAGACTTTGGTTCTCAAATAAAGCAGCGGTGACCTCCTTACCCTCAATTTCCCCAGAATGTCAGGACACCCTTCCACAGGGTGAAGGAGTATATAAATTTAATCTGGTTGTTCATAACAGGGTTGAATGGAGGGACCGATCAGTTGTCACTCTGAGCAGTGACAAGCTCACAGCCTGTCAGTAGTGGGCAATGAAGCGCAAGCTGCCGTTAGATCCAGCCATCCAGTCACCTGAGGAAGAGGAAAAGGGGTCGAGGAGTCCTCCCAGCAGAGACTTTGTTGGTTAGGGTGGTGCTCACAGCCCCCCAGGGGGAATGACCACCCTAAATAGTAAGTGAGAGACGACCCCTCTTGAGCCAGTCGATGGTTCCTAGTCAACCTTCAGGAGATGTCGGAAACCGTTTGGTAGGTGTGATACGACTGTCTCTCTCTGTCTCTTCACACCTCATAACACGTGTTTGTCTACAAGGAGCATCTTGTGGATTCTTTTCATTCAAAATGTGGTCCACCCATCAGCAGCCTCAGCATCACCTGGGAGCTTGTGAGAAACACAGACTCTCAGGTCCCACCCCAGACCTGCTGAATCAGAACCTGCATTTTAACAAGATTGTCAGATGATTTGTACACATATTAACCGCCATTGTACATAAGTCTCTAAATATCCAGTTTTACTGGAAAAATCCTATAGACGTTGCTGCTACTCCTTAGACAAACAGCAGTGACTTTCTTGTATATAATACCAAATATAAACTTTTCCCGCCATTTAGCTGAACTGGACCCCGGAAGAAGAGGGCATCAGTTTCCTCACTACCCAGTTGTTGCTTCTTATAGAAACCAAACACAAATCAAATAGAAAGGAAATGCAAGGAACATTCAGTTTCGTTTTAGGCTTGATACCCGATTTCTTTCAGATTCAGAGTCAGTGCTATTTTCATGGCTCAGCTGAATTGCTTGTCTGTCTGAGTGTGTGTGTATGTATGTGTGTGTGTGTGTGTGTGCGTGTGTGTGTGTGTGTGTTGCCCATGTAAACTTATGCATTCTACTTGGCAATTAGGCAATTTCTAGATAAGGCCATATGCTCCATCTCTTTGCAGCATCTCTTTCCTTTAATTTCTTGGGGAAAAAAATGATGGTGTCCTGTGCCATAGGCACTAGGTCTCAGAGAAGACAGAGCAAATAATAAACGAGGGGAAGCAAGCTAGTGTCTTGTTAAAGGTGTCTGAAGCCCTCTGTGCTCATCCACCAGTTCCTGCCTGTTCTTACCAACTCTTCCTCAGGGCAGCCATGCCTAACTCACTGTCAAACTGCCTACTTCTAGGGAGGATTTGGAAGTGTCAGACGAGAAGACAGTTGCACTGCTGTATCCCCTTTCTTTATCCAGGAGAAGCTAGAGGAGCTGAGAGGCCCTGGAGGCTGGTCTGGGAGGGAAGGCCTTGCAGAATGCAGGGCCCACAAACCCTGAAGAAAACACAGAAGTGGAAGTCCATCTGGAGTTAAGCTTTTTTCTCCTTTTTCTTTGTTCTGCTCCTCTGACCCCCAATCTATGTAGACATCCAGATCCCAAGTGTGAAATAGTCACCCCACTTTTTCCTCTAATCACAGTCTACACCTTATCAAAGCCTTGTCTGAGGTTCATTACATTTGTTCATTTGAACATAAACTGAGCTCCAGTGAGGTGCTTGTGGCTATTCTCGTTCTAAATATGTGGATAAATAAGGCAGAATCCAGACCACTTGTACCTCCGTGTAGAATAATAAAATGAGTGTGGGCTTTGGGGCCAAAGTGACTGGATTCAAATTCTGACGTTGACCCTGACTCTGACTTGGAAGCTATAGAGTCAAGTTGCTTAAACTCTTCAATCCCCATTGTTTACGGAAGCCAGTGTTCTCTTAAAAATGAAATTGTAAACATCTCAAACATAATGACTATGACACAGACTTCTCTTATATCTTATTAGCTGCTGAATAAATACTAAACTGAATTGCTTTTTGAATACAGCTTAAAAATCAATATGATATAGGAAAACCTGAGTCCTAATTTTGCTACCAAGTAGTTGAACATTTTTGGACAAATCATTTAAATGCAGGTGTTTTTTTTTTTTTACACATAAAAAGAATATGTTGGAGGGGTGGCCGGATGGCTAAGTTGGTTAGAGCGTGAGCTCTTGACAACAAGGTGGCCGGTTCAATTCCCACATGGGATGGTGGGCTGCGCCCCCTGCAACTGGAATTGAGGACGGTGACTGGACTTGGGGCTGAGCTGCGCCCTCCATGGCTAGATTGGGGGACAGCAACTTGGAGCTGATGGGCCCTGGGGAGACACACAGTTCCCTAATATTCCCCAATTTAAAAAGAAGAATACATTGGAAAATTTTAAAGATGGTGTCTAGAAAAAATAATGTGATTCTTCCCTGGAATTCCAAACTTTTGTGAAATGCTGTACTACTGTTCTATAACAAATGTCATACTCACAACTTACTAAGAATGACATATATAAAATATATATTGTATATGCTTGTATAATATACACGTATATAATATATATCAAATCAATAATACATATATTTATTTCCAGTCTTATTTGACAGATTATGGATTCACAGTGATCTACTACTACAGTCCTCAAGAACATCAGGAGTTAAATGTAAATATTTCTGTCTTTGGATATAGGCTCCTATTTTAGGCCACATACTAACGATGAGTCACCATTCTCCTCAAGTCACTGGTGCTCTGTTAAGTGAAATGTGGCAAATAATCAACGGGCTCTTTCAAGCTCATTGGTAAGATGCCAAATTTCCTGAAATGTGAGACATACACCAGTGAAATTGTAGTTAGTTTAAAAAAAAATCCTGACGTTTGGTCAGCAAAGCCCAACATTTTTCCTTTTAAAAATGACCTACCCACCGGAATCTATACTGTACATATTCTTAATGCCAAAACTCATCCTGGCACCTCTGCGAAAGCAAGCTTCTTTGCAGTGCATTAGAGTTGTTTCCCAACAGCTTCTGATCTCAGGCCCTGAATTCTGAGGGAGAGCAAATGAAAGGCATTTATGAAAGCCGAGACTGGAGTGAGACCATTAGTTTCCATCTCCAACTCTTATCTCCTAAAGTATTCCCTGTTTCTTGCCTTGACATATTGGACCCTGGGGGTGGCTCCTGTTCATGATTATGGAGATTCACAGAAAGAAGAAACTGTTTCTCAATTCAAATGATAGGAGCCTGGTTGGAGGCAAAACTGTTTATTGGCCTCCACTATTCAGCAACTAATAAAATTAATTTTTAAAGAAGAGTTGCAAGTGAAATACTGTAGTGACTCTGCAGTGTCCTGGCTCACTAGGATATTAAATGAGCCAGACTTAGGTATATGGAATTTCCCCAAGAAATTATTCTTCGAGAAACCAGAGTAGTTGATGCAAAATTAAGCACTTCTCAACAGAAATGCTGCAATATCCTGATTTGAGTTGTTTTATTGTCTTTGTATGTAGTATAGCCAGGAAACATGTGGTCTGTAACAGCCCTGATATTTACAACATAGCAAATGACAGTTCTTGAATGTGAATGCCATCTGAAATTGAGATCGAAAGACAAAATTCATTGCATGTCTGGTATTGATTTTTAAATGAATAAAGAAAGTCATGGCCATCAGGACTCTGTAACTCTTAGAAACCATCCTCTAGCCCTCGCAGCTTCTTTGGTCACCAGAAAAATGACAGAGGGCTGACGAATAGTGACTTCAGTTTGCAGAGATTGTTTCATCCATCATACTGGTGATTCTGGTTTCTCTTTATAATATTATGGATGATCAGATGGGGCATTACTCCTGATGGATGAAACCAAAAACAGTGCTCATAGAGAATTCTGTGAGCACAGGTGACATAGAAATGGTAAGTTAGGTAGATAGAAGAGTTCCAAAATCATTAAGTTTCCCACAGTTATGCAGGATGCAGTACGTCTAGAGATCTAAGGTACAGCATGATGGCAGTAGTTAAGAAAACAGCATTGAAGACTGGAAATTTGCTAAAAGAATAGATTTCAGGTGATTTTATCACAAAAAAAGGTAGCTATGAAAGATGTGTTAATTAACTAAACTGTAATAATCATTTCACTCTGTATATGACTATTAAATCATGTTGTATGCCTCAAATATATACAATTTTATTTAAAAATAAATAAAAACAAAACAAAGTCATTACATTTACAACCTTTTTGGAAGAAGTAGAACTGAGCTAGAATTACTCAGAGATAGACACAGACAAGGCAGCTTTTTTGATAATATTTTTTTTTTCCTTAGTAGCAATGATCACACACAACACAAGGAAAAATCTGAAAATGATACAAGACAATGGTGTTTGACTCTAAGACAAATTGGAGAATTTGGGTATCCAAGTGAAACAGAATTTGTTCTTGTTGGATACAATTACCCTCATTTATAATTCTTTCAGGTACAAATTATTTGCGTGTATTGTATACTTCTTTTGGTGCAGAACTTTATTTTAGGTCATAGGCAGAATCCAAACTAATGGAAAAGCAGAACTCTTGATTTGAGGGGCTCTGTGTCTTTTTCCTTCAACATTCATTCATTTGCCAGCTATTTATTGAGAACCTATCATGTGCCAGCTTCTCTTTCTATGTGAATATTCAGCAGTTCACAACAAAAAAAGACAAGTTGTATTTTTTCAGACTATACATTATGGGGAGAAGAGACGAAAATGGGAAAACAAGGGAAAACACCAAACAAGATCCCTTAAACTAGTCTTAAGTTTCAAGAAGATAATAGTTTATGGAGAATTATGGTGGAGTTAGAAACCTTAGATTGGATGGTCAAGAAAACTACTGCTTCTAGTAGGATGGATTAGTTTGCATTAAACCAATGATCTACCTGAAGGGGAAGAAATGGCCAGACGGAAAACAAAAATCATCTGTATAACGTCATCATGGTAACACTGAAGCCATTAAAATTGTAGAAAGTGAGCTGATGCGCTGCATCTGCTTTTTCTTTGGGGATATTTTCTGAATCTGGGCATGACAAGTAACTGATGCTGTCCCAGGCATAAGGCCATTGCTTGGGGGCAGAAAATAGGCAGATATTTTGGTGGTTACATAGAGACTAAACTGGAGAGTTAAGGGGCCTAAGATACTTCACCAGGTTCCTCCAAAACGCATTCCCCAACATTTGAAGTGCAATGTTTATAAGCTACACTGAAACCTGTTGAAAAGGATGCTAGAGTCACAGATCTCAAGAGACAATGATTCAAGTTCATCACCCTCTGGAAAAGGGGTGCCGGTAGCCCATCATGTGCCTTCCTTAGGGATCTCTAGCCCCCAATAATTTACATTCTTCCCACATGCAAAATACACTTACCCCCTTTCTAATGCCCCCAAAGTCACATCAGGCTGTGGCATCTGGCTCAGGCTTCAAGTCTGGCATCTCATCATCTTCATCAGGTCCAGGTGTGGATGAGGCGGCAGCTCCTTGAGCAAGGTTCCTCTCAAGCTGGTGGCTTCAAACTAAAGACAAACATAATCTGCCCTCCACCCTCACCCCAAATCCAATAGAAAGACAAGACTTAGATAACCACAATAGATACCCCCTACCAAAAAGTGGGGAGAGACAGGCAGCATTTTATAGCTCCTGATTCACAGCTGGACACATGCTCCTATTTCCTTGCTTAGGGTCCAGTCTTGCTCTATGCGAGTGGTTCCACGGCACTGGGATCTGAATTCTGGTGGTTACAGTGAGTTAGAGTTATGCTTAATTCAGTGAGAGAGAGGACTGTACAGGGCTTGAATATCGGGGTACGGTTCATTGGGGCATCTTTGGAGAACAGCTACCACAGTGACACAAACTTGTGCATAATACACTCAAAGATATGTCTATTGCTCCTTAGAAAAGAGTGAGAGAGGAAAGAAACAACTTTATTCTTCTGTGTGGGTTTGATACTTCACTGGCCTGTAAACTTCAAAATGTGATTGAGGCTAATTGCTCAATTTTAAGAAGTTAAAATGATCTGAGCTTGTGTCACAATTGTGCTACTTTTAAAAGCATGACCTTGGATAAGTCATTCAGTCCCTTGAGTGTTATTATTCCAATCAATTAAAAAAGAACACAAACTATATAGAATACACACTTATTGTGAGGGTTAAATAAGATAATGTATGTTAAATACTCAGATCAATGATGGGCATTTTGTACATGCTTTACAAGTGATAGCCTAAGAAACATTGCTGACAGGACATATGCTGAGTTAGAAGGATTTTAGGAATGGGCTGGTTCTGTGTTCACAAATTCTACTAGCCTGGGTAGTTGATGTAAAAAATAGGGGTTCAATAACTTAGATTTTGCAAAGTTCACTGTTATTGTACCATTATGTTCTTGAGCAAGGAGATAGGGTCCTATTTCTGTGGCTGACAATTGGACTTCTCCTAAAGAGAAAGCAGGAGGCCATTCATTTTCTTAGGACATGGGCAATCCTATTAGTAGCAGAAAAAATAAGACCTCTGCCAGTTGGAGGCATCCAGGAACGTGGGCAACCTGTAAGCATAGCATGGACCTCTGGGCACTGAGAGACTTCAATAAACAGGGTTAAACGCTGTTAAGCACTTTATGAAGAGTAGACCAGAGGTTTCATAGTATTTATGTACATGACTGTGATTTCAAAGTGTGTGTGTGTGTGTGTGTGTGTGTGTGTGTGTGTGTGTGTGCATGCAATTACGGACAACTCTAACAAAATCCCTTGCTTTATTGAACAGAGAAGGCAGAAAGCAATGCAAACTTTTTTTGATCGGAGAGACTCATGAATACATACACCGGTTAATGTACTATGCTTCAGTGTGGAGAGCTCTCAGAATTATTTTAGTTACAGAGGGCATAGCTTATCTTCTTCCTTAGTTACCCCACACTCACTTATACATTCAAAACTTGGTGATTGTTCCAGAGCCTCCATCATGCTTTTCAGGTGTCATTTCATAATGTGTTGGCTTCTAGGAGCCTCCTACTCTCTATACCTAACAACTTTACATTTCCTGCAGACTATGGCTTGAAAGACACTAAAAATTGTTGGGGGAAATTCGATTTTAAAACCTTGTTACGTGATTTTTAACTCAATCCTCTGAAGGTAGCCCAATGTCTCCTCCATCAAATAAGGTGCATGGTCTTTATGGTACTATTCTGTGTGTTTCTGTTCTGTTTAGATTAACAGCTACATTCTGGCTGGTTGTGGTTACTATTAATAGAAGGCTGAACATTGGGTTAACAGGGCGTTTTTGTACTTCACGGATAAGACTTGATTATAAAACAGTTTACATGGCAAACAGAACACCTAAGTGCAGTGTTAGGGGCTGTCATACCAGGTTGTCTATTCCAAATATTGATACATTCAGTCGATTCCCAGAGCCCCTTTGAGAGGATACTGAACTTTAGTGTAGGCCAGTATTTCCTGAATCACAGGTGTGAACCCATGTGTTAAACTGCCCTTGCTTCTGACCCCTGCACATGTCACCAGAGAAACAGAAATATGAGCTGACACTACATCCAGGGAAACACACATCCTGACAAAACTTTTGCCAGTGTGGCCTGACCCCCCCCCCCCCCCCCCCCGTTCACATCTCTTTTGCCACATGTTGCAAGAACCTGTTAATAGCTTGTATTACAAGAATCCCCAGAGTTGCGTCCAAGTTTAGAATCTTCAGAAAAAGAGACAAGATAAAATTAATAATAATAATAATAACAACAACATATAGGGAATTCTGAGCCGGATGCAGATACGGCCTGGAGGTGGCCGTGTTAGGAAAGAGGTGGATAAATGAAGGGGGTCCTTAGGAATCTGTGGAACCAGGGTTGCCTTTCCAGCCAAAATGTGTGAAATGATTTTCTTTGGTTTGATCCATTTTTCACTTCATTTCCCTTCTACTCATTCCAGTGTCCCTGGCCAACTCACTTCTCCCCAGGGTTACCAGACTGAGACCCATTTCCCTGGGACTCTGTCCTGAGTTAGCACTCAGGAACAGCACCGTGTGGTATTACCGAATAACCACTGACGGTGGGATGTCTCCCAATGGCAGTGCCATTTTTACAGGAGCCCCTTCAGGTGGGTGGCAAAGATTTCAGCATTTAAAAGCCTGGCTTTAATAGTTAATTTTCTGGTTAGAGCTCACATAGAAGTACCCATCCCCGCCCCCTTCATCCCACTATATATAATTACCTACTTGCTCACTCCCTGCTGGGTGAATAATGGAGTTGATTCTCTAACCTCGAACAACCTAACACTAAGGTGAATTAGAGTTTAGGGCGTAAGTAGCAGGAGAAGCAGGTGGGCATTTGGGTTTAATTGGACTTGAGGCCACCAGCTTTGTAGATAAGTGTCTTTTATTCTGAATCTATTCAATGAATTATGGCCGACATTCACATGCAAAAAAGTAGTTCAGGAAGAGGAGGCTTGGATTGTTTTTTGATACAGTTGGTCTAAATCCCCACCTCACCCTCTTGGCTTCTGTAAGCAGATGCTGAACATGCTTTGAGCAAAGGACTGGGGGTTTCCTGCCAAGCAGCTCCAGAGGCATCGTCAAACCACAATCACTAAAGATATTTCCCAGAAGGCTTTAGGAGTACAAATCTCTTTAATTAAAATGGGAAAAGCCACAGTGAGCGAGGTGAGAGGGGGTTGCCTGAGAGGAGAAGGAGGAGGGAAATGAAGGGAAGAAAGGGAAGGAGAAAAAGTAATAAATATCTTACAAGTGTTTTCAAATACTGGCCGTCTAACACCCAGTGGAAAATGCCACTTGATGGATTATATTTTGGGTTGGAAAGTGAGGCTAATTCAATGTAATGAGAGGTGAATGGGACTTCAGGCCCTTATGCAACCACAAGAGACCCCTTACAAAAGAGTCTGCTCTTTCAGTCATTAATTTTTTATGAAGTTTAATAGGCCTGAGCCTAGAGACCTTCTGTGGTGTTGATTAGCTTCATATTTCTCTCATTAATGTAGAATCTGATTAGCTCTTCTAAAAAGCATTTCATCTCAGGCTCTAGCGTGGCAACCACATTGTTCTGATATTAGGAATTGCAAGTTTGATTCACCCGAGGAAAGAAACATCCACAGGGACAAAGGCGCCGGCCTCTTGCTGTTACAGAATGAGAGGATGGGGAGACCAGCTGTCTCTCACATTTGCTGGCTGCAATAGGAACCCTCAACATTTGGACCAGGATAACTTTATTGGAGGCCAGCAGGACTGGTACCCTACAAAGAAAACTGACTTGAAAGAGTAGGCAACAGCCCGTACACCAGTCAGGGTTTGCTCAGAAAAGCACAACTGATGAGTGATATAGAATGAGGGGGCTATTATAGGGATTCACTTTTATGCTATCAGAGGAGCTGGCAGAGAAGTCTGCTGCCCTCATCTGCTCTTGGGCCGGAAGTTGCTATAGGTCAGCCAGACTAGGAGTCAGTAAGGAAAGCTGTACGTGGATGAAGCCAGGGACAAACGGGAACCCGTAAGGACCAGTTGGAACCCATAAGGACAGACTGGAATCCCTCTCTTGTTTCTTACTACCTCCGATCTTGATCATGGCTCACTAAGAAGGGATGCCAGAGCCCTTTGCCATAGAGATGTATACACATTTGACTCAAGATTTAGAGAAACCAAAGAAGGAGATCTGGTAAATTCCACAGGAGTTGCAGGTCCAGGAGTTTCCACACCAAGATGGTGAGCCAACTGATCAGAACTGACATTCAAGAGCTGCCACAGTGTCTGATGTCCCACATTGACCTTCAGAGAGTAAAATGGCCACTCTTTTATGTCTACCTTCCAAATCTCATGATTCACTATGACTAACACTAACCAGGAACCATGGAGGAAAGGGAATTCTGGGAAATGTTGTTCCAGTAATGCTAATATGACAGTACAAAGCTTCTACAGCCCGTCCTGTATAATAATATATATTACATAGAATGACTTGAAACCAGTGGTGAGCTCTCATGTGCAGAGGGCCGATAAGAGGTGGCACTCTATAAAAAACTCAAGTCGTGAGAAATGCTGAGAGAATTTAGGCTGAAAGAATTTTGCTGTCGATAAAGCTTATAAGGTGTCCATGACTATCCACACCCAGAAAACTTTAACAAAATAATAATAGTAGTAATAATAATTTCTATAAAAATCATACAGAATTTTCCTAGTCAACTTGCTCTTCCACTTTCCTTGACTATTTCACGCATTATTCTCTATATTTCCCGTTCATCCTTACTCTCAGCTGAAGATGGCTTCCTATTTCACTGAGGAAATTGAAGCATTTCAAATGTCCTTGGCTCCCACCCAGTTTCCTCTGCGCATCTACAGCCATATATCTGCCTTTTCTTCTGTTTGTATATTCATCCTCGCTGCTAAACCCTTTCTCTTAATTCTCTTTCTCTTAGATACGGAAAAACAAGACTCCAGCAGTTCTCCTTATCTCATGTGCATCATTAGTTTTCCTTTCTCTGCTTGATCATTGTCATAAGCTTACTAACAGGCTATTACTTATCTCTTCTTAATAAAATAAAACCTTACTTGCCAAGCACTCTATCTGTTGAAGAACCCACGCCATCTGACCGACAGTTTTCCACAGTCTGGATTCTGTTGATAGCATAGTCATAAAGCAGTCTAACATTGTTTTTTTTCTTCACTTTTCCTGCAAATTGACAACTAGATTGAGTGGCTTGATGAGATTCATGTCCAATCTTTTTATGAAGACTCTAGATGGTGGTGTATTCTTTCATCAGGAAGCCCACAATGTTGATATGTCTATTTTTTGGTGACTCTGAAAGCTATTGATATTTGAAGTCCAGATACATGAATTCATTAAGGCAGAGATGGAGAAGAAATGTATAGATTAGAAGAAATTTTAAAAGCATACTTTTTTTTAAATGGACAAGACTAACTATGGTGTCTAAGACTGCACAATTGTCTGTATTGGAAAACCCCATTTTACTTTCTCCTGTGAACCCTCTTAACTCTCACACTAGCACCACACTTGCAACACTTCTGACGCCAGATGTGTGGGAGTTTCCCCACACCAAGCAGTTCTCTACAATACTGGCTGGATGTCCTACAATGGAACTCCATTCTGACATGACCTAGCTGGGGACAGCATCGGATTCTGCAAGTTAAGCTTAGTCCCACCCAATTCAGATGCCAATCACAAATCCAGATTGTTACCTGTGCTTCTAACCAATCACTGATAAATCTGAGGTTCCCGTGACCCCCTCCTTGGATTCAATTAATTTGCTAGAGTGACTCACAGGACTCAGGGAAACACATTTACCAGTTTATTAAAAGATACAGTAAAGGCTACAGATGAACAGCCAGATGAAGAGATTACATAGACTGAGATATGGGAAGGTCCAAAGCACAGGAGCTTCTGTTCCCCTGGAGTTGGGGTGCATCACCCTCCCCATCTGTGGTTGTGTTCTGAAAGCTCTTCGATCCTTATACTGCTTGGGTTTTCATGGAGGCTTGCTCTACTATTAACTCCATCTTCAATACCTCCCCTCTCTCTGGAGAATGGGGGTGGGGCTGAAAATTCCAAGCTTCTAATCAGGGCTTGGTCTTGCTGGTGACCAACTCCCATCTAGAGCCATCCAGGAGTCACCCAGAGTCACCTCATTAGAACAAAAGATGCTCCTAAGTGCTTCCATTACTCTTAGGAAACCACAAGGGTTTCAGGAGCTCTGTGCCAGGAACTGAGGGCAGAGACCAGTACGTATATTTTCTATTATTTCACAGACTGATAAAAACATAAAGAGACATAGAATCGGGATGCTGGGCATTGGATAGTGACTCAAATAGGGGTGTGACATGTGGAAAGGCTTCTGGGGATGGCTGGAAAAGTTATATTTCTTGCTCTGGGTTGTGGTTAAAAGGGTGTTCACTTTATAACAAGCCATTAAGGCATACATTTATTTTTGTGGGGTTTCTTTAGCTATCATTTATTTTATAATAAAAATGCTTCTGTTCTTTCTATCTCAACTTCCACCATGCCCGTTCTCTATTATTCTAATTCAAATCAAGCTTTTGACCCCACCACTTCACTGGAACTCTTCCTGTCTGTCATCAGTTGACTCCAGTTGCTAAACTCCTGGCCAAGTTTCATCTCACCTGCCCAGCTTTGGCACAGTTGTCATTCCCTGTTGCTTAAAACACTACCCACTGGGCTATTGCAACACTCTACTAATTGAATTCCTTAGTCTCTTTTTCTGATTTCTTTTCTTCCCCATCATCCTAGTATGTTGTTCAATGCCTGGTATATAATGGGAATTCAAATTCCTGTTAAGAATAGGAATTTACAACAAATACATCTTTCTTACCTAAAATTTCTATCATTTTTTCTCCTTCTAATTAGAAACTTCTTCAAGTAATGGAAAAATAATAGACTTTATCTCAGATTTCCAAAAACTGAAGGACAAATAGATTTCAGTTTCTTATATAGATGTTTCTGCTAACCAATATTTTGGGTTCTCTGATTGTTTGGCCTGCGATCTCTCAGTGCACTCTCTCTACAAGGCAAACGCACATTTAATGAATATGGTACACATGCACATTATGTGAAATGTGTATAAAAAAGATAAATTGGACATTATGATTGGATGGTAAGTTTTTTCAAGAAGTCACACTATTGATGAACAATATTATTAGCTAACTTTAATTGCTTATATGACTTGTCTTTCCAATATGAACATAAACTACTTACATTTAATGCATTACTTGACATCATTTTACCAAGCCCATAATAGTTTTTGTATATAATGGATTTTGAATTAATATAAAAATGTATTCATTGACAAGGATGCTGAATTCTGTGTGAGGACAGGACAGATGTAACCGTGTGTCCAGTAAATGAAAGGCATATGCAGAAGGAATTAAGCATATGGCCTCGTTTTGCTACAACTACTCTTTTTTTGCTGCAACTGCTCAACTCAATAACAATTACACCTATATTTCAAGTCTCATAGAGATGTTTTCATCTCTCAGCCCTTGTTTATGCTTAGGTTTACTGTTTAATCTGTCTCCCCTTGTTATAGTTTCAGTACAGATGGAGAAATTTTTAACTAGAAGACTACCTGTGCCCTACCCATCTCTCCCTTAACAGTAATGCAAGGCCCTGTCTATAATCCATGGTTAATGGATGAAGGTAAGAGCCTGAGAATAGAGAGTTACGATGTCAGCCCCCTTTGACATTTAATTTCAAATGTAATAACACGTTTTCTTTATTGCCTTGTTAAACTATATATTTCATAGGCTGAAAAAATTGGGAAACTGATAACCACCTCCAACTATTTGAAGCAAAACCTTGAATATACACTGCTTCAAGAGGAGGAAAATACACGTTTTTCCTGTTCGAGTTTTATCCTTTAGCTGTAGGGAAAAGAAGGGGCTAAGGTTCTGAGTTAGGCTTCTGATGCATGGCTATTTAATCTATTCCTGATTCTGCATTTACTTTGCTCTGTCTGGAAAGGATGCGGAATTTGCCATAATGAATGACCCAAGCAATTTCAGCTAATGGCCAGAATTGAAACATTTGATAATCCCAGGTGAATAATGTTGTCTCAACAGACTGAAGGAGTCTTTTACCTGTCTGACACAATGATAGATGTAATTAGTTAACAGGGATAGTCAGAGGCTTTAGTGGAGGCATTAGCAGAGATTGCTCAGGTCATTCTTAATTATGCAAATTCTCAGTCTTCTTCAGACAGAATACAAAAAAATAAAAAGAGTAAACACAGCTGGATGAAAAGATTTCAGGGAAACCACAAAGCTAAGAAACGCATCAGAACAGTGATTATGCATCCCTCAGGCTAGGCAGGAGGAGAGGAAGTAGCCACAGGCCAAGGCTGTAACTGTGGGCAGCCCCCACTTTTAGCCAAAACAGCTGAGATGCCTGCTGGAAATGCGTGTTGTAAGATGTAAGTCATCTTGAGTCTATGTGACTGAAGAGAAGAATATCAGTGCCATTCTACGCCCTTGCTAAGCGGCAGGCTTGCTCTCTGAGGAGGACAGACCAGTAAGTGACTTCAAGCAAATCAAAAGTAGGAGACAAAGTGTTGAATTGGGCTCCACAAGGTTCCATAGGGTCAAATGAGAAAAGGAAGATGAGGGAAACAGAACGAAAGAGGGTTCTCCTTCAGCTCTAAATTTGTAGCCACCTTTGAATCAGCGGTGCTTTGCCCTTCTGCAACATTCCATTTTGAGACCCTACGTGGTTCCACTCTGCCTCCTAGCAAACAGTCACAGCCAGTGTCAGATCTGAGACAAGGTGCATAATTCAACCTGACATAAAAAAACAAAGGACTCTTTGCATCAGACATGTTTATTTGTCTTGTATGGCTTTGACACATCAATGTGTGTCACCCGTGGTTGAGTGAAATCTTGGCGTGAAATCAATTTGATGTCCAATGTCAAGCAGCCTTCTTTAACATCTCTGGGTAAGGCAAGAAGGGTCTGGCATTCTTGAAGAGAGGCAAATGAGTGAGCTGGGGCCAATCACTCAGGTTTGACAAGGATCCAACTAGTCTCCCAAAAGCAGTCAGGAGAAGTGAAAATGTAGGCAGGCACTCCTGCTGGTTAGTTGGTAAAACTTCAGATGACAACCCTGAGAGTCGCTGGTCATCACCTCACCTTGATGTCCCTAGGTAGACAGGGAGGTCCCTGGTGGAATAAACAAAGACAGTCATATCCTAAAACTCCAGGATTTGAAATCACTCCTTCACTCCAGGACAAAATGTAACAAGGCCTTGAGGTTAATCATAAAATTCATTTTGGCCTGACAAATGGAGCAGATCTGATAGATAAGAGTGGGTTACTTTGCTAATTCCTTCAGGATGGGCAAGCAGAACAAAACTGGTAGACGGATTTCATTAGAAGGCGCCAGTTCCCTTCTTCAAACAGTTCCCTTCTCCAAACATCTCCCCTTCCCCAAGCAGGCAAGGGAAGGTACAAAAGTAAGACCTTTTGCCTCAGTCACGGGCTCCCCCCATTCGGGACCCCCTCCCTCTCGGGAGCTGCAACCTCTTCTCCTGCCTCTAATAAACGATCCTGTTTTTAAAACTTTTTGCCTCTCCCTGGTCCATGTTTCCATTCTTTGGCTTCACGATCCCGGCCCACACCCAGAAACTGCTAGCAGATCCAACATCACCTACATCAATTCTACAGCATGACTTTTTACCCTCGCTTTTACGGTTTTCTTTTTTTTTTTTCCTGTAGCTTAAAGGCAGCAAACCAATTAAATAGTTTACATTTTAAGGAACTCACAACCAAGAATTTGTACAGCATGAAAGCAAATAAGTCTCAAAGGCAGAAATGTAGTATGTATGATACCGTGTTTCCCCAAAAATAAGACCTAGCCAGACAATCAGCTCTAGTGTGTCTTTTGGAGCCAAAATTAACATGAGACCCGGTATTGTATTTATTATATTATATTATTATATTATATTAGACCTGGTATTATATTATATTATATTATATTATATTATATTATATTATATTATATTATATTCTACCCGGTCTTATTAGAATAAGACCCAGTCTTACATTCATTTTTGCTCCAAAAGACGCATTAGAACTGATTGTCCAGCTAGGTCTTATTTTCAGGGAGACACGGTAGATCACTGTGGGTATAGTAGGGAGTGTGAGAGAATGGAAAGAGCATTCGGATTAAAGTTATACTGCCCAGGGTTTAAATCCTGTCTCTATCTCTCTTTGTTAGCTATGCGGCCTTGCAGAAGTCACTTAAATCCTTTGAGACCAAGCTTCCGCCTCTGTAAAATGGTGATTATAGTGCTTATTTGAGGATTAAATGAGTTAGAGTTTACTACACATAAATCTTAAGGCATATATTTATGGCAAGAAAAAAATTTCAAGTTACATGAGAGAAAAGACAAATGCTTCATATCACTTATCCGATTTTTAAGAGATAGAGTGCATATTTTATATTGAAATATATAATTTCATACATATATTTATATATAAATACATTCAACATATTTTATATTGAAACCAGTGTATAAATGATTATATTCCTATATATCAACATCAATTTTTGAGTTCCACTTTTCCATTAAGTCTTAAATAGCGACTAGCCTAATTAAGAGTTTGTCTACGTGGATAACAAAACAGAAATCATCCAAGAAAAGGGGAGGGCAATTTAGAAGGGTACCCCATTTTCACAAGCATCTGCTTCCCAAACAGGCATCCTAATGGGAAAATTATCCAAATGGGATTCCAAGAACTTACTTACAAACTCTTATATGGTGCTTACTATGTGCCAGGTATCTGCTCACAGTGTTTTACAAATATTGTCATTTAATCATCATAACGAGCCTACACTGTAGGTAGGTGGGTATTATTATTCTCTTTTTGCAATTGAGAGAACTGAGTTCATAGGTTAAGTAAATTGAAAAGATCACACAGCAAGTAAGTGGCAGGGCCAAGTTTAATATGCAAGAAGTCTGGCTCTAGAGTCCAAAATTAACCAGTGGGTTGTGCTATTTTCTTCATATCAGTACTTCTCTGTGATACATGATTTCCTCTTAGTCTGTAAGAATCTAAATGTGCTATATTTCTATGATTCCTTTCTAGGTCTTGATCTATACATGAGCCACTGAAGTTAACATGTCATATTAGAAGTTTACTTCCCCAAGATTCACAGAAAAGCATTACTTGTATTTTCATACTGTACATATTAGGGGGTCATGGATTACTTAAAGGTAATGTTAAGAGTAGGACAATGCCAGTTCAAAGAAATTTTAGAAGGTAAGATTCTAGATTCTATTTTTTCTTCAGCGTTCATCCCAAGGGTTAGGCCACTCTAGGAACCACAAGCTTACTGGAAATGTCAGTCCATCATTAATCCCAAAGAGTTTCATGCATTCCATTTTTTAAATTTTAATAGTAGCTTTATTGAGATATGATTCACAAAGTCTGTTAAACTATACAATTCAGAGGATTTTAGTATAATCACAGGTTATGTGACCAACACGACTATCTAATTTCAGGACATTTACATTATTTCAAAAGAAACCCATCAGCTGTATCCCCTATTCCTCGTTCTTCCCAGACTCTGGCAACCACTAATCTGCTTTCTGTCTCTGTGGGTTTGCCTTTTCTGGACACTTCATATAAATGGAATCATACAGTATGTGGCCTTTTGTGAGTGACCCCTTTTTCTTAGTATAATGTGTTCAAGGTTCTTCCATGTTGTAGCATGTATCAGTATTGCGTTTCTTTTTAAAGTGGAATAATATTTTATTGTATGTGTATAGCACCTTTTGTTTGTCCATTCATCGACTGATGGATATTTGGGTGTTCATTCCTCTATTATTTTTTTTGGAAGCATTTGTGAAGGATTGACGTTAATTCTTTAAACATTTGGTAGAACTCACCAGTAAAGCCAGGCTTATGTATTCTTTAGATCACTGATGCTTTACAAGTGGATCAGCAGCATTTGCCATCACCTAGGAGATTGTTAAAAATGCAAATTCTTAAGCCTCACTCCAAATCTATTGAATGAGACTCGCAGGGAGTGGGTCAGGCTGGTTTCTAACAAGCTCTACAGGCGACTGGAATGCATACTAAAGTTTGAGAAACACTACCTTAAACAACTTTAGATGTTCTTCTTTCTATCAAACTCTTGATCAAGTCCCTGTTTGATCTGTTTTGCTTTCAAGTGTTTGAAAACAACTATATTAACACTCCCAAACACTGTCTTTTTGATAAACGTCACTCATTTCTTTGGGCAAAGCAAAGGGAGTGGTACTATGACGTAGAACAGGACCCAACTCTTTGTTTTGTTCCATGATGGATCTCAGACTTGTAGAATAGCACCTGGCACATAGCATGTGCTCAGTAAATATTTATTGAGTGAGTTAATGACTATCGTTGGCAAATTCAGTTACTGTGGTTCACCGTATTAGTTAATGCTTCTGGTTGAGAAGAGCAAGAACTCACTAAACTAGCTTAAACAAAAACATGACATTTATCATAGGGATACACAGATGTCTAAAAGAATCAAGGAACTTCATTCAGAGAATGAAGCACTGAGTAGAAACAGCAAAATTTCTCTCTCTGCCTCTATTTCTTCCTTTTTCCTGCAATTGTGTGTCTTTCTTCTCTGGTTCCCACAGAGTTAACCAGTTTACATACCTACAGAACATAATAATGTTCTCAATTTTATCAAGAGTGCCTGACATTACAACTCATCATTTAAAAGTTAAATCAAATTAACTAGACTAGCTTCGTCTCAATCCCAGATTCCCAAAGGTAAGGACTCTGGTTTGCATAGTACCCTCCCCCAAATCATCTTTGGATTTAGTCAAAGATTTGGGGGTCTCAGAGTTTGAACACTGCTCCCCTACTCATTGTAACCATGTAAATAAGGGGCCATGGCATTTAATTGAAAGGTGTTGAATAAAAAATTGGAAGACATTGAACAGACAGAATGATAGATGTCTCATATCTTTGTTCATCAGTCAATAACCTGACTAATCAAACATTTTTGAGAAGACTCCACTGCTCCAAGGTCTGTGCTATATGTTTCAGGTAATGATTTAACTTTTTAACTTAACAAAGAGGAATGATTTAACTTTTCTCTAAGGAGAGACAGAGTTTAGGTAAAAGGTCAAGACCTGGGCACCAAAGTAAGTTAATGTACAGTCTAAGTAGTGCACGTCAAGTGTGGGTAAGTGGGAAGACCAATAGGTGTCACATGACCTATACCATCAACACTAAAAGCAACAGCCACAAGACATTCGTTATTACATACCCTGAAGAGTATCATGGGGACAGACCGTCTCTGTTCTATCACAAGGTGTCCACTTCATTTAGAGGAAACTTTGGCATACTTTTATTTCAGGTCTTGGTATCAGAACACCGTGCAGCTTCTGGGGAACGAATGTATTTTATGAAAGTTATGATTCTTCACTGGACAACTAAATTTTTAAAACACTTTCAGTGACTCTGCAGGAGCTCCTGGTTTATATTCTGCATACTAACTCTGTTCCTGATTTTATTTTCCTCTTCTGGTGTGTTACTTCGCTGACTCCCACAGCTATTAAAGTTCTCACACTATTGTACTGGTGTATATATTTCCATATATTATTAATGTATTTCCATAAGTTTTCTCAAGTCCTTTTTTTTAAACAGGATATAATCAACCAGAAAAAACTAAACTCTTGTCTTGTGGATTTCATAAGAGGGAGAATTCACTGTAAGATGGCAAGTTTAGAAGAGACTGCCTAACGGTATTTTGTCTTGGTCCCCTCTGGGTCTTTACCGTTTATATATGGGCCATGTTGGGAATGATAAATTAATTGGATTAAGTTATTGAGAAACACTTTGCTAACATAATTTGATTTTTCCAACTGAAAACCTCCTTATGCTATTCAATGTACTCATAAATGCTACTTAATAATCTGGGTAGTTGCCCAAATATCGAATTTCTTTTGGTGGCATAGACATTACAGTAGTTTTTGAGGTCAACCATTCAGCAAAAATGTTTAAGAAGGTTGCCTAGGGAATAATAGAATTTGAAAACTGTGAGGAATGCTTTTTTTTTTTGGCATTTTCTATAGAGAGTTAGCTCAGCTGTCCAGAGAGTTCGCTCAGCTGTCTGGGTAGCTCAGTTAATTAGAGCACAGCGCTGATGACCCCAAGGTCATTGGCTGAATCCCCCAGTGGACTCCTTGACTTTGTTTCTGTGTTGTGACTAAAGACTGTGCTTCTAGACGCCTGCCTCACACGTGTGGGCTGCGGGTCTACGGGAGCCATCGGAGATATTTTGAAAGGGTGAGTGCTTAGCAGCATCTCTGGGCCAAAGTCTTCCAAAGAATATCCCTTTGGAGTGTGCTGGATGCCGAAGTTCTCGCTTATTCACCCTTTGTTGGCCAGCTCATCTCTCGCTCTCTCTAGTCCCACCGAGGAGAAGTAACTCAAAGCACAGACTGACTTTGTGATGGGTCATTTAAAACCAACTTGCCTTGTTTGCATGCAGAGAGGACGACGCTTTCATTACAGTGAGATACCCAGAATGTGGCTGGTGCTTTAGTTGGATACATGAACTCTGCAATCATCAATCAATTCTCATTTGATTCCACAAAGCTCCTTTACTGAAGAACATTCAGGCCTCTCCAACCAATATGACTCATGGGACACTTCTGATTAATACCAATCAGCTTAATGGCTTAGCTATAGTTAATGGGGCCTGCTCTGTGGCTGCAACAACAAGAATTA
The DNA here is from genome assembly GCF_057876585.1 of Rhinolophus sinicus. NCBI lineage: Eukaryota > Metazoa > Chordata > Mammalia > Chiroptera > Rhinolophidae > Rhinolophus > Rhinolophus sinicus. The sequence continues at coordinate 19,928,893 of NC_142511.1, forward strand.
ATAACAAATCCCCCACTCGTTTTTGCAAATCAGAGGAAAGATGCTAAGCGTCTGACAAGCTCTAATCTTTATGATTTAATGGAATCGTGTTAGAGCACAGGGACTATGGAGATTGGGAAACTGAAAAAATTCTCTGTCACATCCCAGGCTTTAAAGATCTGAGCTCTTTCTAATACTCTGTCAACATCTCACTGTCACTGGGGCTTTACAGGACAGGACAGCCCCAGTGACAAACCATCCAGAAAAGAGATACAAGAGCCAGTGGTTCATTAGCGCAGATAACACACATGAGCCTTGATCTCTATGGAGGGGGACAAAAAAATTTAACAGGCACGTTATCATAATGAGCTGGAAAGTGTGTCTTAAAGGCATGGGGATGATTCATTTTATCTTTACTGGTGACCTTTACCGATTCAATGTCACAGACATTCCAAGTGCTGAAGTATTCAACGTTGGGCAGTCCCTGGGATAAGGCGTCAGGGCTTTTTGTAGCCAACTGCAAAGTGTATCAAACCACCAGGTATCAGGCATTAGCATAACTTGAAGTGGGCTCCCAGAATCCCAGAAATACTTAGCATTGGCAGTAGGTCATGAATCCAGCAGGTCTGTGGCAGGGACTCTTAGGATTGGGGTGGTGAGTGCTGGTGGGAGGAGCAGGTAGCCCTGCAGGGGAAGGGGCCAGTTCTAAGCTAGAGTTTGGTGTGTGCGGGTGAGCAATAATGGGGTGAGTGGGGATGGGGAGGGGATTGGCCAAGTCCGGCTTTATTTTAGCCACGGCCACGATCTACATTCCAGGGGGTCCCACAGTAAGCATGGCCAGGGCCCTTGTGGGGAAACTTTAGGTCAAAGGTAAGGTCACACTGTGGCTTGGTTTGGAGAAAAATCTCAGCCCTCAGCTGGGAGAAAAAGCAGCAAAGTTCAGTCTCCCAGGGAAGGAGATGAGCAGGAACTAAGCAGGGTGTAAGATGGCTGGCCGACGAATTGGGGATTCTTAGAAGAAACTAAAGTGCTGAAATTTGTTTATACAGAAGAAGGCAATACAGCTGGAATTGGGAAAACACTTGCATGGAGCCGTTCCCAGAGCAGACATAGCCCCCTGACCGCAGCAGGGTCTATGACAATAACATTCCCTGTAGACTTGACCTGGGGTTCCCAAGGAGGCCTCCGCCTTGCTTTGTGGTGGTGTGGTCAGGACCCATGAGGACAGAAACATGAGAGAAGAACCTCGACACAGGACTGAAAGAGGAAGTGCTGGATGGCATTTGCAAAAGCTGCCTCCCGTACTCTCTGTGTTTATCTCATTTATTTTCCTAAACGTAGGTGTTTAGTCCTTTAATTTAAATATCACTTTAACTGATTTTAGTACATACCACACAGTAATTAACATCACTGTGACAGTAAAGTGCATACTCAATTAAATCTCTTTGTTGTCTAAAATCTTACTTTAATTCTGCACTATTTTTTTTTTTTTTTCTCAGTCTCTGGAAATGATAGGCTTAGAGTGAAATGGTGGTTGATGTGTCTCAACAGAGCATTAAAGACAGATTTTGAAGTACTGGCTCTGCAAGGAATCCGCTTACAAAGGATGCAGGAGGTTTAGGATCAGCAGCAGGTCTGTAGGTCGCTTTCTGCCACCACGTCCGCAGGAATGTCCTCTTTGCCGACTTCTCAGATGACAGCTGGCAGCCACAATCTGGCTGGGCATCCTTAAGACAGAGGCTGATACACCACGTCCGAATGAAATTTAGTGCCCTTGACAGGCAGTTAGCAGGGGAGGTCTCTTTGGGGTATTATCTGTGTGGCTAGACTTGATTATGTCACATCCGTCCCTACACCGCCCACATGCTCCACAATCCAGTTACATAACAGCTATAGCTTCGGTAGCTCTGCTGGCGCCAGGGAGAGTGTGCTACCTATCCTAGCACTCCGAAATCCACGTCTCTAACAACAGATTTGACCTGTGCTGCCCAGGAGTGCAGCCACTAGCTACATGGAGCGATGCACGTTTAAATTTATTTAAAGTAAATAAAATTCAGAATTCAGTGCTTCCATGACACTAGCCACATTTCAAGGGCTCGACAGCCACAAGTGGCTACAGTTTCTATATTGGTCCAAACTAGTCTTTTGTTTCCCTTCAACCACGTAAGCTTTTTCTCTTACTGCAGGGGACCGTACAAAAATTGGGTGGGCTGGAGATGTAAGCTGTATGTAGAGGAAGTGGTCCTCAACAGAGAGTTATCCTGAATCTGGCACTCCATTTCTGTGCTTTATGAGGGAGAAACTGTGAACACGTCTACAAGCTGGAAGGGAGTTCACCGGCCTAGGCTCTGCCAGCCACGGAGTGCTCTGGCAGGTGGTATTGGGGGAAAAACGGAGAGAGGAGATTAACCCTTACCTGCTGTGAAATATAGTGTGCTGATTTTGTAAAATGCTTTTTGTGTTACTTTGTTGCTAGCTACTCTGCAGGCTAATCCAGGACAAGGTGTTAGGGCCTGCCTGGTATAAGACACAAATTCATTCTAACACAGGACCTGGCCTTCTTTCTTGTTAGTTCATCTGTAAGTTAGGGCAAGGGTATTGCCATAGCAAGTTCTTTGATGAAATTAGTTTTCTAAGTTTCTGGTTATAAGATATTCCCACAAGGTGAAAATCGAGATTTCTTCATGTCAGAGGTATTTCTGCCATCACACTTATGTTTGTAGGTGGTTTAGTTATTTTCAAAATCTTTCGTAAGCATTTCATATGATTCTCACTAATGTCCTATGAGTTTATATAATCATTCCCTTTTTCCAGGTCGGCAAAACAAGGCACAGGGTCGTTAAAAGAACAATGCAAGATCACAAAGCAAACCAATGCAGCCCTCTGAGTTCTCAGTCTTTTATCATTTTTTTCCCCAAGAACAATAGGAAAATTTAAAATATATATAAACTCAAAAATCCTGACCCTATGTATCCATCACCTTTGGCCTGTTTCCTTCTTTCCTGTATCTTATTCTTGGTTTGGAAATCTCTACCTTCCAAACTGTGGGAGTCACAGATCAAGAACTGAGGGTCTTGTGGTAATAATGCACTTCAGAGTCACCACCGTCAGGAAATAGAAGGTATAAGGCATGGAATCCAATGTCCTGCCCCAACGCATGAAGAATTGGGACACGACCCTTCACAACACTGTTATGAAACACACCAACCAGTCAACTCACTGCTTCATCTACAGAGAGGCAGACTAGTGGTTGAACTGATTTTTCCCCCCAGCATCTTTAAAGGCCATTGTAGTATCAGTTTTAAACTGCTCAGGTTAAGGAAAGAGTAAAGGTGCAACACTGTCTGATACATCATAAAAACAAAATAAATGTTTTATAAGAAACCATCTAGTAAAAGCCATGTTCTCTTCGCAGCTGGGTAAACTAAGGCCGACTTGGGGACTGGAATTTGGCCTTCCGATCCCTAATCGTTAACTCACTAAGTCAGCGGATGAGAGCACATAAGAAATTTATGTACAAACCACAATTATTAAGTTATAAACCAGAATTACTAAAAACTATTAATATCACTTGATATTTCACATAAAATATATATTCATCTGGCAAATATATAATGAATTCTTAATAGGGGCCTTATACCCTCTGCGTGGTTGCCTTACTGAGTCACAAAAATAAAGCCATGCAGATAATCTAAGCCAAGAAATAAGATTTCCTCCGTCCTCAATCTGAATTATCCAGATAATTGCTTTAATACTCCACTTCATGGTACCTTGCTGATCAAGCTTTAATTATTTTTCAAGTCCTCGGATATGAGAAAATGCAAACCAAAGCTGTATTCCCCCTGGATGTTTCTCAAGAGGGAAACCCCCCCCCCCCCCCAAACTGGAAAGGAATGATCATCTCGCATCAAAACATTTGCCTTCAGAGGAGCAGGACTGGTGAGAATCCCTTTTACAACATTTTCCAGGGCAGCATTAGATCCATTAATTACCTAATCCTCTGTGCCTTATTAGCCCTCTTAGAACCCTTTAGATGCCTTAATTCCCTTATCCTACAGGCCTCAGAATTGGGGCTACTAGTCCTTTGGTCCCAATTAGGTCCACATGTGGCATATTGTGCTGCAAATCTCTGCAGCGTATTTACACTAATTATAACATTAATTATAGGGGCGCCCTGGGAGCTTAATGCCCATTCCAAAGTAATGGATGGAACTAAGCACAAATTTACAAACTTAGAGGCACAGCAAAGTAAACGCAGACTAAATGGAGCCAAGTAGCAGAAAGAGAAATGGACATACAAACAATCAGACAGGCAAGGACAGCTAAGAAAGAGGGAATCCTGAGCACGAGAAAAAAAAAAGGCAGATGCCCATTCTGTTTTTATAAATAAGGCACCAAGTCAGAGCTAAACATCCAGCTGAAGGCCCCTCAAATCCTTCTTCTCTGAAGTCAGAATTGCTCTCAGGCGACCAGCATGAGCTGAGTCTGCAGGTGAGGATTAGTTACTGTTACCTCAAGGGAGAACAGAGTTCAAATATAGGAGCGAGAGAGGACTATAGCAGGAAATCATTAAACTATAAAGATATTTTCAAATAATATTTATTCATTCATGGGCTGCATACGGTCCAGTAGGTTCTATACTGGGTAACAGTAGCGAACATTTATTGTGCATTTGTAACATATCAGATACAGTTCTTAGCGCTTTATATGCATTCATACTTTGAATGTCACAACAGGTTAGGAATATTATTATCCTCATTTTATAGATGATTTCATGTATAGCTTACTCAAGAACAGAGCTAGCAAGTGCTTGACTTAGGTTCCAAATCCAAGCAGTCTGCATCCAAAGCTCACACTAATAAACACTGTGCTATTTGGCTGTAACTGGGTATGACGAGGTAAATGGAGCACGATCCCAGCCGCAAAAGAATTCCTAGCCGAGGAGATTTAGACATATAAAGAATTATACAACATGGGCACAGTACCGAGGTTTGGGTGACACTGGATCCTATTCTTTCCTGTCTAAGACAAAGCATTGCTTCTTTTTTCTTTTTTGTGATCAAGTTTTCTTTCTTTACTGGTATTCTCATTAGCAAACAAATATACTATAAAATCTCTCAATATAAAAAATAGTTTTGTAATCTCCTGTGCCCTTCTAGATACCGCACTTGTTTTCCTGCTGTTCATTATAAAAACAAACAAACAAACAAACAAACAAACAAACAAGTAAAAGCTAACACAGCCTTAGAGGAGTTGTCTTTACTGTCTCACTTCCCATTCCATCTTAATGCCGTTTCCATCGGGTCATTTTCTCTCTCATGCCTAAGAAATGACATTTGTTAAGGTCACCAAAGATGACCATGTTTCCAATGTGTGATACATGCCATCAAGGCAGCTTCAACTCCTGGTGACCCTATGAATGCGTGGCATCCACGGTGTCCTGTCCTCAGAGCCCTGCTCGGCCCCTGGAGACTTGCGCCTCTGGCTTCTTTTATGGGGTCAATCCATCTCATATTCAGTCTCCTTCTTTTTTTGCTTCCTTCTTTTTTCCCAGCATTATTGTCTTTCCAAAAAATCCTCCTTCTCATGTGTCCGACATAGGAAAACTTCAGTTTATCTTTTCTGCCTCCAGTGATGTTTCAGGCTTAATTTGCTCTAGGACCCACTTATTCATCTTTCTGATGGTGCAGAGAATCTGTAGAGCTTTCCTTCAGAACCATATTTCAGATGAATCACGTTTTTTCCTATCAGCTTTCTTCACTGTCCAACTTCGCATCTGCATGTAATAACTGGGAATTTGAAGGTGTGGGTGATTTTACCTTTGGTCTCTATGACACGTCTTTGCTCGTTATGGTCTTTCCTAGTTCTTCCATTGCTGCCCTTCTGAGTCTCTGCCCCGACCAGCGGGGCATTCAACAGGGACCGAAGGGAGACACCCTGAAAAGAGAAAATAGGAGGCGCGAAGAAATGGAGGCAAGACAAAGTTCTGATCAAGCCTCAAATTTTTTATTGCAGCTACAAGATTATATGGGTTAAGGTAAACTGGGCGGGGAGTGAATGAGGAAGGAGAGAGCGGAATGAGGAAGGGGCTTTACTTATCAGAGACGTGACCTTCTAAGGGCAAACTGACGGTTCCAGGAATTAGGTCATATGCTGCCGGATAGCATAGTTTCTCTGAGTCAGGCTCCTACAAGTCTCAGCCTTCACCTGATTGTTTTGGCTGCAGTCTCCATTTGAACTGATGACTGAACCAAGGTCAGCAAAATCTTAAACAGTTTTGATGTCTTCATTGTTTATGCTAGAGTTGTATGTTTCTTCTGTGCCATGAGTTTTGTCTCCTTGATGTTCAGGTGCCGTCCAGCTTTGGCACTTCCTTCTTTCACTTCCATCAGAAGTTATTTCAAATCATTGCCACTTTCTAACAGTAAGATGGTGTCATCTGCATGTCTTAAGTTATTGATATTTATTCCACCAATTTTCATTCTTCCATCCTGTGAGTCTAGCCCAGTTTTTCATATGATACGTTCTGCATACAGATTAAACAAACAGGGAAACAAAATGCACTCTTGTTTGACACTTTGGTCTGTAGGAATCCATTCTATCTCCATACTCTGTCCTAAGAGTTGTTTCCTGTCCACCATACAGGTGATGCATCAGGAAAATTAAGTGTTGAGAAATACCCATTTCTTTCAAAGCGAACCATGGCTTTCCATGATCCATTTAGTCAAATGCTTTAACTGTAGTCTATCACATGTGCATTAACCTTCTGAAATTCTTTGGCGCACTCCAGGATCCAATGAATGTGTACAATTGGATATCGAGGTCCTCTTCTTTCTATGAATCCAGCTTGAACATCCAACATTCTCTGTTTCGTATAAGGTACGAGCCCTTGTTGTAGCCCCTTAAACACCACGTTACTTGTGTTGGAACATAGGGCGATGGTCCTATAGTCACCGCACTCCTTGGCATCTCCTTTCTTGAAAACTAGGATGAATATTGAACATTTCTAGTCTGTAGGCCATTGTTTTGTTTTTTTACATTTGTTGACATATTCTTGTCAGGATTTTGACAGATTCAGTCTCTGTGGATTGAAATAATTCTATTGGTATCCCATCTACCCCTGGTGATTTGTTTTTTTTGTTTGTTTGTTTGTTTTTGGTTTTGTTTGTTTTTGGTGATTTGTTTTTTTCCCCCCCAATACTTTCAGGGCAGCTTTCACCTCACTTTCTAGAATTAAAGGTTCTTCCTCATAGTCCTCTTCAAATGTATCTGTCATCCTTTTATCTCTTCCGTATACATTTTCAATACATTGTTTCTACCTTCCCTTTATTTTCTTGAGATCAGATAATGTCCTTCCTTGTTGGTCATTCAGCATCCTTAGTCTAGATTTGAGTTTCCCTTTTATTTTTTGAATCTTCTGGTAGGACAATTAGGACAATTCTCAGTCCTCATTTGCATTTTCTCTTCAGGATTTGTCATTGCAGATCACGCCTTCTTGCAACACTCTCCTCTTGACTTGCCAGAAAGCATGCTCCTCTTGCTTTCTTCCTTCTTCATTGGCTGCTGCATTTTAGTCTTCTCTGCTGGTGTGTGTCAGAACTCAGATTTCAGATCTCACCTCTACTTTTTTGACACTTTTATTATGTGATCTCAATTTTTCCCATGGGAATACTTGCCACATTTCATCAACTCTAAGACACAAATTGTTTCACTTTTTACATCAAGATGCATCCTAAAATAGTTGTCATCAAGGCAGCAGTCTTGATTTAGTTTTCATTGCCTGCATTGTGAGAACTTGGTCATTGATATTAATATTATCTTTTTTTTTAATTAAAATTTATTGGGGTGACAATGATTATAAAGTTACATAGGTTTCAAGTGTACAATTGTATAATGCATCATCTATACATCACATTGTGTTTTCACCACGCAGAGTCGGTTTTCCTCCATCACCATATATTTGACCCTGTTTACCCTCTTCTATCACCCTCCTCCCCCCTTTCCCTCTGGTAACCAGTAAATTATTGTCTATGAGTTTTTGTTTCTTTATTTGTTTGTCTTGTTCCTTTGTTGCTTTCAGTTTTATATCCCACATATCAGTGAAGTCATATGGTTCTTGACTTTTTCTGTCTGACTTATTTTGCTTAGCATAATAATCTCAAGATCCATCCGTGTTGTCACAAATGGCAGTATTTCATCTTTTCTTATGGCAGAGTAGTATTCCATTGTATATGTATATACCACCTCTTCTTTATCCAATCATCTATTGAAGGACACTTTGGTTGTTCCCATGTCTTGGCCACTATAAATAAAGCTGCAATGAACATCGGAGCACATGTATCTTTATGGATGAATGTTTTCAGATTTTTTTGGTTTATACCCAGGAGAGGGATTGCTGGGTCATATGGTAAATCTATTCTTATTTTTTTGAGGAACCTCCACATTACCTTCCATAGCAGCTGCACCAGTCTACATTCCCACCAACAGTGTATGAGGGTTCCTTTTTCTCCACAGCCTCTCCAAAACGTCTTACTATTTGTCTTGTTGATGATAGCCATTCTAACTGGGGTGAGGTGATATCTCATTGTGGTTTTTATTTGCATTTCTCTGATGATTAGTGATGTTGAGCATCTTTCCATGTCTATTGGCCATCTGTGTGTCCTCTTTGGAGAAATGTCTATTCAGGTCTTCCTCCCATTTTTTAATCAGGTTGTTTGTTTTCGTGTTGTTGAGTTGATGAGTTTCTTATATATTTTGGATATTAGCCCCTTATCGGAGGCATTGTTTGCAAATGTCTTCTCCCATTTGGTTGGTTGCCTTTTTATTTTGTCGATGATAGTTTTTGACAAAGGAGCCAAAAACATACAATGGAGAAAAGACAGCCTCTTCAATAAATGGTGCTGGGAGAATTGGAAAGCCATGTGCAAGAGAATGAAACTAGATGCCTATCTGTCACTGTGTACCAAAATTAACTCAAAATGGATCAAAGACCTAAGCATAAGACCTGAAACAATAAACTGCATAGAAGAAAACATAGGTACAAAACTTATGGACCTTGGGTACAAAGAGGGTTTTATGAATTTGACCTCAAAGCAAGGGAAGTAAAAGCTAAAATGAATGAATGGGACTATATCAAACTAAAAATCTTCTCCACTGCAAAAGATATTAATATTATCTTAATTCAATCAATCATATATTGCTACTGTTACAGCTGATCTGGAAAACAATTTGGCATTTGCTTTAAAAAGTAAACACACAAATCCATATGCCCAACAATTACACTCTTGGGCATTTATTACAGATAAATGAAAATGTATATTCACATAAAAATTGTACATGAATGTTTATGTTAGCTTTATTCATAAATGCTTATGACTGGAAACATTCCAGATGTCCTTCGACAGGTGAATGATTAAACAAATTGGTATGTCCATCCATACCATAGACTGCTACTCAGCAATAAAAAGGAACAAATTATTGATACATGCAACAATTTGAATAAATCTCCAGAAAATTATGCTCAGTGAAAAAGCCAACCTAACAAGGTTATGTACTGTGGGATTCAACTTATATAACAATCTTGAAATAGCAAATTACAGAAATGGAGAACACATTAGTAGTTGCCAGAGGTAAAAGAATGGGTGGGGTGGGGGTAATAATGATGGGGGAACTGAGAGAGAAGCAATATGGATGTAAAAGGGCAACATGTGGCATCCTTCCTATAATAGAAATGTTCTGTTTTTTGACTGTAGCAATGTCAATATCCGGGCTGTGATACTGAACTATAATTACACAGGTGTTACCATTAGGGAGAACTGGGTAAAGGGTATATGTAATCTCTCTCATTTCTTATAACTGCATGTTATAAGAATAAATTATTTCAAATAAATTAACTAAAAAAGGTAATTATCTATTCAGAGAAAAAGTGAAAATCCGTGTGATCTCAATAACATCTCTAGTTAATAGTAATGTTAGTTCTTAGTTTTGATAAATGTTCTGATGATTTTGTAAGGTGCTAACATTTGAGGGAATTGGGTGAAGTGTTATATGGGAATTCTTTTTATTATCACTGCAACTTTTCTATAAATCTAAAACTATTCCAAAATTTTTTTAAAGTTTATCTTAAAAAAGATGATTTACTATTTAAAGCAAAATGCTAGTAATGTATTACGTAGTTTAAAACATAAAGAAATAAAATGTATGACAACAATACCACAAAGAATAGAAGGGAGAAATGGAAGTATTCAGCTATAAGGTTTATGCATTATACAGGAAATTATATAATATTTTTGAGGGTTGATTATGCTATCTGAAAGACAAACTGTAACCCTGCCACTAAAAACAGCCACTAAAACAAAACAAAAATGCGTAGGTAATAAGCCAATAATAAAGATGAAATAGAATTTAAAATAGTTTCAATCAAAAAAGATAACAAAAAAATAAAAAAGAAAACAAAGGAACAAAAAAAGATAGCAGTGAAACAGAAAACAAATAGGAAGATATAGATTTAATGACCAACCACATCAATAATTACATGAAATGTAAATAGTCTAAAGTCAACATAAAAGGCAGAGATTGTTAGATTGAATTTTAAAACATCAACATACAACTATATGCTCTCTGTAAGAGAATGACTTTAAATATAAAGTTATAGATAGACTTAAAGTTAAAATACAGAAAAAAGTATGTCTTAAAGACATTCTTCAAAAGAAGTCTTAAACGACTATTAGTATCAGACAAGGTCACCTTAAAAACAAGGAATCTTACCAAATAAAGAAGGACATTAAATAATGATTACAGGATCAATTCATTATAAGATGCAGCAATTCTAAATATGCATGCTTTAATGACAGAATCTCAAAATGCATTAAGCCAAATGGACAAAATGAGAGAAAATATAGACAAACACATAATGACAGTTGGAGTGTTGATAGAATTAGTAGACAGAAAATCAATAGGAATGGAGAAGGTGTAAATAATACTATCAACCAAATTGATTTAATTGACATGTATAGACTACTCCAGTTAGAAAATGCAGAATACATGCTTTTTCCTAGTGCACATAGATCGTTCTCCAAGATATACCATATACTAAGCCATACAGGAAGTATCAATAAGTTTTAAAATATTGATATTCCAAGTATGTTCTCCGGAATTAAATTAGCTATGAATTGAAAGAAGCAATCAGGACAATCCCCAAGTATTTGCAAATTAAACAACACAATTCTAAATAACAAATGAGTCAAAGGATAAATCCTAAGTATTATTAGAAAAAATTTGAACTAAATGAAAATGAAAACACAACATTTAAAAATTTGTAGAATACAGCTAAAGCAGTGCTTGAGGGAAATTTATAGCTTTATATGCTTATATTTAAAAGAAGAACCATTTAAAATCTATGACTTAAATTTCTACCTTAAAATACAATCAAAGGAAGAGTGATTTAAACCCAAGGTAAATATAATAAAGGGAAAATAAAGATTAGAGTAGAAATAAGTGATAAAACGAAATAGAGAAATTAAGAAACCAAAGCAGTGTCTTTGAAAATAGTAAAATTAATAAACTTCTAGTAGATTGATTAAAAAAAAAGATAAATTACCAATATCAGGAATGAAAGAGGGGCCATTATTACAGATACTTAAATATTAAGAAAGTGTTATGAACAACTTTATGCCAATACATGAAACAAACCAGATCAAAAGTACAAATTCCTTGAAGACAAAAATTACCAAGACTGATTCAAGACAAAAGACATCAGATTAGCCATATATGTGTTTGTGGTTTTTTTTTTTTTTTAATTGACATTTCAATATAACAGTTTCCACAGAAAAACTGCTGTCCTAGATGGATTTACTGATGAATTCTATCAAATATTTAAGGAGGAAATAATACCAGTATTGAACCTTTCTTTCAAAAGTAAATAAATCATTGCTTCTTGTCACGTGGGGCGGCCTGCGGGGTCTCTGGTCCCGCTCCCCACATAAGAACGCAGGATATGGTGAGGCCAAAAAGGAACACCCACGGAGCCATAGGTAGGGGAGTCATACCACTGTGGTCTCGCTGAAGGAGACACATGATCTGCAATCCACACTCCGCCACACTACGCGCTTGCCAGCCACCATCTTCTTGCTAGCCCCCATTTTCTGCTAGCGTAGCCACAACAGTTATATTAGTGGCCAATGGCTCACTGGTTACAGCTGACGGCCAACTAGCCACAGCTGATGGCCATCCAATCACAGTTGATGGCCACTTACTACCCGAGTCAGCACCTTTCCACGTGAGGCCGAGAGCCTGGAAACTGCATTCCTGGCTCTGTCCCCACACTTCTCAACTCATTTTTTATGAGGCCAACATCAGTTCATTACAAATCCAGACAAAGACAATGTATGAAAGAAATTACAGATAGACATCTCTGGTGGATATAGATACAAAAAATTCTTAATAAAATGTATTGAATTGAATCCAACAGTGTATACAAAGGATAATCCCTCATGTCAATTAGTTTAATCCCAAGAATGCTAGGATTTTTAACAGTTAAAAAGCAATAAATGTAATCAGTCTTATTAGCACAATAAAGGACAAAAAAATCTGATCATCTCACTAGATGGAGACAAGGCATTTGTCACCATCCAATATGTATTCATTATAAAAACTTAAACTAAACTAATACATGAGAGCTTCCATAAATTAATAAAGGTCACTACTAAAAATTACAGCTTACTTCACACTTAATGGTGAAATACTGCACACTTCCCTCCTTAAGATTAAGAATAAGGTAAGAACGTTTGCTCTCACCATTCATTTTACATTTGTAGTGAAGCTGTGGGGCCAGAGCCCCAAAGAGCAGTTTCCAGGCTCTCGGCCTCATATGGAAGGGTGCTGGCTCGGGTAGTAGATGGCCGTCAGCTGTGGCTAGTTGGCCGTCAGCTGTAACCAGTGAGCCATTGGCCACTAATATAACTGCTGTGGCTACGGAGGGAAGGAGAGCAGAGTCGAGGAGAGTGGAGGAGAGTCGTCAGTCGGTTGGCAGAAGAGTGGACAGCAGGTCACACGTCGTGTGAACCCAGCCTCCAGTGAGACCACAGTGGTATGACTTCCCTACCTATGGCTCCGTGGGTGTTCCTTTTGGGCCTGGCCACATCCTGCGTTCTTATGCGTGGAGCGGGAGTAGAGACCCCACAGGCTGCCCCACACGACACCTGTGTTCTTGTGCAGGGAGCGGGAGCAGAAAACCTGCATGACACTCTGCACGACAGAAGCAATAAGAGAAGAAAATATCAATAAATGGAATACTGATTGGAAATGGAAAAATACACAACTGATGTGCAGATGACAGGGCAGTACACATATATGAATCCACTCATATGGAATTCTAGAGAAGACAAATTCTTAGGGTAACAGAATGACAGGTTGCTTGGGGCTAAGGTATGGGAAATTGACTGGGAAGAGGCATAAGGGAATCTTTTGGGATGATGAAAATGTTTTATATGCTAAATGCCATCATGTTATGAAGTATATACATTTGCCAAAACTCATTGAACTTCACACTTAAAATGAATACCTTTTTTGATGTAAATTATATCTCAATTAATTAAGAAAAATGAAAAAACACGGCATCCTTAAATACTATGAAGAAACAAAAAGTACAAATTGTCAGTTATAAAAATAGTCATTGGATATAAAATACAGCATAGGAAATATAATCAATAATATTGTAATAACTATGTGTGGTGACAGATGGGTAAATGACTTATCAGGGTGATCACTTCGTGAGGTATATAAACGTCTTATCACTATGTTGTACACCTGAAACTAATATAATGTTGTATGTCAACTGTAATTGAAAAATAAATTTAAGACAGAAACAAAGTGAAAATTGTGAAAGAGACTCTTTACATTAACAGCCAAACAATAAATGATCTAAAACTAAGTATTTTTAAATATGTGTAACATAGATTTATAATAGAGATAATTGAATAATAATTGAATTAAATAAAATATAAATAAATGAGGAGATATATGCTATATTTGTGAGTGGAAATAATTACATGAAGATGAAAGTAAAATTTCTAGTCAATTATTAAATATTATAAAAGATATTCTCATGAAAATTGATAAACTAATCCTAAAACTGCAGTAGAAAAGATATGGCAGCACAAAGGCCAGAAATATCTAAGATTATGATATGAAGAATCACGGTACATGTTTATCAGTGATTGTTGAAACATATCAATTAAGACAGTGAGGTGCTAGTATTGGAAGAGTCAAGAAGACTCATGGAACAGTAGGGTGCACTTAGAAAGAAACTCTTGCCTATATGGATAAAGCATATTGTAGAGTGGCATTTTAGATTAGTGGAACAAACATAGTGTGATCAACGATAATGTCACACTCTTTAAATATATATCCAATATATATTATATGTTATATATTATATATATATATCAATATATATTATATTTATATTATTATTTATATTATATTATATTATAACGTAATATAACAAAATATTTCTATCACACACCATTCACCAGAAAAATCAATTCCACGTGTATTTAAAATTCGTATGTGTGGGGACAGAGCCCCAGAGAGCAGTTTCCAGGCTCTTGGCCTCACATAGACAGGTGCTGGCTCAGGTAGTAAATGGCCATCAACTGTGATTGGCTGGCCATCAGCTGTGGCTAATTGGCTGTCAGCTGTAACCAGTGAGCCATTGGCCACTAATATAACTGCTGTGGCTACGCTAGCAGAAAATGGCGGCTAGCAAGAAGATGGTGGCTGAGCTAGCAAGAGCAGATTGCAGTTAGCACGGCGGATTGCAGCTAGAGAGAGGAGTCGGTCAGTTGGCAGAAAAGCGGACAGCAGGTCACACGTCGTGTAAATCCAGCCTCCAGTGAGACTATAGTGGTATGACTCCCCTACCTATGGCTCCGTGGGTGTTCCTTTTTGGCCTCACCATATCCTGCGTTCTTGTGTGTGGAGTGAGACCAGAGACCCCGCCTGCCACCCTGCATGACAAATGGCACAGTGAGCAGGGTCTCCCGCACAACAGTATGTAAAAAGCAAAATTTATTTACGGTGGAGAATATAGAAAAATTTCTTTACAAACTTGCAGTAGAAAAGGGACTTTCTAAACAAGACACACACATACACACATAACAAACCACAAAGGAAAAGATAGACAACTTGACCACATTAAGATTAAAATCTTCTGCACAACTAAAAATATCGTAAAGGAAATGAAAAGATAAGTATTTGTAACACACATGAAGGTTAGTGAGCAGAATAATAAGTTCGCCTTTGAATGGTGAGATTAAGATCATGCAATAGAAAATGGAAAAAAATATTTGAACAGGAAATTCATAAATGTAGAAACATGAATGGCCAGTAAATGTGAAAAGAAGTTCAATCTCATTTGTAACAAAGGAAATATAAATTAGAACCAGAAGGTGTAAATTAAAACTACAATGTGGGGAAATGTGAACCATCATGCAGTGCTAGTAAGTATAAAAATTGGTATTTGGAAGGCAATTTGGCACAATATGATCAAAGGTAGGATACTTTATAACCCAGTGACTATTTCTAGATAATTTTTTTGCATAATGCCCTGGTATAGATATATATACAAGAATGCTTATTGCAGCATTGTTTTTAACAGAGAAAAATTAAAAATAATTTAAATATCATCAACAAAGGAGGGATACACTGTAGTATAGTCATAAACTGAAATAGTCAGATAATAAAATAAACTCAATGCGTCTATAATGACATAAATTAACTTAAAAATATGTTAAATGAAAAAAGCAAGTTGCTTACAAACACACACAGTTTATATACAAACTGTACATGCAAATACAATTTACATACATTTAAAAATACCCAGGGTAATAAGACATGTGATTATAGATACATCAATATGTATTAAAAGTATGAAAAGCCTGCTAACGATATACCACCAACTCCAGAACAGCGATTGTCCATGGTGAGGGGGAAAACGAATGAGCCTGGAGTTAGGCCTTTAGTTACATTATAATATTAAATTTATTTGAAAATATAAAAAGATACGGAGTAAATATGTTACTGGATCAACATTTGATAAATGTGGATGTTGGGTTTATTGAACTTCTTATGTTATTTTCAGCATTCTTTGTTCATTCCAAATTTTTTCTTAATTAAAGTAACAAAATTTCAAACTGAAGAGATCCTAGAAATACATAACCTGCCTTGGGTGGAATTCTGATTAGATGTTAAGGAAGTGTTTTGTGGTTTTCAGTGAGGTGAGTGTTGGATTTTTGACCTAGAATTGGGTGCTAGTGGTCACGGCTACTGGTGCTTATTTCTGGGTTCCTTAAATCTGCACTTTGTTCTTTAGTTTTCGCCATACTGAACTCCAGATATGTCCTGTGGCTGGTAGTCTCTCTTCTTCTCCCTCTCTTGCTAGCTTTGTCTCTGATCATCTTGATTGTCTGCTTCCTTTATACAGAGCCTCCTAAAGGAACCAACATTGCAATAACAATAAACAAGTTAGGAAGAATTACCCTCCCATCTCTCTTGTAAATGTCGACAGGTTCCATCCTTACATTACAATCCCAATTAAAGGGAAATTCCCCACCAAGCCATAAACCTAAAATGAGAAAAACCCTACAGGGATGAATAAGCCTCTTCCATGAACAAACCTGCTATTTATCCTCTTTTTGTCACTGCTTATGTGCGCTCTAATCCCAGCTGACCCCATCCTGCAGGCTGATGGAGAACTAAAGCTACCGGCATCCATTGGTGGGTCTGTCAAGACGTTACTTGTAACGAGTCTCCTGCGGATTTGATTATTATTGGGTATTAATTATTAATGGTATTTCCTGCAGGAGGATTGCACAGGCTTCTTTCCCCCAACCTTTGTTTTGAACTGGAATTAAAAAATAACCAAACATCTCCCCCAGAGGAGCAGGAGGAGAAAAAGGAAGAAATTAAGGGTATCCCTCCCCAGTCTTTACCACTGACACGATTTGCTATTCTGGGGCTGTTCTCATAATTAAGTGCTGGGGAGCAGACCCGCACTTAGCCTTCTGGGTGCCTCCAGCTGTAACCCCTCTCTCAGAATCACAAAGGAGGAGCAAAGCTCCTGCCTGATGTACCCCTCGCCCTCATCCTCACCATCCCGTTCTAACCTCGTCTTCTTTGGCAATTAATTTCCTCTAATGGTTATATTAATTTGTATGGCTTCCTAATGATCAGAAATATTTGGCAGATTAACATCATTTAACTTTCCTTTCCCTGGGGTGAGGTAGGGGACAGGAGACAGGGAGGGGGCGAAACTGGTGAGAAACAGCTGGAAAAGGCAAGCGTGAAAATCAGAATTCTGTGTCAAGCATGTTGATGGGATACTGAAAGATGGACACCCAGGAAAGCCTGGAGAAATTAAAACCAAATTAAAATAATAATAGTAATAATAATAATAAGACTGAAAGAGCTGAAGCAGAGCCCCTCCCCACCCTGCCTGGTTTTATCCTTTATTCACTGCTGGCAGTCCATATGTTGCTTCCTAACAGTTTTAAAGAAAGCTACACCTGTCAGGGTGTCTGGGAGGTAAAAACAGAGCAGATGTTGAGATCTGTGCCATGGACGAGAGAAATCCATCTTGTGTAGCAGAAAGTGGCATGTTCTTGAGTGTCCTGAAGAGGTCCCTCGTCCACTTTCCACCTTTTCCATAAGCCAGTGGTCCCTGCATGGTGCCGCAGATGAAAAGATGGAATTTAATTTTACCGGCATTCAATCAAAACAGAATAATGTGTTTAATATCCCTGCAGTGTAAGTGAAAGGGAGAGATTCATGAACTTGTGGTAAGCGAGGGATTCCATGCAAGGCTTTGATCTCCCCCAGTATATATAAACATAGAATTCACAGCGGAAAATATGGATAAACCCAGGGTAAGATCTTCACCTGCTCCCTCATGTTGCTACTTTAAGTTCAAGCCTTTCTGACAAAGGTGTGGCACTCACCGAGAGAACACCTGAATTAATACAATGGGGGTCAGGCAGCCTTGAGCCTACGTGCAGAGGAGGGTGATTTGGCCTCATTGCCAAGGGAGGAGATAAATGCTCCTGATTGGCAGGTTTATTTAGAGGGGAGAGCCTCACAAAGGAAGGCTCACTAGAACCTCCACCTTCAGTTTCATTTAAAATCCAGCAGATAGTAATAACATTGTTATAACTCTGCTTACAGGATAGCAACACTCCATGTACATAGACGGAAAAAAATCTGGAAGCAAACATCCCAAAATGCTGTAGGTAGTTGGGTCAGGATAGAATTATGGCTAATCATTATCTTTTACAATTATTTCCTAATTTTTTTCTAATGCAATTATATTATTTTTTATAATGATGGATATATGTCTGAGAGAGAGAGAGACAGGGAGAGGAAGACAGAGAGAAACAGAGAGAGATTCTCTACCTTTGGTGTACATCAGAATCACCTAGGGAGCTTAGTAAAAATGTGGGTGCCTGGGTCCCACGTTAGACCCCTGATATAAGTATATAATGGGAAAGCCCAATCATCGTTTAACATAACCCTTCTTTCCCAGATCTGTTTACATCATGTAGAGTTGTCCAGCGAGCTAAGCTATCTCTCTTTTTTTTTTTTTTAATTTTATTTTATTAAATTTATTGGGGTGACAATTGTTAGTAAAATTACATAGATTTCAGGTGTACAATTCTGTATTACATCATCTATAAATCCCATTGTGTGTTCATCACCCAGAGTCAGTTCTCCTTCCATCATCATATATTCGATCCCCCTTACCCTCATCTCCCACCCCCATCCCCCGCCCCCCTTACCCTCTGGCAACCACTAAACTATTGTCTGTCTATGAGTTTCTGTTTCTCATTTGTTTGTCTTGTTCTTTTGTTGTTTTTGGTTTATATACCACATATCAGTGAAATCACATGGTTCTCTGCTTTTTCTGTCTGACTTGTTTCGCTCAGCATTACTCTCTCAAGATCCATCCATGTTGTCACAAATGTTCCTATATCATCTTTTCTTACTGCCAAATAGTATTCCATTGTGTATATATTGGAAACAACCAAAATGTCCTTCGATAGATGAATGGATAAAGAAGTTGTGGTATATAAGCTATCTCTTGTGGTCTGCATTATATTACTGTTGGCCACCCCAAGCTTATTCCAAAAGAACACTGCTTTCTATATCATTTTGACAGAAAACATTTTGCAGTATGCCTGTATCTGATTCTTTGCCATAATATATATATATATATATATATATATATATATATATATATATATATATATATAATTTAAAATTAAATTTATTTATTTATTTATTTATGTTTTTTAATTTTGTTGGGGAATATTGGGGAACAGTGTGTTTCTCCAGGGCCCATCAGCTCCAAGTCATTGTCCTTCAATCTAGTTGTGGAGGGCGCAGCTCAGCTCCAAGTCCAGTTGCCATTTTCAATCTTTAGTTGCAGGGGGAGCAGCCCATCGTCTTATGCAGCCCACCATCCCATGTGGGAATTGAACCAGTAACCTTGTTGTTGAGAGCTCGCGCTATAACCAACTAAGCGGTCTGGCAGCCCCCGACCCCCAAAATCTTTAAACTCTGTACTTTTCTCTCTTGGATATGATTTTTAATATCCAAATAACAAAACCCAATGTCTGCAGAATCCCAACTTGTTTCTGTCCATTTCTTATGCATATATACACACCTCTACAGTCACAACATCAAGGAGGCTCTACATACACACACACACACACACACACACACACTTCTTTTACTGTTATGTAAATTCGGTTAATTTAGGGGGGGAAAAAAGTTAATCAAATTTGTGGTTGATTAAATGAACCAGTTGGAAGATTTTTAAAAAAATAAAAGCACCTTTTATTCAGTATGTATCACTGTTAGTCAAGAGAATTGGATCAGTTAATACTGAGGACATTATGCAGCTACAAAGAGGCAACCCTCTTAGTTAGCTCTCTTAGTTTAGCATAGTCATATACTACAGTTTTCTCATCTTAATTTCCATGAGTACAGTTAACATCAGTAATTGTACAAAAAGAAAATCTTGGTTACAGTGCTACCTCGAGCACAACTGATTGCACATACACACACACACACACACACACACACACACACAATGCACATCACTTAGACATTGCCACCACATTTGCATAAGGATGTAATGATCCATGATAGCGTATTTTTTAAAGACGTTGTCAGTGGGATTGAAACCCTCACCCTTCCAGCTAACTGCACATTGCCAAGAAAAATGCCAACACACTTCATTTTGTTTTTGTTTAAACAAGAGCTATTGATGCAAAGGAAACTCATTTCCCCCCGCCTTCTGCCCGTGCCATTAAATGACTGATGTCACATTGAGTCATCTGGCTCCTCTGCCAAGGCTGGCAGCTGTCCACTCTCTTAGACCTGGATTGGCTCCCAGAGCTGGAGCACAGGGTTCCACAACTAATCGGATGACAGCTTCTTCAAGGAGGGACCACCCATTTGTTTGGCTCTATGTAAGACAAGCTCTTCGAACTTGACTGGCATCTATTTTTCCCAGCCCAAGCCTTTCTAGCTAGATTGAACTCATTAATAATAATAACACTTTCCATTGACTGGCCCTCTCTACTTCCCAGAGTACTAGCACATCCATTATCTAATTTCATCTATTATTGTGGCTTGTAATGCATACTATTCTTTGCAACTCACATGTAATTTTGTGACATGTTCATGACCTGGGCTTGGGCTACTCATAAATTCTCACAGACCCCAACTCAAGACCCTCAGTAACTGCAAATGTGTCCTTTTATCTACCTGATAACCAGATGAAATAGTTTCTGTTCAGTCTCGTCTGAAAGTGATGTCAGCCAACTGTTACTTCAGTGAGCACTCTGACCAGGTGATTCTCCAATCTTCAGAGCAGGGCCCGCTTAACCCCACCTCTAATGTCAGCCATATAAGAAACTCAGAGAAAAAGCTTGTCCGCAGGTAATGCTGAATGTAAAGTTCATGCTGAATGCACTCACTTACCATTACTGAGCACTTACAATGTACCTGGTGCCTAACTTTCCTTGTTTCATTTCGTATGTGTAATATCTCTTCAGTAGGTATATCTAATTCCATTTTAGAAGAATAGGAACTGAGAAATCCAAGGCCACATTCCTATACACAGAAAAACAAGTATTCAAACCTACTTCTATCTAAATCAAAAACTCGATCTTTTCTCAAATTCCTTGCTGCCTCTTCCCACTAGGAGCTGCCTATGAGGGCAGCATTACCTTATCATATCCCAAGATCCAGCAGAGTGCCTAGTCCTTCAGCTAATGGTGGCCACACACTCTTGGTGTTCCCCTGGGCCCATACTCCCTGTCTTGTCATGCAAGGTATGTGTTTCTTTCTTCAACGGCATTGTATAATCTTTATGGGTAGCCACAAATTCTTATTTATTCTTTTAGTTCTGGCATTTAGCAGAGTTCCTGGTACATAGTAACTACTAGATAAATGCTTATTGAATATATGAACAAACGAATAAATAGCCACACTAGACCCATGAAGGATGAAATTTTGAGATTCTGCCTGAAAAGCAGATGTTCACTTATTTAGGGCCATCTGGATCCTTATTCTCTAAGTTTGGCACCCCTCACCCTCACCAACTATCCCTTCTCAGCCTCCCTAGTCCTGCAATGATCTTAGCACTCCATACAGGGCCTCCGAACAGGCAGTCTCTGAAAATGATGGCAAGCTGTTCCCTATTTCTTCTTTTGTGTGGCCTCCAACGCATGCTTCTTCCCCTGGACCACAATTAGCAAACCTCTGACAGCTGCTTCCAAGATCCCTGAGTTTCTAAAGCCTGACAGCTTTGACCCACTGAAGCCCAGTCTTGTGATAAATCCTCAGTGTTCCGCAAACTACCTATGCTGAAAAAAAGCTTGACTCCCTATTTGTCAGAATCTAATACTTAGGGAAAAACAAAACATCACAGACTTCAATGTCATGACCATTTCAAATTGATATAAAAGTTTCCAGATTCTTTCTCTCAAGTTCTGCACTTACCTTCTCACCAACTAGGAACGGTGTGTGGATTGATGTCAGTCATTGATCACCAAATTCTGATTTTCCCTTTAGAGCAGCAGTGTCCAAAATAAATAGAATGCAAGCCACATATGTAATTGTGATTCTTTCAGTAGCTGCATTAGTAAGAGTAAAGGTGAAATTTATTTTAATACTCTATTTTGTGTAACCCACTACTTCAAAATATTATTAGGTTGGTGCAAACATAATTGTGGTTTTTGCATTGTTGAAATGTGCTGTTTGATATTGGGATACATTCTTAAATAAATGTGGCATGTTATATACATCATTTTAATGTGCATTTCTCGCTTTATGTTTTTTTGCTAACGACTTATTACTTGCTGTTTATTTTATATTTATTTTAGACTATGTATTTTAGACAAAAAGCAAATTCAAGTGATTTTCTTATTCAAGTTCAAAATGGGTGGTAAAGCAGCGGAGACAACTCTCAACATGAACAACGCATTTGGCCCAGGAACTGCTAACGAACGTACAGTGCAGTGGTGGTTCAAAAAGTTTGGCAAAGTTGATGAGAGCCTTGAAGACGAGGAGCACAGTGGCCACCATGGGAAGTTGACAACGACCAACTGAGAGCCATCATCGAAGCTGATCCTCTTACCACTACACGAGAAGTTGCTGAAGAGCTCAATGTCGACCATTGTACGGTCATTCAACATTTGAAGCAAATTGGAAAGGTGAACAAGCTCGATAAGTGGGTGCCTCATGAGCTGACTGCAAATAAAAAAATCGTCGTTTTGAAGTGTCGTCTTCTCTTGTTCTACACGACAACAAACCGTTTCTCGATCGGGTTGTGACGTGCGGAAAAAAAAAAAAGTGGATTTTATACAACAACTGGAGATGACTAACTCAGTGGTTGGATGGAGAAGAAGGTCCAAAACACTCCCCAAAGCCAAACTTGCACCAAAAAAGGTCATGGTCACTGTTTGGTGGTCTGCTGCCGGTCTGATCCACTACAGCTGTCTGAATCCCGGTGAAACCATTACATCTGAGAAGTATGTTCAGCAAATTGATGAGATGCACTGAAAACTGTCGTGCCTGCAGCTGACATTGGTCAACAGAAAGGGCCCAGTGCTTCTCCACGACAATGCCCAACTGCACATCGTATAACCAACGCTTCAAGTGAATTGGGCTACGAAGTTTTGCTTCATCTGCTGTACTTACCTGACCTCTCGCCAACTGACTACCACTTCTTCAAGCATCTCGACAACTTTTTTTCAGGGAAAATGCTTCCACAACCAGCAGGATGCAGAAAATGCTTTCCATGAGTTCGTTGAATCCCAAAGCGTGTGTTTTTACATTACGGGAGTAAACAAACTTATTTCTTGTTGGCAAAAATGTGTTGATTGTAATGGTTCCTATTTTGATTAATAAAGATGTGTTTGAGCCTTGTTATAATGATTTAAAATGCACAGTTCAAAACTGCAATTACTTTTCCACCAACCTAATATCATTCCACTTATGCAATCAGTACAAAAATAATTAATACAATATATTATTACTATTATTATACTTTGTGCTATGTCTTTAAAATCTGGTGTATATTGCATACTTCCAGCACCTCTCAATTTGAGCTAGCCACATCGCAAGTGCTCAATAGCCACATATTGCTGGTGACAGCTGGATCAGACAGTACAGCTCTAAAGCCCTCACTGCTATCACACATACTGGCTCCCCAGGCTCAAGAGCCCCTTTGGGATTTTACTGTCGCTCTACAGAAAGTCCCTCAGTTATCTCCAAGCTTCAGAAACTTCCCCAATCATCATGACTTCTGCATTCAGTTTCGGGCAGTCTACCAGAACTAAACATTTAATGCTAGTCCAAGAAGGGACAGAAGATAGAGGCAACAAATGATAATAAGAAAGATACTCTCCTACAAAAGACTCAGATTGCAATTCAGCAAAACCTTTTGAGTCTCTATAGGGTGTCAGGTATAGGTGCTACTGTATGGGGATGGTCAGCCAGAATCTGTACACTGTGTCTCTTTATTTTGTACATTTGGAACCAGCCCATTCTTAGATTCTAAAGACCCTAAGACCCCTTCTAGCACAGGAAGAGAAACAATTCCTAGATCTATAGGCTGCCTTCAGTTCAACCCTGAGTCAATATTGCTCCTGTTCTTACTTTGAATTCCCAGGTCTGCATTGACTAGATTTCATTTTCTTTCCACACTGATGTAATAGCTGTCTGGAGAATGGTTTGTTGCTCTTAAACCTGTCTTCTTTCAGCACTTATTAACATCTAACCATCTAGATGTTGATCTTTTGTCTTTTTGGGACCTTTGTCTTTCATTGTTCTTGTTCCTCCTTAAGAACCATGATGAGTCATCGTGGACTTTGGCTGAGGACACTTGTGACCTGTTCATTCTCTGCCCTGAAGAATAGTTTCCAATTTTTATTTCTACTTTTGGATTTAACTCTTGGCATCTATTCTTTAATCCAATCTTCATCTGATCTCGTGGCTTTGCCTTATATGTGCTATATGTACATAGGTTGACCCAACTCTCTTTGTTTAATCCCCATTTCTGGCAGTTACTATCATTAAGAAATGTCTCAAGTCCCCCAAAACTAACATGGGTGAAATGCCATATGCTTTAGTGACTGGCATTTAGACTCAAAGACCATGTTATTTTTAAAAATCAGTTAGCTATCGAAAGATACCGTTGCGCCAAGTTCCTTTACAATTTGCAGCATGGAAGCGGTGGCTGGTTAGCATCTGTGTGTCCTCGAGACATACTGAGCATTTCATTCATCATACATGACATTTGCATATTGCAAATATCATACTTGATGCACATGCCTTCCAGGCTAGTCTAGCGACTATGATTGCTGCCTAATCCTCACATAAATCAATGCACTAGGGAGTGCTGCTTTTAAACATGGGGAAAATCAAGGGTTGCTTTGCCTTTAGACTCTTCCTGGGACCATCTCATTCTCTTCACATCCCAAGTAGATTCAGTGCTTTCATTTTCTCTTCTTTCTTGTAGCTATTAAAATTCGATTAGCCTTTTGTGAATATTATTTTATACCATCTGCATTTCTCTAAGTTGTGATAATGACAGCTGCAATCATTTGTATGCATTTTCTGTGCAGGATTTTTTTTTTATAAAGGAACAAAACCTTTCCTTTGTGTGACCATGTAGCCAAATAGAAAAATGGTTTGTTTGTAAATCTGTTTCTTATCCAAACATGATTTTATTTGCTGAGGAGACAGAAAGAGAAGAGGTTGAAAGAGAGAAAACAAAAGCATTTGATCTCAAATGACAGAGTGTCGCTTTGGTTTTTCTCAGTTCTTGGTTTGCTGCCTCTTGATCAAAGTCAACTTTGTATCTACCATTAGATTTTGTTTTCTGTTTTGGATCAGATGGCCTTCAGGCTGTTTTCTCTATAAGACCACCGCTATCCAGCCTCTCTCCTTCCCTCCACGTTTCAGTTAGCAGAGTCGTGCGTGTAGCCAGGTTTCTCTCTTCGTCCCTGCACAAGAACGACTCTTGTTCTTTGGGGAAGGTGTAAACTAGGGTGTGAGGCCAGGGAAAGCAGTCCATAGTTTATCACACTGTCATTGTTTCAGAAAGGTCGGTATGATGACCAGGAAGCAGAATTTGCCCCCTTTTGGTTATCTATCACCTTACACATCATCCACAAATGAAATGCATCCTGAATTCCAAGTAGGATTTAAATTGACCTACTCATGAAAGGTTCACGTAAGTGTTCCAAGGAAGTTGAGTCAGGATTGTCATCTGCGACTTGATTCAGCTGAGCAATTCCCAGCTGCCACACAAGGAGCCACATGGCCTCCTCAGAGTCCAGTCCTTTGGGATCTGTCCCGGGTGAATATACCGTCTTCTCTACCTGACACCCATTCCCAGTCCTACTTGCCTTCTTCTAATAGACACTTCTAGAGGACTTTCCAAATATTCAGTGGCTGCTGGCTTTATCTGGATATAACGGTGGGAACTGGGCTTGTTTTCTTCCAGGGTTCTTCCTGCTATCAAATAAAGAAGTAGCAAGCTTTGTTCTGATGGGATAAGTGAGGAAGATGGGGTTTCTTTCAACCTAAGTTTGGTCTTCTACCACAATAGCTATGGCTAGATGTCTCCAGAATAACTTAAAAGTAGACATTCTTAGCACTATGAGTGTAAATTTTCCTCTAAGTTTTCTTGTAAGTCTAATTTCACGTAAGATGCATGTATTCCTTCAATGGAAACAGTGTTACTCTTTGTAAGATTATAAGCGCCATCTGTATTTTGCTAAAGTAGCATACTGCCTCTTTCTTTGACTTACTGCCATTTCATGGGGTGCCTACATTAGCTAAGATTGCCTCTGTCTAAGCAGCCTGTGATGGATGGTACCATCCCAAATAGTTGTTCTCTAACCTCTAAATTTCTCCTCTGATTTAGGATGAGAGGGGGATGTGCTGTCATTTGATCCTGCCACCACCTTGTTGGCAATGATTGTGAAAAAGGAGAGTAGAGGCTGAGAAGAGAGAAAGGAGATACAATGACATTTTTTTTAAAAGAAGTAATAATTTTATGGTGCTCTATGGCATATAAAGAAAATAGAGTCGAATCATATCAGAACCTTGAGGCTCTACTTTTATTGGTAGAAAACAGGAGGCTGTCTATAGTTGAAGAGGTGTTGCCACAAGGTCATAACGTTTTCATGGGTCCTAATATGCTCTGACACAGAATTATCTCCTGTGGGAGTAAAGAACACCCTTGGCATGCACTAAGTTACTAGATAACATAAGTCATCCAAAGCTTTCTCTACAGAAGTAACCAACACAGTCAATGACTCCTAAAGTGAGACTATATTTGGGAGTTAGGAACTAAATACAAATGATATTTGGCTTAAGCAAAGAATACCTATGTTTCACACAGGCCTGGGACTAAGGTGAGGCAAGTGAAGCACCTAGGGTACATAATTTAAGGGGATTGCACAAAGTGAGTGACAGAGAACATCTCATGAAAGTTTGCCCCCTAGGTGCCTCACTTCATTTTTGTCCCAAACCCGTTTTCAAACATGGAAAAGAAACTTCTCTATGGGTCAGGGAGGCCTATTAGCAGACATATAATTGAATGGCTAAAAGTCGTCCTGTATCTATGTAGTTAACCCCTAGATTTTCCAGTTCAGCTCCAGACCCCTTTTACAAAAATCAGAAAATTGCTGATTGTATATATTGATATCAATTATATAATACTTTAAGGTGGTAAGGCTGATTAGATACTTTCTTCTATGTAAAGGGAGAGTCAGGCCCTTGAGAAGGGCCAGAAGAGGAAATGGACATTTATTGAACACCTACTAAAGCAGGTAATTTTACCAACCTAGTATTATTCTCTGCTCCCTTTGTCCTCTGCCAACTGTAAAAGGATGAAAGTATCAAATACTTTCCCAGCATCCTTTGCAGCTAATGGTTATAGTCCAGTCAAGGAGGTTGAAGCAGCTAGGAGTTCCTGGAATACTGCTGCCACATTTAGCAGATAAAAGACAGGATGCCTAGTTAAATTTGATTTCAGAAAAGCCACAAATATTTAGTATAAGTATATCTCAAATATTGCTTAGGGAATACTTATCCTAACAATTTGTTCATTCTTTATCGGAAATTCAAATTTAACTGTGCTTCCTGTATTTTATCTGGCAACCTTATCCTTGCGTATATTTTTGCTTTGTATGAGGCTTGCAGTGTCACCTTGTCTTTCTTTCTGTCTTAAATAAGGACTATGACAGTCAAAGTAATCACCGAGATGCTGATTTACAGCTCAGACAGCATGAAGTCTCCAACTAAATGTGAAGAACATCCAAAGTCTGGACTATTTTCTCTGTAATAAAAATAAACTCTCTATGTTTAAGTCATTGCTAATAGGGTTTTCTGTTGCTAGGACACAAAAGCATTCTTAATTGACACACCTATTCTGTGCCAAACATGATATAGTTTCTCTATACGTTATCTCATTTAAATATTTATAATCATTCTGTGAGTTGGGTGCTATTGTGCCTATTTTCAGATGAAAGACAGAAATTAAAAGAGCCTAAATACCTTGCTCCAAGCCTCATACTAATAAGGTTAATATCGATTGTGTACTTAGTAGATCCAGACACAGGTCTAAGTGTTTACACATATACACTCACTGAATCCTCTGAGCAACTGTTGAGCAAAATACTGTAATTATTGTTCATTTTATCAATGAGAAAACTGAAGCAAAGAGAGATTAAGACACTTAGCAAGAACTGGCTTTGGGCCCACACAATGGGGTTTCAGGTCCTGCACTCCCAACTGGTTGCATACTGGCCAGTCCGAGGTAGAGCTGACATTCACACTTTTGGTGCTATTTCCATCGCATCTGCCTGGTAAACTAAGGCGTACTGCACTGGCCTGCTGGATTTCCAAAACCTCTCTCTCTAAGTCTGATAACTGTCCCTTACGTATCCTCCCCTGCAGCTTCCACCTTGTACAGGTAGATTTAATCTGACACAAATTCTGGCTTTAATTAGGTGACATGAGACACCTTCCCTCAATTGTTTTGGAGTTGGCCTCAGTGATTTCTGGTGTCCTAAGAACCCAGTCACTGGGTTCTCCTTGTTCCTAAGAAAGTAGGCTGATGCTCTGTGCTGCCAAATTGCTTGGTGAGCCTGGTACCCCAGAGGCAGGGTCTTTCCTTTCCCGACATTCTCTTACTCCGCCCCCATGCAGATTTCCAGCCTGCTTGGAAGTTTGTGATTTGCCTCCTTCATTTTTACTGACAGAAATCCCCTGGTTTTCCCTCCCTACTTATTTTCTCCATCTGTGCCTCAAATTAATCACCTCTTTGGGGAACGTAATCCCTAGACTCTCATCTTTGTCTGACTTGCCAAAGATAACAGATTCTTTACTATACACTCCTTCAGTGGCCCCTGGCCTACCCTGGCCTTCTAGGTCCACTTGGACTCCTGGTCCCAGATACATTCTCTTGGCCTGTCTTGTCTGTAGTCAAATTCCTTTCATGACAGGTAGGCACTTACTTCCCAATTTTGCCTGGAGCTTGTGCTAATTTTGGAGAGAGTTTAGGGTTTGCCTTAATGCCCTCTGACAGCCCAAGCATAAGCACATTTTATTTTAGGGGTGTATTGATAGGTTGTTGTTTTTTTTCTAAAGCAATCCCCAAAGGCAAGGGGGTATGCATTGACCATTCCACAGACTGAAAGAGAAATTTGTTTATTCAAGCTTCTTTCTTGGGCCACCAGTCATTAAAATAACAGTGACCTCGATGTCTTGAAATAAAGTTCCCGCTTCCTTGTAGTAACAATGACATTTACTTTGTCATTTCTAAGAGGAAAAGAGTGTGCAGAGTGACAGGTGTGAAGGTTCCTTA
Organism: Rhinolophus sinicus; assembly: GCF_057876585.1. Taxonomy (NCBI): domain Eukaryota; kingdom Metazoa; phylum Chordata; class Mammalia; order Chiroptera; family Rhinolophidae; genus Rhinolophus; species Rhinolophus sinicus. Next base: position 19,958,321 of record NC_142511.1, read on the forward strand.
ATTTCGTTTTTTAAAATCATACCAAGCCATTTACATATTCAAGCTCTGTTCAGTTTCCATCTGTGATCATCTCTCCTCATCAGTTTCTACGTCTTCTGTGGAGTCAGGTTTATGATCTTCCTTTTTATGACCAGGAGTGTGGCATCCAGGTATGGACAGAGGATCCTAGTGGTGGGAACCCACTATCTCCTTTGTTTTGGAACGCTTCTCTAGGTGTGCCCTTGTGTGCAAATATACAGAATTCACGAATGGACAAGTCAAATTTAAGGCCTTTAGAAAATGCTTTCTTGGTTTGACCTCATTTCCCAGCAAAGCAATTTGGGGAACCGTTTGAAAAGTATATGAGGTTTGATTGCAAGAGATTTGTCTTTGGAACATCTTTGTTCAGGCACTGTTTTTCCTGACTGGAATGTTTAAAGGTTGACTTCCCTGGTTGTCACTGAACCCCTTCATCTAATCATGAATATTCCTCATTCAATGTGCTATCCTTATGGATTCAAGTCTAAGCATGGGGAACATACGAGGTGTGGTCAAATAATTCAGGAAATGTTGAAATAAAAAAAATTCATATAGTAAAAGACACATTGCCATTAATTCCCCTCAAAATACTCTCCCCCCCATCCTCCACTTCGATAACACTTATCCATCGTTCTTGCCACTTTCTGAAGCAGTTCTGGAAGTCCTCTTTTGTGAGTGTCTTTAGTTGCACTGTCATGGCTGCCTCGATGTCCTGAATCAATTCAAAATGTTTACCTTTCATGGTTATTTTGACTTTGGGAAAGAGCCAGAAGGTGCACAGTGCAAGATCCAGTGAATAAGGTGGATGAGGACACACCGTAATGTTTTTATTTGACAGAAATTGCTGTACCAGAAGAGATGTGTGACGTGGAGCATTTCCATTGTGATCACAATATATGGTGAATGCTGCTGCCGAGCACCATCCAATGAAAAGGCAGGAATCTTCAATATGGGAAGCAGAGCGTCAAACCTTCGTAAAAGTGTGTGACAAGTTTCAACTTGTTCGGTGAAGTCAGTTGGGTATGAGCTACAGTTGAGAGAAGGTGTGTTTAAAGGGTACTGTAAATCATCCTCCATCATGACAACACTCCGTGTCACACATTGCTTCTAGTATATGGCAATTTCTGTCAAATAAAAACATTACAGTATGTCCTCATCCACCTTATTCACCAGATCTGGCACCATGGGACTGTTCCCCAAAATCAAAATGATTCAGGACATCAAGGCAGCCATGACAGTGCAACTAAAGACACCCACGAAAGAGGACTTCCAAAACTGCTTCAGAAAGTGGCAAGAATGATGGGATAAGTTTGTTTAAAGAGAGGAGCAGTATGTTGAGAGAGATTAATGGCAATGTGTCTTTTGTTGTAATATATATTTTTCTAATTTAAACATTCACCGTAATGTTTGACCACCCTTGCAAAATGGATCCATACTTTCTGAAATGTACTGCTTTCACAGAGAACTACTAGAAGAGCCAGAGATCCCAAATTTTCCCTTTTATTATAAACCCCCAAATAAGATTTTTATTATAAAGGAAATCATTATTCTTTTGTATATGGTTACCAATAAAGGGGTAAAGCATACTAATTTTTAATTTCCTTAGCATTTTCTCTCCAAATGAGGAACAGATTGTGAAAGGAAAATTTTGATAATCATAGTTGGTTGCTAGCTGCTTTGTTAGCACAACCTATGTCTGAGATTTTATGAGATCTGGCTTACAAAGCACTGGTTGATAAATGATTCAATATTTAACCATGATTTACCTGTACCATGTGGAAGAAAATTATGCTGATGGAGTTGAAATCACCGGAACAGAGATTTTTACATCCCATAGAATGTGTCAACATAGTGTTGAGTGTGAATCACTCACTTGGGATATAAAGTGTTCTTTTTAGAAGCCAGGATTATATCTCAACATAAATGGCTGATAGAGGTAAACAAAACTGGCCCAGTGTACTGCCTGGTGACATGAGGTAATAAAGATCTGCAATGAGGGTTGGAAGGGCTCCCCTGCCATCTCTAGATGTTACAGAAGTAGTTTTTAATCTCTGTGGGTGGCATGAGACTGGAAAATAAGGAACATTCAGACCATATGGAAGTTGATACAGCTTCGTGTCAGGAAAGATGAGAAGCAGCTTTGCCTCTTTAAAGGAATGGCTCACAGGGAGTATGACGCTTGGGCTTCTCCCTGAAGTCTCACTACCTATATATTTATTTGAAAATGTACTTTACCTAAATTGATGGGATCCAATCTGTCACAATCTGGGAGGTATCAGTCGGAGACTAGACTTGTACAGACATTAGAAAGGCAAAGTGGGTTTAAATTAGCCCACGGAATCAACAGGCTGATACAATCCATATATGACTGTATATCCCATGTGCTAAAGAAGGCACAGCAGCACAAGTGAAAAAGGTAAACGATTTATATTTAGGATGGGAAGGGTGGTAGATAGTTCATCTTCTGGGGAAAGAGTTTTCTCTTGCTAGGCAATAAACTTATATGTTCAGGATAACCTATGTTTTGATCACTAGTGTATCCCTTATTGCTTTTGCCATTGCAGGCCCAAAGTAAATTTTAAATAATTTTATTTTGATCTGGCTTCATGGAGAACAGGAAATTTCAGAAACTGTATAAATTTTGGAGGAGAGGTGACTTGAGGAAAAATGGTAAAGTGGGAATTGTTAGCTGACCTTGCTGTAGGAGAAGCTGGGACGAAGTTCCAGGGCTCCAATTTCCACTCTCATTAATCCTCAATCTCTGGAAAGTCTGCCTGGGCCACTATTCCAACTTAAGGCCAGGCTACTAGCCTGTGTCTTATTTACCTGATGCGTCTATGACCAAAAGCAAAATCTGGCTTTGCTTTATGCCTTTTCTATAAATTCCCATCAAGTTAACGAGATCTATAGTCACAGCCAATAAATACACCATACACTGGCCTTTCTTGAGGCCTAAGGCATTTTACTCGGTGTCCAGGCCAAGAATTAAAATGAGATTTCAAACCCCTTAAACTGATTCTGGGTCTTGCAGTTAGGCCGACAAATGACGTTATTCTTGCAGAATCCAGTAAGTGCCAAAGTCCTTATCCTCAAAATCTGATGGCTTTGGATGTAGATAAAGGGCTGAGTTTCCTAAAGGTGATAGGATATTACCAACGCCACCCAAAATGTTTGGCTGCCATAGTTGCAGGCTTATTTGAGCGCAATTTTTCTTAAACTTTGTGAGATAGCATACAGCTTGAAAACCATAGTATTCTTTGCATAAAACTATGAAATATGGAAGTGTTTAATTCCAGCATTTGAACTACGGACAATTTTACTAGCAGAAAATGAGTATATTGCAGGTATGCAACATAAAATCACAACACATGTGCATGCAAAAACCAAATTCTTGAAAGAAGCACGATCTGTCGTTTCTGAGTTTTGCCATTAATATTCATTTGCTGCTTGTTCATTTGTTTTGTTGTCTTCCTCACAGACAAGCAGTAGAAATCACCAAAGATTTAAGAAACATTTATGGAAGGAAAATTTAAGGTTGAAAACATTCTATCCATTAAGTGATTGTTTTCTCTAAATTGGCAAGAGTGCTGTTATTCAATTTCAGACATGAAAAACCTTGAATCAGCATATGGAACATTGATCATCTTTGGAAAGTAGTTTGAAAATCACAGAGAGGAATCAGGATGATATAGATTAAAAATTTGAAACTCGGGGTCAGACACTCAGATTGGGGTCGTCCCTCTATCAGTTACCAGCTGTGTGATGGCGAGCGTGTCACTTAGACTCTCTTTGCCATATTTTTCTCCTCTGTGAAATGGTTATTGTTGATCATAACATCTTAGAATTGTGTGTTAACTGAGTCTAATGGAGGAGAAAGTATATACACTCAAATAGACACAGATGGCTGACAATACTTATTACGTTTAACCAGGAGCACCTTGAACAAGTCTCTTCACCGCTCTGAAACTCAGTTCCCTTTGATAATAACATCTCCCTAGTATTGTTAGTCACATACATTAGAGGAAGGAACGTCTGCAATTCTGCCTTGTACTGTGCCTGCTGTCACTCAGTGCCATCAGTGTTCATGGGGGCGGGGGTCACTCTGGCTTATGGTACTTGGCTCACAGTGGACACAGCCAAGCACTTGTTCAAAAAAAAAAAAGAATTGTGTGTTAAGTGAGGTGGTATATCGTTAAAGAAGCTTTGACTTTGGGAAAAAAAAAAAAAAAAATTTGCGTAAATTAAGCAAAAGTAATTTATTGGAAGGATATTTACAACATCCACGAAAGCCTGATGAATCACGCATAGAAATGGGTTGAATCAAAGCAAACTTGGAGGCTCAAAACCAGAAAAGATAGCAATCCTTTTGTAACAGAAACTCTAGTCCGATCGTGCTCAATCAAATGGATTATAACTCCACCACTAACCGTCTCTTTGACGCTGATCTTGTTTGCAGTGTCAGACAGGAAACATCTAATTGGCGTAGGTTGGGTCATGAGGCCACTTCTTGTTCAGGAATCAGGAGCATCTCTGATTACAGTTTCTCCCCAGGACAACATTCAATGAGGAAAAGGTATGTCAATTAAGAAAAACATGATACTGTTGGAAGAGGGAAATGAATGCCAGGTATTCCAAAACAAAAGTGTTTTCCTTTTCTTTTTATGTGAGGTATAATTAACAAATAAAATTATAATATATTTAAAGCATACAATGTGATGAATTGATATACATATACGTTATGAAAGGGTTCCCACAATTGAGTTACACACATCCATCACCTTACACACTTGCCTTGTTGTATGGGGTGTGAGAACACTGACATTCTCCTCTTCACAAATTTCAATATACGATGTCGTATTCTCAACATGGTCACTATGAAACAAAAATGTCTTCTGTAGATGAAGTATGTAGAGGGCCTGTACCTAGTAGGTACTTTATATATGACATCTCCTCTCACCTTTCCACTTCATAAGGCAAACAGATGGTTCATACTAGGTAAAGCTGACTTGGGATTCTAGGTACTACTTTATATTTTGATTTAGCCCAGTGATTTTTAAGAATGTCAGAAGGCAAGGTCTCAGTGGTTTTTTTATGTCCGTGGAGTGAGAACACGTGATTCACTCATAAAAGAGTTTTGGATACCAATCCTTCAGGAGTCTGAGGATTTCTAAAGATGTAGTTTCTCACAGCTGGGGCCCATACAGATAGCTGGGATAAAATAGCTCTGCCCAGTTGCCTCTCTTAGTGATATCTAGAAACCTGTGGCTACATCCACCATTGTTTCGAAGATATACTTGAAGATCTACATTTGGGATCACCATAAAATAAAACTAGTTCTGTAGTCACATTTTTTACTCTCTGAATTGTGCATCCTTTGGTAGATTATTTCAGAATAAGCATGAAAAAACAAAAAACAAAAAAACAAAACAAAAACAACAACAACAACAACAAAAACCTTGCACCCTCTTTAATCTCTGCTGATACAAACTAAATCGACAAATATCCCAGAGAGTTTGACAAGTCTGAACTATCACAGCACAATATTTTCACTGTTTCTTCTGGAGTGACTGGGAAAATTCACTTTGTGGACATATTTTCATTGCTGGCTGGACTTGAATGTCTTCTCTTTACACCGCTCTCTCTTCTTACTCACCCGGTTATTTTATTTGCTAAACCACAGTTCAATATTATTCTTATTATATTTGCACGTTGAGGAGACCTTTCTAACTGGGTTCTTTTGAAACTCCAACAGCCTATATTGTGGTGTCAACATTTTAAAATACATCAATCCCTCATTCCCCCTCCACTAATTACAATTCAGATAACAATGTTGGGGAGCACTCCTTGTGGTGGACTATATCTCTTTTCCATTTCACCTTTGTGATCAAATTCACCACAGCACCTCTGGAGTCCTTCATTAAATTATCAGGACCACATTGCATTTAAGATTCATTTGATGGGGGACTTGGAGGCCATCAGAGCCACAGGGGCTGTATCACCAACTTTCTTTTTCTTTTTTCCTTCTTAAATCAAAAAATGACTTTGGTTTGTCACAGTCTGACCCATCTATTCAGAAGTTTGTTCCATTAACTCTTTTAATAGTCCCTTCTCCAGGGCTCTGATAAGATTAAAGTCATTTCCTCCCTAGAGGCTGGAGGGCTTCTGCCTTTCACCATAATTCACTGGCACCATCTAAGGGGTGGGGAGGGAGGACTGTGGAGGTTATTGCAAGGCTAGGCCACACTTTGCAATGACTGGGGAGTTATTTAAGAGGTGAAATAGTGGGTTTTATTCCTTTCTTCTTAGATCTTTGTGACAATGCTTATTTTTGTCCCTAGTTCCCCAGCTCCAGCCTGATGTAGGAAGAGCAGCCCTTATTGTACTCTGTATAAGAACGTTGGGAGAGATTGCGTTCTTCCATGTTTCTTTTGCATACGTTTGGCTGAGGCCTACACTCCCACTATTAGTGATTCATTCTTTCAGTTTAAGGTTTTAGGTTTTCTAAAACTTCTCGTAAAATAATACATTGAGTTTTATGAATCATTAGCATCTCATAAGAAATTTACTTCACATTTTCTAGATGACACCATTTGATCCAGAAAGATGAGAGGAGCCAGAGAATAATTGGTCCCTGAGTTAGTGAGCAAAGATGTGTCAGTAAAGTCCAGAGGTTGACAGTATCACTAAGACAGCTTTCACCAAACTTTATGATATTTAACCCAGAGTTGGCCTGCCTCTATCCCCCACACTCAAATATTGTTCTGGATTCCTAAAAGACAGGGATACCTGTTTTTCTATGTCTTGGAATTAAATATTTAGTAATCACTCTTGTCAAGTGTATCCCATCCCCTACGCCCACCCCCACATGTGTATGCATGTGCATGCTCTTTTTTTTTTTCACATACCTGTGTACGCTGTCCAAACTCCTTTCCTAGCACTACTGGGGAATCATTACAAAGCAAATTTCCAAAAGAGAAGTGATCGGCACTGCCGGACCACAGAAGTATGAAGGAATTAAAAGCCAAGTGAGGTAACTTCTGTTTGCAGCCATGATATAGACACTAGTCCTGGGCTTGCCCTCCTGGCATTGAAAACAAATAAACAAATGAAATCAAAAACAAACAAACAAAAACTGAAAAAAACTGTTTTCAGACATTAGATAAAAAGCAACAGAGGACTAAGATCGCTGGGGGAAAGAAAAGGTAGGTAAGGCTTACAGTTACCCTGGCTTTCTACTTGGAGGCAATGTTTGGACCACGATGTAGAGATGGGAACACATGCCAGCACAGCGATCTTGCTAAGTTGAAGACACCGCGATTAGAGTTTGGTGAGGATGAGGAGGCTTAAACTTGTTGGGCAGAGTACCAGAATAGGGTCAACTACATAGGGAGAGAACTCTAGAAACCAGCATGGGAGTTCTTTTGAGCCAGTTGCTAAATATTAAGTTATATACTTACTGGGTAAGACTTTGTAAGGTTCAGCAAAGAACAAATATTACTGGGGGAAAAAAGGAAACAAAACTAAAATAAAATAGGGAGCTACCAGCTGAACAATGCCCAGAGAGAAGTCTAGGATATGTTCAAGTTCCAGTCAGCCAGATTAGAGAGAACACAGAAAGGTCACACTTTAATAGAAGCGATAACTAGATAAAGTTACCCTAGACAACTCTTAACAAGATTTAAAGACTTACATCGAAAGGATCAAGAGAATTCCATGTAATTTAACTGCCTTCCCAAACAAAATTCAACACACCTTAAAGGAAGACAACAAATTTCATTATTCAAAAATGTAATATTTACAAAACAACAACAACACCTTTTCACAATACATTAAAAAAGAAAAAGAAAAAAAAAAAAGAGCCTTTTAGCAAACACTGAAGGGACCTTCCTTAACCTGATAAAAGTATTTATGAAAAATTGACACCAAGCATCATAGTTAATTAATGGTGCTAGACTGAACACTTTCTCCCTAAAACCAGAAACAAGGTAAGAGTGCTCTCACCATTTTTATTCAGCATTGTAGTGGAAGTATTAAACAATGCAGTAAAGCAAAAATATTGAATAAAAGGAATACAGATTGGAAAAAAGAAGTAAAGTTACCTTTATTCACAGATGACATGATCATGGACAGAAAATATTTAGGAATTTTTAAAAACATAAAATTAATAAACAAGTTTTCCAAGGTTTCAGGATTCCAGCTCAATATATAAAAATCAATGTTATTTCCATATACTAACAATGAACAATAAAAAAACAAAATTGAAAAAGCTATACTATTTATCATAGCATCAAAAACATGAAATACTTAAAGATATTTAATAAAATATGTGCAAGAACTCTACCCTGGAAAGTCTAAAACATTTCTGAGAAAAATTAAGAAGGACCTAATAAATGGAGATACATTGTATTTATGAACTAGATGTCATCTCCCCCCAGATTGATCTGTACATTCAATTTAATTGTATTCAAAGTTTACACCAGGCTTTTAAAATAGCAATATGTAAGCTAATTTGAATATTTATATGGATACTTAAAAAACCTTAAAATATTCAAACCATTTTCAAAAAAGAACAAAGTTGCAGGACTCACAGTAGGTGATTGTAAGACTCACTGTAAATCTGCAGTAATTGAGACAGAGTAATATTGATGCAAATATAGAGACATAGACCAATAACATAGAGAGTCTAGATATAGATCTAAACACAAATGATTAATTTACTTTTGATTAAGTTCCAGAGGCATATCAACAAGGAAGGGGTAATGCTTTCAATAAATTGTGCTGGAGCAATTAGATATCTGTACAGAAAAACAACAAATCTCAACCCTTAACCTCACACCATACATGAAAACTAATTCAAAATGGATTATCGACTTAAAAATAAATACTAAGACTATAAAACTTCTAGGAAAAAATATTTGTAATTTTGAGATAGGCAAACATTTATTCTTTTTTATTTTTTAAAAGACTTGTATTAAAAATATAGCAAACATACAATCTTATATTAGTTTCAGGTATACACCATAGTTATTCAACATTTATATACCTAAAGAAGTGATCACCATAATACATTCAGCAACCTTCTGACACTACTATGCTGTCACAATATTATTGACTATATTCCCCGTGCTGTACATTACATCCCCATGACTTATTTGTTTTATACCTGGAAATTTGGACCTTTTATTCCCCTTCACCTTTCCCCTATTTTTAAAAATTTTGAATTACAGTTGACATTCAGTATTATTTTATATTAATTTCAGGTGTACAGCATAGTGGTTAGACATTTATATAATTTAAGAAGTGATCCCCCTGACTAGTCTAGTACTCACCTGTCACTATACATAGTTATTACCCTATCATTGACTATATTCCCTATACTTTACAGCTCATGACTATTTTGCAACTATCAATTTGTACTTCTTAATCCCTTCACCTTTTTCACGCTGCCCCCCAATCCCTTCCCATCTATCACCCCAACAAATCTAGTATCCATCTGACACCATACATAATTATTACAATATTATTGACTATATTTTTTATGCTATACTCTACATCCCCATAACTACTTTGTAACAACCAATTTGTACTTCTTAATTCCTTTTATTTTTTTTCACCCACAACCCCTATCCAACCCCCAATCTGGCAACCATCAAAATGTTCTCTGTATCTATGAGTTTGTTTCTGTTTTGTTTGTTGATTTTCTTCTAGGATCCCACATACAAGCAGAGTCACATTACATCTGTCTTTCTCTGTCTGATATACTCCACTCAGCACAACACCCTCCAGGTCCATCTATACTGCCAGAGATGGCAAGAACACATTCCCTTCCATGGCTGAGCAATATTCCATTGTATATGTGTACCACCTCTTCTTTATTCATTCTTCCATTAATGGATACCCAGGCTGACTTCACATCTTAGCCATTGTAAACAATGTTCCAATGAACAAATGGATTTACATGTCGCATCGAAGTAGTGTTTTGGATTTCTTCAGATAAATACCCTGAAGTGGGATTACTGGGCCCTTCATTGTCTCTCCTTATAGGCTTTGTTTTAAAGTCTATTTTATCTGGTATAAGTATTGCTACCCCATATTTTTTGTTTTTTTCATTTTCATTTTCATGAAATAGCTTTTTCCTTCCCTTTGTTTTCTATCTGTGTGTGACTTTCAATCTGAAGTGAGTCTCTTGTAGAAGCATATGTAAAGGTTTTGTTTTCTTATCCATTATGCTTTCCTATGTCCTTTGATTGGAACATTTATTCCATTTACATCGAAAGTAATTATTGATAGATATGTAGCATTGCTATTGTTTTATTTATAATTTTGATTTTTTCCCATCTTAACGAGTCCCTCCAACGTTTCTTGTAATGCTGGTTTGGTGGTGATGAACTCCTTTAGCTTTTTCTTGTCTAGGAAGCTCTTATCTGTCCTGTGATTTTAAATGATAGCCTTGCTGGATAGAATATCCTTGGTTGTAGGTCCTCATTTTTCATCACGTTGAGTACTTTATGCCAATCCCTTCTGGCCTGCAAAGTTTCTGTTGAGAAATCAGCTGACAATCTAATGGGAGCTCCCTTATAAGTTACTTATTGCCTTTTTCTTGCTGCTTTTAGAATTCTCTCTTTGATTTTACTTTTGCCATTTTAATTATAACATGTCTAGGTGTAGGCCTGTTTGGGTTCCTCCTGTTTGAGATTCTCTGCACTTCTTGGGACTTGTGTGTCTATTTCCTTTGCCAAGTTAGAAAAGTATTCAGTCATTATTTCTTCAAATAGGGTCTCAATCTCTTGCTTTCTCTCTTCTTCTTCTGGTACCCCTGTGATATGAATGTTGTTATGCTTGATGTTGTCCCAGAGGTCTCCCAAACTCTCTCTCTCTCTCTTTTTTTTTTTTTGCTGTTCCATTTGGGTGTTTTCTGCTACCTTGTCTTCCAAATTGCTGATTTGATCTTCTGCTTTATCTAGTCTGCTGGTGATTCTTTCCAATGCATTCTTCATTTCAGTTACTGTATTTTTCACTTCTGACTGGTTCTTTTTTATAGTTTCTATTTTTTCTGTTGTTTTGGTTTTTCTGCTTGCTATCTCTCTGTTGAAGTTCTCACTAATTTTCTTAAGCATCCTTATAACCATTGTTTTGAACTCTGTCTCTGGTAGGTTGCTTACCTCTATTTCATTTAGTTCCTCTTCTGTATTTTTCTCCTGTTCTTTTATTTGGGACACATTTCTTTGTTCCCTCATTTTGGCTTCCTCTCAGAGTTTGTTTCTATGTATTAGGTAATTCTGCTATGTCTTCCAGTCTTGGCCTGGTGGCCTTATGTAGTAGGTGTCCTGTGGGGCCCAGTGACACAGTCTCCCTGGTCACCTGCTCTGGGTGCTCCAGGAGTGTCCCTTGTGTGTGTTGCATGTGCTCTCCTGTTATAGTTGAGCCTTGATTGTTATTGGCACATCAGTGGGTAGAATTGACCTTAGGCTCCCTGGATGTGGGGTTTGACTACATGCACAGCTTGTGGGCTGCCATGCGGGGCATTTACCCCACTGAGTGGGATTCACCCAGTGGGCTCTGGTGTTTCTTGAGACCACCCTTTGTTTATGCTGTTTGTGGGGCTAAATAGGCCGTGTTCTGTTGTGGTCTGAAGAAAACCTCAAGTATGTTGGTTCTGGGACCTCTTGGGAGGGACTCTGGTATGGGCCCAGGTCACCCACTGCCTGTGATTGTTTGAGGACTACCTGGTAAGAGCTACAAAGCTATCCTCAGTTGTTCACCACCTGTGCTGAACCTTGAAGCATGTGGGAGAGCCCGCACTATGAACCGAGGATGTCTGCCACGAGCACCAGGCTGTGGTGGTTCCTGGTAAAAAGCAATTACACCCTAAGATGTGCTTCCACCTGCCAGCTTTCTTAAGGTTCAGCTGCTCATAAAGCCTCATGTGGCATGGGGTTGGGTGTGGCGGGGTCTCAGGGAGTCACTAGAGAGGGAAGAGTTGTGGTCACCCACCAGGTTAATGTAAATTCTGGTTTGGTGCCTGTGCTGAGTCTGGAGTGATTCAGCAGAAGTCTCAGAGCACATCGAGGCCAGTTGGCACCTGTTAGTGGCCTGCCAGACTCTGATAGTCTTTCAAGGAAGAGTACCATGTCGGGAGGGCTGACCACTTCCAAAGAAAGTGCCTCAGGCATTGGGAGAATTAGTAGGTAATGCGGGATCCCAGTAAGTCAACAGGGTGGAGCAGTGGAGCTCATCAGGCCAATCAGATTCAGATTTGGCTGTGGTGGGGGTGGGCTCAACACAGGAAAGGCGGCTTCCCCCACCTGCCGGCTGCAAGGGAGGAGAATCTCACACAGTGAAAATGCTGCCTGTCCTTCGTTCCTCCCCCTAAAGCCACACACCTCAGTCTCCTCCTGTTTATGTCTCCGATGCCTTTCGAATCACTGTCTTTCCCCTGGAGTCCAAGGTGAGTGCTGGTGAGTGAGTGAGTCTGTGTGTGGGCCCTTAAAGAGGATGTCTGGGTTTCCTGCAGCTTCCATCCCACCCAGATGGTAGGAATCTTTACTGTTTTTCACAGGCAGATGTTGTGGTGGCTCCTCTTTCTGGCACCAGTACTCTGTGCTGGAGAGCCTGGTGTGGGAGTCTGGTGTCCCTCGCTCCTCTGGGGGTAAACTCCACAGCTGAGATATCTCTCCTGATTCTCATCCACTACAGGGAGTTTTGGGGCCCATTTCATGTTCCTGCCCCTCCTACCAGTCTCTACACAACTTCTTCTTTGTATTTTTAGTCATAGGACCTGTTTGGCTAGGCTTCAGATGGTTCTCCAGGTTGATTGTTCTGTAATTTTAATGTGTTCATGGAAAGATGCAGACACAGTGTTTATCTACTCCACCACCTTGGAGCTCTCCAGGCAAGTATTTTTTAGACAAGTCACAGCAATCTTGAAATGTAAATGAAAAAACTGATAATTTGGACTGCATCAAAATTTTAAACCTTTGCTCTTTGAGAGATACCATTGAAATATAAGACTCATAATGGGAATATATATTTATAGCCCATACATTGGACAAATGACTTACATACAGAATAAATAAGAAACTCTTACAAGTTAGAAATATAAAAGCACAGTTTTATAAAAATAGGCAAAATATTTGAACAAATACTTCACAAAGGAAGTTATAATAATGACCATTATGCACATGGAAAGATGCTCAACATCATTTAACATCAGGTCAATACAATCTTAAACCACAATGTTACCACTATTACCTATTAAAGTTAAAAAGGCTGTCAATACCACATTTTGACAAGAATGTAGAGCAACTGAACTCTCATCACTATCTGTGGGAGTATAAAATGGTAGAACCACTTTGGAAAATACTTAGAAAGTTTTTATAAAGCTAAATATATGCTTACTATTTAACTCAACAATTGTACCGCTAGGCATGCATTCAAAAGAAATGGGAACATTTGTCCACACAAGGTATTGTAAAACAATGTCCATAGCAGTTTTAATGATAACAGCCAAACACTGAAAAGCAACATGTGAATAGACACACAAGTTTTGGTATATTTATTCAACGGAATGCCAATCAATAATAAAAGGGGATGAACTAGTGTACATGAAACAACATGCATGAATCTCGAAAGCTTTATGCTGAAAGAGACGCTGTATACAAAAAAATACATACCATGTGATTCAATTTAGATGAAATTCTTCAACAGACAAAATGTATCTATAGTGACAAAGCAAACCAGTGGCCTTCTGGATCATAAGTGAGGAAGAATTGACAGCAAAGGGCACAAGTGAAATTTAGGAGGTTATGGAAATATGATATATCTCGATTGGCCTGGTGATTACATGGGTCTATATATTTGTCAAAACTCGCTGAGATGTACACTTTAAATTGATGAATCTCATTGGTGTTAATGATATCTCACTACGGTTGATTTCAAAATTAAGAAAAAGTGAGGGGTGGGAGGGGCTTTAAAAGAATAATTTATTTTCAAGTTTAAGCTTGTCTTTTATTTTGGGGGCCTGTGGCAAAAGTGTAAACAGATTCCTGTGTGTCTAAAGATTTAGGAAGTATCATAGTTAGATAATGAAGTGTTACATAATATGTGTTCTTAACCACCTACCTTCACTCAAATATCTTTATTATGATCTAAAAGACAGATTTGAATTTAGTCTTAGACCTGCAGAGCCTGGCACATTGTTGTGTATAGACTCTTATCCCTTGGTCTACCCCAGTTCTCTTTCTACATATCTACACTTCACATAATGCATGCGGACACCCCCACTTTTATGTCCATGTTCTGTCCACATAGCTCACAATCCACTGACTTTTGGGCATTCCTATTGAGATGCACACTGAGAGTGCAGTTCACTCTTGGAAAAATAGGCCCCAGGAAGAGTCACACCTGGCCCTGGATATAGGCTTGGGGCCATTTGGGTAGAAAATTACAGGATTTCACAATGTGATCTAGTAGGGCACATGGGATCCAGTTGAACACATGACCTGTTGAACACAGGACTACTTGCCTCATGCAGAGATTGTGGCACCCATTCTCAAAATAAGGGAGAGGAGAAGTAGAGGTAAACGAAATAAGCCTCTTGTTTAGCCACTGCACAATTGAAGCTTAAAATATCAAACTGGAGGAGGTGGCAAGTTCCAGATGGGGAAAGAATTGGTAAATACATTTAGACCAAGAGGTTGTTCCAGTTATATGTGTAAGGCAGCATATAGCCCTTCCTGTTTTTGAGTTCACCTAAAACTGTATGAAGCTATATCAAGGGTTAAGAATTAGGAGTCTTATTACGTCAAAAATGAATTCTTCTTCCTTCCAATTCTCCTATTATCTTTTTTTCCTCCCTCCTTCCCTTCCTTCCTTCCTTCCTTCTTTCTTTCCTTCCAAGCATAGACTTCTCAAGTCAATTTGGCACAAGTCTTTGTAGTTGACTAAAGCAATGTAACCCATGGCAAGCATTTAAAAACCAATTGGTGAAATAAGACAAAAAGATGTGAAAAACACTATATTATTGGCTGCAAGTTCCCAGGAGAGAGAGATCAGTGTGGGTTAGTACAGTTAGAAAATACTTGGTGTTCAAGTTGACCAGTAAATTGAGTTGGGAAAGTTGAGTAAGAATTATGGAGTTGGGGGCAAGAGATAGTCCCAGGAGGAAGTGGCATCAGCAAAGCTGTGATTATAAGAATAAATATGGCAGGTTTTCAGGCAGTCCAGCTATCAAATGAATACACAAATAAATGGAAGGGACTAAGTTTTGAAGCTAAAAACTTGAACATAAATTTGAAAAGCTGTGTTGGGGAACAGGTTATAGAAAATATGGCTCTATATTAACTATACCATGACTAACAATTAAAACATCTGGTAACACTTGAAAGTTTACAAAAGCTTGTTCCTATACATTATCTAAGCTGATCTTTATGAACTTTGGAGGATATTTTGTAAATAAGGAAAAAACAAGTCTTAAAGAAGAGACTTGCATAGATTTACAGAGCTAGGTATGGTGGAGTCAGGATCTGGGGTTTCTTGGCTTTAAGACTTAAATTCTTACATTTGTTAAATATTACCTCCTACATAAAGTATCTCCTGGTTGGTCTCACTAACACCAATTTCGTCTTTTGTAGGACACTTTACTTGTGTGGTCATCTTGTTTCCTCCACCTTGTTATATATAACTCTCCTGAGGGTTGGAATTGTATCTTCCACTACTTTTCTATCTTCCACAGTGCATAGCATAGTGCTGGACTCATAGAGCGTAGTCAATCAATTAATTATGAATGAATGAATGAATCAAATAATGAGCTGAGATATGTGGAAAGACTGGATCAAACTGTGTGTTAGAATCATCTGCTGGACTATTTAAACAGTAATGCCTAGGAGCCAACCATCATTTGATGGTTCTGGGATACGGCTCAGGCATTGTTATTTCTTATTTGTGTCGATTTCTTCTACACACAGCAAAGTTTAGCACCGAGGCTTCCCTTAGGCTTTCCTCAGTCAAGGCTTTATGCCATGTATGTGTGTTTGAGCAGGGGCTGGGAGCCTTCTGCAAACGGAGATATGGGCAACTCAATTCTTTCAGGACAGAAGTAGAGCACATATGATTCCAGTAAATGAAACAAAAATGAACAAGGCTCTGTAGCTAAAGGTCTCAAGTGTTGGGATGACTGGACTTGTGACAGGTCTGCAAAATGTAAGAGGGATGACTTTGTTTCCTCGTCTTTATAATATTTCCAGTAACTGTGCCATTAAACTCCTTAGGTAATATTAAACATGATTTAACAGAGAGCACTAATGAACAATGAAGTGAGAGGCTCCTGTCTGGACTGTCTGCCTGGTGTGCATACCAAACAGGCACGTCAGTGTTCATTCCAGTATCTCTGCCTGGTACACGTGGGAGAGAAACCAGGAGAGCAAGAGACCGAGACAGAGAGGAAGGGAGGGTGTACATTTCTAGGTAGCATGTGGGTGAGTTATTTTTCCTTAAGCCCCTCCAACTTCATTCTCAGAATATGTGTATTCCTGCCTTTGTGTGGTTCTTACACATTTGGAAACAGTGCAAAGGGCTGACAGTAACAGCTGTTAAAGACTCCCGGCAGATGAAAATAAAAGCCAATCTAGCATGCCCGTGTGAAGGGGATCATCCACCAAGTGTGTTGATTTCATCCCTGGATGTTTGCAGCAAAAAAAAAAAAAAAAAGAAAGAAAGAAAAGAAAAGTATGTTTCGTGAATAATAATGATGTCTTTCACTTCTATCATCCTTTCTGTGGGGACAGAGCCAGGAGTACAGTTTCCATGCTCTCAGCCTCACTTTGAAAGGTGCTGGCTCAGGTAGTAAATGCCCATCAACTGTGATTGGATGGCCATCAGCTGTGGTTAGTTGGCCGTCAGCTGTAACCAGTGAGCCATTGGCCACTAATATAACTGCCGTGGCTACGCTAGCAGCAAATGGGGGCTAGCAAGAAGATGGCGGCTCACCTAGCAAGCGCAGATTGCAGTTAGCATGGTAGGTTGCAGATCGTGTGGATCCTGCTTCCTGTGTCTCCAACCCAGCCACCAGCAAGAATATAGTGGTATGACTCTCCTATCTATGGCTCTGTGGGTGTTCCTTTTTGGCCTCACCATATCCTGTGTTCTTATGTGGGGAGCAGGATCAGAGACCCCGCATGACACCCTGCATGACACTTTCTTTCCAGGACTCCAAGACATTCTGTTTTGTTATTTGTCCATTTATTGGAAAGGAGGGATAAAAGAGTATAAACATTTCCTAGTGTGACCAACCACCTCAGTTTGACTGGTTTTAGTACTGAAAGTCTCAGCCAAGGGCAAACTGGGATGATTGGTCACCATGGATTTCTCCCAAGGTTATATGTGGGACTTCTGAGTCCCGAGGTGACACAGTTTCTTGGACTGGGAGTACGAGAACATGCTGTTGTTGTTTTTAACAATTATATGACACAAAGTGCACACTTGTTAAAGAAAAATCAGCCTGGCAATATTTCATTCCTTAGTCAAGTCCAAATTTTCTGTCTAATCTGTGCATGTACCCACCCTGTCTTCTACATATACCACTTTTTTCATACCACCTTCTCTCGCCTTAGACCCCCACTACCCACCCCATCCTCACCCTCAGCTGATTGTTTTGCTTCCTACTTCTGTGAGAAACTGAATCACTCAGCAAAGAACTCTCCGAGCTCCCACTACAAGCGCCAGCCTGCTCCTGCATCTGTGCTCCCGTTACTGATGGTCTGGATAAGCAGCTCTGGGCCCGATCACAAGGGCTGGGTTGTGCGCTAGAGTCTCTCCCCTCTTGCTTACTTGAGAATGTGCTTAGTCAATGATCTGCTCTTTCCTCTACGCCATCAAATCCCACCCCCTTCAGATCGTGTTCATCAGGACACAAACATGGCAGGTGTGTCTCTCAGCATAAAAATATATTTTGAGTCTACATGATCCTCTAAATTTTGCCTCTTTTCTTTGCTTCCCTTTGTAGCAAAACTCCTCAAAATAGTCACCTTTACTGACTGTCTGACTTTTACCCTTATGTTATCTCTTACATCAATGCCAAGCTCCCATCACCACCATTCCATCAACTGCTCTGGTAAATGCCCACGATGATATACATGTTACTAAATCCAATGGCTAATCCTCACCCCTCACCTGATTTGACAGAGCTGCATTTGAGTCAGCTGATCACTTTGTTTTCCTTGATTTGTGTTCCCCACGTGGCTTCAGGGACAGCATGATTTCCTGGTTATCGTCTTACCTCATCTCTCTCTTCTTGTTAGTCTCCCTCCTTATCTCCACAAACTCTAAGGTTGGAAATGCTTGGGGCTCAATTCATCACCGTCATTATTCTCTGTTTATACTCAAATCCAACATCTACTCTTTATTTACACTCATGACTTTAACTGGGCTCATGGCTTTCAGTACCATATATTTGCTGGAAAGACCAAATTTATACCTATAGCCTAAACTTCTCCCCAATCTCCAGAATCACATATCTATCTTCTGCGTAATGACTCTATTTGGATATCCAAAAGTCATATAGACTCTTAGATAATCAAAGCCCAAAACCTGATCTCATGCAAGCCTGCTCCTTCTTCATTCTTTCCATCTCAATACATAGAAAACGCCATCCTTCCAGCAGTCCAATACACAATCTTGGAGCCATCTGTATGCCTATCTTTTTCTTGCGTATTATAACAAATCCATCAGCAAATCTTATAAGCACCAATGCTCAAACTGTATGCGGAATTCAACAACCAGGCTTGTCCGAGCACTTATTATTCCTAGCTTGGATTACTGTCATAGCCTCCTAACTGGTCTCCTGCTTCTGGCCTTTCCTCTGTGAAGTTTAATCTCAACACCAGAGCCTAAGTGATTCTTCCATTACTTTAGTCAGATCAGTTATTCTTTGTTTAAACCCACTAATAACTTCAGACCTCTCTCAGTAAAAGCCTGTAGGGCTTGGAGGTCAGACCCCGCGTTACTTCCATGACCTCATCGTCTCCTCTCCCCCTTTTCCGCCTCACGCCAACCACGTTCACCTTCTCATTATTCTTCAGTTAGGCCAGACAGACTCCTACCTCAGCATTTGTACCCTTGCTGGTATCTATACAGCTCACCCCTTTATCTACTTAAGCAAGTTTTTCAAATTTTACTTTCTCGGGTCTTCTCTGACAACCTCATTTAAAATTGTAACCACCACTTCCCCACATGCCCCCGCCCTCTGTGCCCTTCCAAACTTTATTTTTATCATAGCAGTTATCAACACATGGCATAATATTTTTAAATGCATTCATTTATTTTATGTCACTTTCTTCTAAAATGCAAGCTTCATAAGAGAAAGGGTTTTGTCTATGTGGTTCTTTGTGCCTGGAAAAGTGCCTGGCATGTAATAGGTGTTCAATAAATAGTTGTTTAAAAAATGATTAAATGAGAACCTACCTGGTGTGGCCTCATGAACAGGTTTCACCATTTGCTAGCTGTGTGACCCTGGGCAAGTATCTAGAACATTTCAACTGTATTTTCTTACCCACACAATTTTATAGCAAAACCTCATTGCTTGTACTGCTATGAGGCGTGCAGGCAAAGGGCCTATTCAACACTTGGCATGATGTCCTTGCTCAATAAATAGTTACTGAATCTATTTTCCCTAAAAAGAAATTACCACAATTTCTTGCAAAATGCAAAATTTATTTCTTCCACATTTCCCATCCTACTGCCTGCCCTCAGGTATTTTCACCTCTGCTTTCTGTTTTCCACACATTTTGCTAAAAGCCAACAGCCATCATTGTCCTTTGCTTGCTCGACTGATCAATGTCAACAAATTGGTGCCCAATGTCAAATTATTAGTTCCTTCCTTCCTTCCTTCCTTCCTTCCTTCCTTCCTTCCTTCCTTCAGTCCTTCCTTCCTTCCTTCCTTCCTTCCTTCCTTCCTTCAGTCCTTCCTTCCTTCCTTCCTTCCTTCCTTCAGTCCTTCCTTCCTTCCTTCCTTCCTTCCTTCCTTCCTTCCTTCAGTCCTTCCTTCCTTCCTTCCTTCCTTCTTTCCTTCTTTCCTTCCTTCCTTCCTTCCTTCCTTCCTTCCTTCCTTCCGTCCTTCCTTCAGTCCTTCCTTCAGTCCTTCCTTCCTTCCTTCCTTCCTTCCTTCCTTCCTTCCTTCCTTCAGTCCTTCCTTCCTTCCTTCTTTCCTTCCTTCTTTCTTCCTCCCTCCTTCCCTCCTTTCCTCTCTCCCTTCCTCTCTTCCAGCCTTTTTTCCCCTCCTCCTCCTTTATTATCCACTTAAAGAGTATGTGTATGTAACGTAAAAGACTTAATAGACTTCAAGGAATCTTTCCCAGGAGCTTAAAATTTAATTATGAAACTAAAATGTCATCCTTCAAACAGATATGAAGCAAAATGACTCAGACCTAGTGTTAGATGTATGCAGGAACGAATGTTTACATGGTTACAGATTTAGAGAAAGGTCCCTTAAGAGGGGTAATATTGGATCTTAACACTGAAGGAGGGCTAGGGATATAATTAATGTTAACTGCAGTAACAGATAAACCGCCAAATAATAGGACTTAACACAATAGGTATTTGCCGATTGTTTATGTCACAGTTTGATGTGAATTGAGGGGCTCTTACTGGTCAGCTCTCACCCAAGCGATGATTCACATGAACGTCTGAGTCATCTGCACTCTGGCCTCCAAGATCACCAAGTACACCCTTTATGTCTGCTGGCCTCAGAATAAAGCAGCATGAAGGCTTGAAACAGTCTTGATTCAGAGTGACCTTACTCGGGGAGCACTGCTCTGATTTTTGGGGACTTGGGGCTGCCTTGAATGGTTGTATGTTTCAAAAATAATTGAAAGCAACAGAGCCTGTGGCCAGTGCCCTGGGGAGGGTGTTGTGGGTCTCAGGGAGTGGAATTGCAGAATGATGGTGGACCATTTCAACCTTACTAACATGAGACAAGCAGGAAGATATTAAGACTGGCATGGAGATGTATGGGTCTGTTGAACAGACAGAAACATCTATAAATCAGGTAAACAGGTATGCATGGGATTGCAGGTTATTAATGAAGTGATGGAACTTTGAGGGAGAGAGAGATTACCTTTCAGCAATTGTCACAAACAGGTTTGTTTATGATGAGGACTCTGACCTTGGAGGCTGTCACAATGGCACGCGGCATCTTTTAGAAGATTATAGTGTAATTATAACTCCAATGGGCTTCAGGCAAAGACTCAAAAGTAACCAAAGCATTTCTATGTTCTCTCTCAGAAGGGTATGTGCTTGTGATACACTGGGACTAGCTTACAGGTAGGGTATTGCTTAAAACATTTCAGCAATTAAAAAGAGAAACAAGTGAAATTTCCAGAGAGAGAGAGAGAGCCCTTAAATTTAGAAGGGACTGTATACATTCAGAAAAAAATAGTAATAGCCACTTTCCCTCTCTGTCTTTCTCTTTAGCTCTCCTTATTCCTACCTCTACCTTTATCTCTGATTTTATTTCTTTTTCTTTGTATTATTTTTGGTCTTTCAATTGATATGTCTCTCTGTGGACCTCCCTTCTCTTTCCTATCTGGCCTTGTGCCTCTGTTCTCATGGAAGATCAACTTGTCCCACAGACCATCTAATCCTTTGCGCTTTAATGAAATAATAATTTAGTGTCTTTTTTGTTCTAAGATATTATGCCAAGTCAAAGAAAAAGAAACCCAAACCATAGCCTTCAATTCCTATGGAGTCTCAAATGTAAGTAGGAAGTGGCGTATAAAACTAACAATCCAAAGTGGAGACTATTCTAGTGGATAGATGCTCTGTAACCAGGTTGTAATTTCTGTAACAGTCTACACCAGACTAGTCAGACCTAGATTTTACTCTTAGCTACTTCTGGCTATGCATCAGAATTCCCCGATGTGTCTTTGATTTTCTACTTCAAGGCACTTTTATAGCAGCTGAGAATTTACTTCAATCTGCAAAGGATTTTGAGAGGCAGTATCATCCGTCCTCTTACTCTTAGTAAGAAAGATAGGTAGAGAGATGAAGAGAAAGATGAGATTCCCTTTTTAAGGCTTTTTCCCCGAGGAAAAGAGGAATTCCTATGAAAAAAAAAATTAGTATTTTATATTTGTTGAACACCTAAAGTTTGCCAAAGTCTGTGCTAAGCATTTTACACACATTACCTCATTTAATGTGTACAACAGTCCTGTGAAGTAGGTGTTATTATCAGGAAATTGAGGCTTAATTAGTAAAGTAACATGCTTGAGGTCCTGCCAACTGAAATTCAAGTTGCTGATTCGAAATTCCATGTGATTGTGTGGCTACTGTGGGCCAATTCTTTCTACACATTAACCTCATTTAATTGCTGGACAATTTTTCACAGTAGGCATTATTATCTCCACTTTATGGATAGGAAGACTGAGGTTTAGAAGTTAAATATTTGACTAAGATAAAAGCTGGGAAGTGGGAATTTTGCATTTATTTAGGCTTTAAGGGTACCAAACTATTCCATTCCTTAGGAGTACTCTCTTTCTCTCTCATCGTATTGCCTGCCAAACTCATTCCAGTCAAGAGCATATGTTCTTATGTCTAACCTAGATCCCTGACAGTTGCGTTTCTTTGTTTCCCCTCAGTATCAGTCACCAATCAAAAATCATATTTACTGTGATTTTTGAATATCTACTATCCGTGAAGTCTAGTGCTCAGAACTGAAAGAGATAGAAAGAGAAATAGGAACTGGTTCCTGCCCTCAAGGAGGGATGGTCTTAATTGGGGAGAAGAAAGAGAAGTTCACGATAAAGTTAAGTGGCTTTTCAGACAACAATAGAAGACATGTGTGAAGCAGGATATGATAAATGGCGGAAAGACTGTTACAGACAATATGTGCTATAGGATTTCAGATGGAGAAATGGGGAGCAGATGGTCACTGCTCTCTGCATAATACACCTTCATATATTTAAAGCCCATTATTGAGTCCTTTAGGAATCTCTTGTTTAGGATAAATCACTTTTTTTTTTTTTAATCTTTCCTTGGGAATATTATTCCCCATTCCACTCAACATTTTCTTGTTTTTTGGTTGTTGTTTTTTTTTTCTCCAGCTTTCCCACATTTCCTAGAAATATCGGCATCTAAAAAACAATTTAACAATATGAGGTAAGGAACTCTCTCCTTTGAGGTCTGTGAGCTGAGCTTTTCCCTCAGACCATGGAGCAATGTGTGGGCAATAATGAAATATACGTCCACAGGTATTTTCACACAGCTCTTGGGAGTAGAGGGCACCACTGACCATACACCTAAGCCTGCACTACACTGGAGGAGGAAGAGGAAAATGGGAAAGTTCCCCAGCACTTTCTTAGCACCAAGACTTATCCTTCTCATCTAGATGGTACTTACCTTTTTAGGTACATTCTTAGGTAGCTTTTTAAAAAATGTAAATACTATTGACTCCTGGGTTATATAAGCTCCTACTTATAAAGGCCAAGGAATGTGTTTATTGGTGGAATGTGAGATTACTCTTGTTGGGGTGAGAGATGGAGTTGGAAAAGAAACGCAAAAGACTTGAAGGGCAAAATCAGCAAAATGCAGATGGAGAGCCTGGAAGTAAATCTTACGTACTGCCCCATCCTGCCAGTGACTACTAAAATCTGGTGAAAAGTTCACAGCGTAGAAATATATGTACTCATTTTAGTTTTTACCCTTCAGTCAAATGTCAAAGACAAATCCTAGGAGACCAAAAGGTTAGGCCGTCATAAATGCCCTTTATCTCAAATCAAAGGAGACTGAGACAGGAAAAAGACACGAAAAACTCGAGGGAGTTTATCTCCTGGACAGCTTTCAGGATACATGTTTCATAAGGTGTTGTTCAGAGTCACTTTTGTGTCCCTTCCTGTTGTCATCTGATAAGTTCAAGACACCAAGTTTGCAGAAGACAATTACCACGAAGAAACTGCCAACAGTATTTGATTCATGTTCTCTGTTAGAGGATATTAAAAACTTTCTCAAGACTCTTTAGTTACCCTCTTATGGTGCATGCAATCCTGTGAGAGGGAACAGAGACATCAGCCCCGGCTGCTGCTTGCAGGCCGTTGGCCAACCAAGCATATGACTCACTCACCCAGCTGGAGACAAATAGGCAGCTGGCAAGACCTACAGTCACACCGAGGTGTGGGAAGAGAACTACAGTGCTGGACTCTGAGGCAGAAGACTCGAGCTGTATTTGGGGATTTACTGTTGTAATTTAAGGTCATTCACTTTCAGATATATTACCTTTAAATAGTGCTAATAATATTATGATATATACCCAGGGATGTGTTGGAATATTTAAGATAGTTTATATTAGACTATATCAGGACAATAGCATATTTTAAGAAATAGTTGTTTAACCTAGGTCTCCCATTGTCCAATTAGGAAGGAGTTTGTAGGGAGGGGGTGAGCCAGGAAAATAAAGAGAGAACAGAATGATGGTTTCGGGACAGTTACGCAAACCCTGAACGATAGTTATTTTCTGGCCACCAAGGATATTAAATTTAATCTTTGATGAGACACATTGTTTCAAGCTCAACTTTATACAGTCCATGCTATGCAAGTAAGGGTTGCTCACTGAAGTTTACAGGAGAAATAGATGGGTGGACGGACAAGGAGTCACTAGATACTTTCCTCATAGTGATGGCCTGATCAACCCTAGAAGGTTATGTTTCACAGCCCATGGAGGTGACCCCTTCCAAGCGTGACAAAGTGCCTGGAAAGACATCATCTAGAAGACACTTCCATCTGAAACTCCTCAAAGCACATCAGGATCTCATACTGGTTGTGCTGGCTGCACCCTTTCAAGCCAGAGTCCTCTCTACTTCTGTTCAAGCCCATCTACGTGCTGGTTCGGTGTGCAATCTTGCTGGCTGTAGGATTACTGATGACTGACAGCCATTCCCTGAGAACATTGGGTCTGCCTGTAGCCTGGCTGTGCATGAATGCTTCACGGTGACAGGATTAAACACAAGCTTCTCCAGGGACAGCCCATGTTCACAATGTGTGTCTGAGATATTGTCAAACATGGCAGCCAAGGGATGGCTACTAGGCACTGATGCCTCCCATGCATGAAGAGCATCATGGAAACAAAGCACCAAGACAGATCCTCGTGCAGGCTAGCTGCCTGGGCTCCTCACTGTTGTCTGTCTGGTCAAGAAGACATTGGTGGAGGACTCCATCTGTCTCACCTCCTTTATTTTGAGTGGTGTTTTCCCGGTAATTAAATGTGTTACAACCACAAAACCCAGCTGGGTGTCTTATACACATACAACACGCTCTCATCTAAGTCCAGGGATTAAACTCCCTAAACAAAACATTTGGCAGGAAATATGAAGAACAAGGAAGGAGGAAGGTAACCAAATGATTGCAGCTTTGGAACATCAGAACGCACCAGGGTTTTAACCACTGATAGGGAAGAAATCAGCCCATTGAATTCACAAGTGGGATTAATATATCATTTCTTACCACTCAACAAGTTATGTGCAGAAGAATGTTGCATTCTCAGGAACTCTTGACCTTCAGTCATAAAGCTTAGTTCATGATGAATATTAAGGCTTCAAAGAAAAATACAGGTCTGGATTGATTTTTCTCTGCTTATTAAAAAACTTTCTCCCATTCCTCCATTATGATACTGTCACAAATGGAACTAGATTGGGGAAAAGAACCCAGATCCTTTGTGGATCCCACTAATGATTTTTGTTGTTATTTTCTTTTGTTGTTTGTTTGTTTTTAACCAGTCTAGCAACCCGGAATTACAAGTGGCTTCCAGGTTTGAGATGAGAGGTCTTAATTCCTGTTATCAGCATGTCACCTCTGCAATCCCACAACCTCCCCCCTGTTCCCCATGACCTGGTGGCCATGGGGCACTCCCCAAGTAAGTATTCCTTTTCCATTTGCCACTGGGTTCAAAATTTTTCAGCAGGAAAATAAGTGGTGGCATCTAAAGGAAAATTCTGAAGACTGTTATTAAAACTAATCATAGGAAATGACAGCTCTTGGGGACTAAAGTATTTGGTTTAGTCCAGATGGATCCTGGTCACTGTGATTTAGGTCTTTGGTGAATCCCATCCCCATGCACTCTAGTCCCCTGCTGGACAGGCAGAAGGTGACTTTCTCACTTTCTTGAGCAAGGATATGGATGACTTCTGAAAGAGGCTGAGATATGCAACTAGCACAGCCATTTTTTCACCTGTTCTCTTCTTGTCCCTGTCATCTGACTACCCAGCATTGCTCTGTTCGCTGTTGGTTATTAATGACCCTCTCCTTATTTTTGGCTAGTTTCCTGAAAAGTTGAACACTACAGGGGCTATGTCTCTTCCAGAAATCCTAGCGTTAGTACAGGCCTGTTGCCAATGACTCCTGTAGACTGAAGGTCATTTGGAATTATACAGTGATAGAGATCATTCACTTCTACACTTTAGTTTATAGAACGGGACACAGAGGCCAGAGAGCTGTATGGACTATACAAATCCAGATGGATAACTGTGGCTGAACAGGAATGAGCATCGAAGTGTCCTAACTCCCAGGTCACTGATCATTCTGGCCATGTAGCTCCCTACCAGCTCTTTTCAGTGCTTCTATTTCAGGATTAAACTTGGCCTGCTTTCCTGTGTTGCCTTGCTTGAGGATCTTACAACTAATTTTTTATCCATCTTGTTCTCTACAGTTTCTGTGCCTTCTTCTACCATGTTGCCTCCCTCCACCCCCTCCCCACTGTTAATCTCTGTTGTTAAGTCACCTTTAGGGAAACACATGGAATTGGGTGAACAGAAAATAAAGTCTGCATTCCTTTGCCAGTGTGGCCTGAGGGAAGTCATTAAGAAGCATCTTTTCCTTGATGTGTTTCTAAGGTGTCTGCTGCAATTGTGGCTGAAATTTCAATATCAAAGGTTAAAGTATGATGGTTCGCCTTGCACTTTCTTTTATTTGCAATTACCCAACATATCTAAGCAGGAATGCTCAGTGCAGCACTCCCCAAACCAGATTACGCTGTAGAGTTGTGAACCATCTAAATGTCCTCTCTGGGGCTGCAGGAGTACAAAAAAATAAATAAATAAAAAGGAGATGGGCACATGGGAACAAGTGGACAGAGAAGAGCCCTGAGGAGGAGAGTCTGTGGATGAGTAGCTGGACCAGAGGGAAGGATTTTCCAGCTTTGGTTCAGTATTCTAGTGCAGACAGAAGAGAATGCAGGGGAGTAAGTGTAGCTTCAACAAAAGAAATACAAATGGGTTAGAAGGATGCGTTGTGAGTAGGCCCCCTAGGAACCAGTATGAACACAAGAGCTCTAATGATGGTTTGCAGCGTCCAAGAGATACTGAAAGCAAGAGGGCATGGAACACTGCCAGACTGGGCAGCAAGAGGTGCAATTTTTTTACTGTCGAGTTGCTTATTTGACTTTGAACATGAGACTTCCCCTCTCTAGGCCTCAGTCTCTTTAGCTGTAAAACGGGGCAGGTGGACTTGATTATCTCAAGGTCCTGATTTTGCCTGACTCTATGGAAGCCAAAATTCTCTAACATTGCTAGTTCCACTTTGACCAATCTGTCCAGGTGTAGCTTTCTCTTGGCATCACCACAAAAGCAGCTACCTCATGTCCTTTCTCTTCTCTTGCATGCCTCTTCTCTAAAAAGCAGACTCTTTCTGAGTCTTTTATATCAAGCACATCGAAGCATTGTTTGAAGCCTCATGTTACTGGAGGTACAAAGCCCTGGGGGGCCTTGGTATCCCACCCTTCATAGCCCCTTCCTTTCTTCTTCTCAAACTCTTCCCCTCTACCTGGCAGGTCCAACTCATTTAACGTGTAAATGATAGCAAATCAGAAACCTCCTGCTGCTTATAATGATAACACTTCCTGTAATTTGCATGATAAAATTTAACTGATTTCAGATAGCATGTTTTAGGACAGATAGGTGACACCAGGGCTCCATGAGGGGAATAAATTACCACCTCAAATTCTATGCCATCGCAATTGTGGATTCAGATTGGCTGACATTCAGCCCCAAACAAAAGCACACAGCCTTGTCTAATGGAGCAATGAAAAAGGATATCTAGGAAATATTAACAAGTTTTGCATGGTAATTTATGCAAATGCACGCCATAACTCAGCTGAAGAGGCTCAGCTTACACCTATGGAAGGGAACTGTACTAGCGGGGGATTTTATGGAACTGAGATCACCTTATTACATCTCAGAGGTTGTGGGTTTCCATACAAATTACCGTGTTTCCCTGAAAATAAGACCTAGCTGGACAATCAGCTCTAATGCGTCTGTTGGAGCAAAAACTAATATAAGACCCTGACTTATTTTACTATGATATAAGACTAGGTCTTATATAATATAATACAACATAAGACCAAGTCTTATACTAATTTGTGCTCCAAAGGATGCATTAGAGCTGATGGTCCGGCTAGGTCCTCTTTTCGGGGAAGCACAGTAGCAGTGGAAAGGCCGAGGGTGGCAGTTAGTCCTCAGACCGCCTGCATCAGAATCACCATGGGCTGCCTATTAAGGCAGGTTCCTCTGGCTCAATTATAGACCCATTGAATCAGAAGCCCTTAGACTTCGACCGGGGCCTAACAATCTGCATTTTAATAAACATATTTTTTCCCCTAGGTAGTTTTTTTGCACACTGAATTAGACCACCTTTTAGCTCCTGGCCTCCATGGTCAGTACCATCTACATCTAGGTTATGCACACAATGACCCACTCTCTTACTACGTGAGTTGGCTAAGTCACCTCATCTTTGTCAGCCGAAAGTTCCTCGTCTATAAAATAGAAGTAGACTCAATTACCTCTTAAGTATTTTAGGCCATGATTTTTGTTTTTTGTTTTTTTGAGCAAAGCATGGGACACATTTCAGGCTAAACAAAACATACATTCAGGTGGGCAGTCTGCAAACTGACCCAGATGGGCTCTGTAGCCATGTCTTTGGAGTTGTGCTGTTTCCCAGGAACAAAGGAGACTGTACTGCCCCCATTCCTTTCTGCCTCTCCAGTTTCTTGCCCACAGCATCTCTTTTTAGTCTGGAAATCTTGCTTCTGCCAGAGCACTGTGTCTAGTCCCAAATCCTTTCTTGTACTGATGGCTTAGGCTTTTGAGAGCAAACGTCATGGTGCTTTTTATTTGCTTTTCTTTTGAAGACTGGTTATGTTTTCTACTCTTTAGTGTCTCCTTTAAGGAAATAACTCTTTGTATCTTTCATGTTTTTATTATTTTCTTCAATTTATCTTTTTATTAGTTTCAGGTGTACAAAGCAACATACTAGTTAGACATTTACACCCCTCATAAAGTGATAACCCACCCCCCAAGCTACTACCCCTCTGACATCTTATGTAGCTGTTATAATACCATTGACTATCTTCCCTGTGTTGTACTTCACATCCTGTGACTATATACACCTATGTATTTAGTTATAGTTGACATTCAATATTATTCTACTTCAGCTTCATGTGTATAGCGCATTGGACACAGTCTATGAAGTGATCTCCCAATAAGTCCAGTGCCCATGTGGCACTTTACATGATCTTTACAATATTGTTGATTATATTCCCCATAATGTATTAACTACCAATTTGTGTTTCTCAACGCCTTCACCTTTTTCATCCTGCCTCCAACCCCATTCCCATCTAGCACTCTGATAAACTCTTTGTATATTTTATATACTACAGTATTCAACACCTTGAATGGCATCTGCTATATGGTAGCCCCTCGATCAATATTCATTGAACAATTACCTGCTGGAATAAGGAATGGAAAAGGGGACACAGAAGGTGGCAGAGGTATATTTTAATATCTTAATATATTAGCACATAAAACTAATGTTTATTTACAACCAAATATGCTTAAAGTTTTCTATACATATTACCACATTTATTCCTTACACGTCTATGAGGCAACTATTAATATATGCATTTTACTTGAGGAAATGGGCTCAGATAGGTTAAAATACTTATGCAAGGTTTCGCATTAATAAGTTGTTGAATATGGATTCAGTGCCAGATTTGTCTTACAAGCAAATCCAAGTATTTCCATCTGAGCATTGTTTGTCCCAAAGTAAAGTCCAGCAAGAAAAACAAAAAAATTGTTGTTTCCTGTTTCATCTAAGTTAGTTTTCTTTCTACTTTATTGTTTTATTTGTTTTTCTGAATCGTCTAAAAATCCCAAATTTATTTTTCTAGAGCAATATCCATAATTATCTGATTTCAAAGGCATAATGGATCCCCCCTCTAAACCTCCTGCACCAAAAGGATGAAGAAATGAGCTCAAATTAGAAAAAATTGGGCTGGCGTCCGGGATTTGCACTTGCTAACTGTGTGATAGCACATTGTCTAATCTCCCTGATCCTGGGTTTCTTTTTATTCTAATTAAAAAAAAAAAATTAAGATTTTAATTGAAATATAGTTAACATACAATATTATATTAGTTTCAGGTGTACACCATAGTTATTCAACATTCATATACCTAAAGAAGTGATCACTGTAAGTCCAGCAGCCACCCTATCTTTTGATTGGAGCATTTAATTCATTTACATATAAAGTAACTGTTGATAGGTATTTTATTATTCATATTTTTGATTTTTTTTTTTCATCTTAAAGAAGCCCCTCTATGATTCCTTGTAATACTGATTTGGTAGCGATTAACTCCTTACCTTTTTTTTTTTTTTTTTTTTTTTTTCCCTAGCCTGGGAAGAATCTGTCCTTTGATTCTGAATGATAGTTTTGCTGGGTAGAGTAATCTTGGCTGTAGGTCCTTGTTTTTCATTATTTTGAATATTTCATGACAATCCCTTCTGGCCTCAAAATTTTTGTTGAGAAATCAGCTGACAGTCTTAGGGGAGCTCCCTTGTAGGTAACGGACTGTCTTTCTCTTGTTGCTTTTAAGATTTTCTCTTTGTCTTTAACCTTTGGCATTTTAATTACAATGTGTCTCAATGTGGGCCTCTTTGGGTTCATCTTGTTTGGGACTCTCTGTGCTTCCAGGGCTTGTATAACTATTTCTTTCATTAGGTTAGAGAATTTTTCCATCAGTATTTCTTCAAATAGATGTTCAATTTCTTACTCTTTCTCTTCTCCTTCTGGTATCCCAATGATGTGAATGTTGGTACGCTTGATATCCCAGGGGTCTCTTAAATTGTCCTCAATTTTGGGGATTCTTTTTTCTTTTTGATATTCTGATCGTGTGTTTTCTGCTACCTTACCTTCTGAATCACTGATTTGATTCTATTCTTCCTCTAATCTATTGTTGATTCCCTCTAATGTAGTCTTCATTTCAGATATTGTATTCTTTCTTTCTGACTGGTTCCTTTTTATGTTTTCTACATCCATTTTTATGTTTCCTATCTCACTGTTGACATTCTCCCTGAGATCATCGAGCAGACTTATAACCAGTGTTTTGAACTCTGCATCTAGATTGCTTGTCTCCATTTTGTTTAGTTCTTTTTCTGGAGTTTTGTTGTGTTATTTTATTTGTACATGTTTCTTTGTCTCCTCATTCTGTCTGCCTCCCTGTGTTTGTTTCTCTGTCTTAGGTTGGACAGCTATGCCTCCCAGTCTTAGTAGAGGGGCTTTATGTAGTAGGTGTCCTGTGGGGCCCAGTGGCACAGTGTTCCAGGTCACCTGATCCAGGTGCTCTAGGGGTGTGACTTATGTGGGTTGTGTGTGCCCTTATGTTGTAGTTGAGCCTTGGTGGCCGTTTGGACATCAGTGTTACGGATTGACCCTTGGGCTGAGTGGTTGTGAGGACTGGATTTGACTATAGTGGAGGAGCTGTAGCACAGGGGCTGAACCTACAGGGCAGAATTTGCTTATTAGGGCTCTGGTGCCTGTTCAGTCTGTCCTTTGTGGGTGTTATACTTTGATCCTTGGAGATGACTAGGTGATGCTCCTGCTGGGTCCAAATCCACCTACCGTGCATGCCAGCCCTGGGCCTTCTGGAAGGTGTTCAACCATAGTCTATGTCCTGTCCAGGGCTACTTGGCATGAGTCAATAAGCAATTCGCAGATGCTCACCATTTGTGCTGGGCTTGGAGGGGCCTCAAGAGGCCCGGCTGTGAAATGAGGCTGGCTGTGGCTAGTGCTGGGTTTAGGGCTGCTCAGCAAGAGGCAAGGGACATGCCAAAGCTAGATGCTGCTTGTTTGGGTTTTGAGAACTTTTGAGAGATTTTTTGAGAGTCTGCAGCATAAGCTAAGACAGTCCCTTTGTACACAACAGGTTTGGGTGTGCCCAAAAGTTGGGTGGGGCAGGTTCTCAGGGAATCATCAGGGTGGGCTGAGCAAACGGTGTTAGCCAGGTTGATGGAAACTCAGATATGGTGGCCGCATGTCAGGCAGGGTGAGAGCTCACCAAAGAAACAATGGCTTGCCCCAGCTCCTCCATCCTGGAGAAAGCTGCCCCTCCAGCCCTCATCCTGAAACCAGGATGTTCCTCCCTTTATGTCCCTAGTTCCTTTCAAGCTGCTGCCCCAGCACTGGAACTTAGAGCAAATAAGTCCATTCATGGGCCCTTTAAATGGAGTGCCAGGGACTCCAGCAGCTCTCTGTCTCCCTCAGCCATAATCTTTGCTGGTTTTCACAGCCAAAAGTTATGGGGATTTCTCTCCCTGGCACTGGAACCCTGGGCTGGGGAGTCTGGTGTGCGGCTGGGATCCCTTGTTCCTCCTGGAAGGACTTGTGCAGCCGAGATGTCCTTCCTAATTTACAGTGGGCAAAGGCAGGTGTGGGGTCAACCTGTTCCATGTCTCTGCCCCCCCCCCCCCCATCTCAAGGTGGCTTATTCTGTATGTCCGTAGTTGTAGGACTTTGGTTTAGCTAGATTTCAGGCAATTCTCAATGATAGTTGTTCTGTAGTTTAGTTGTTTGATATGGTCCTGAAAGGAGGCGAGCACAGTGTTTATCTAGTCTGCCATCTTGACCAGAAAGCATTATTCCTTTCTTATTGGAAACGGGTTTATTCACCTTGTTGAAAGATTAAAAGTAAGACTAGAGCCTGTTTAGATTGAAGCTCAGCTGTTCTTGCAACAAAGACAGCCAACCAATCACTGTACTATGATCTTGGGAGAAGATGTGTCAATGCCAGGTGTCCCCTGGCATAGTGGGGATGAAGTATTATATCAAGTGCAGGAGACCAACAGACAATGCCATTGTGCAGAAACTGGGAATGTTTCTTAGGAGCTGTTGTCTCCAGCTTAGACACTGCCTTTTCTTTATCCTTCTTAACTTTTCCAGGCACTGATTATTCAATAAGTGTTCTCTAGGGGTTCCTGCCTGCAACCTTAATGATTTGTTAGGTTATATGTGCTGTGGGAATGATGGAAAGTGGCTAGGCAAATGAGGGAAAAGTATTCCAAGAAGCAAAATCAGCATGGGCTCTGTGCAGCTCTAACAGTCTAGCCTCAGACTGGTGATTCAAAGATAAGCTTTAATGCTATAGTAAGTCTTCACTGTTAAGAGTTATTCAGAAGTCCTTTTCCTGTTTCTCTTCTTCCTCTTTTTATTCTTCTGTGTCTTTCTATGGCTTACATACAAACTCTCTGAAAGAGGATCTCCCGTTCAATTGGTCCTTATTATTTCTGTTGAGCAGAGTACTTGAATCAGGCCACCTGATAGCCCAATAGCCAGACAAGAGACTAGTTGCCCATTTGCAAGGTCAGTTTTCCAAGGGTGTGGGCATGGCAGGTTCTTTATGTTTAAGAATTTTGTCTGTAATCTATTCTCCTCTTACTCAGCTAAATGTTTGGTCATTCAGTACATACAAGTACAGACACAAAAGTGACAGTTTTCGCTTGGCAGAAAGGTACCCAGGAAAATATAAGGGTGTGTGTGGATGGGGATGGTGGTGGATGGAGTAGTTAGCAGAGGGGGAAAGATCATTATAATGGTCAAAGTGCAACATAATAAGGTGGCCCGACTGCTGCAGTTGGCTGACTCCTGCCTCCCTGTATTTATACTTGTACAAAGGACCTTCCTCTGTGGTTTCAGCCCTGAAGCTCATAATCCAGCCACTATCCCCTTAAATCCTGCCTTCCTCCTCTTTATTATGAGGCATTAGGTCATTGTAAATTCTCAGCCCACCATGTGGCCTGCAAGCATAGCTCCTGATTCTTGTTAGGGAAGAGGTATATATCATTGATAAGGAGCACAACTAAAACACACATACACTTGTAGGTGGTACCTATATTTTTTCCTCAGTCCAAAGCCCTATCTGCATGACGCTGCCTGACTTATCACATGTCACTCTTCTGGGTTCCACGTCATCTCTTTCTGTCTTGGTTTTGAGTTTACCTTCCTTTGGTTACAGCAAAGTCTGGTTTCATCACTCTCTTCAAGTCTTTTCTATAACTATTCTTTTTTGCTTCTACAGGCCTGCCACATGGGCTGTCTTTGTTCTTATCACAAAAAGAGTTTTCAATATTGAAGGCTCTTTTCAGGAAGGCTGGGAGGAGGTTCTTGTTTTTCTAAGTCACAATCAGATGCACTATTTGTGCTTCTATCCTCTTTCAGCCATGCTGTATACATGTAACTGCATAAAAGGTATCATATATTCATGGGCATAGAATGAACTGAATATATGTACCGGGTGGGGGCGATGATGCAGTTCATTACAGGATAAAAATGAGCCAAAAAAGTAGGACAAAGCAGAGAAAGAGAGTAAGAACAAGACAGAAGGAACTTGTATCATGAGACCCATTAATAACAGTGCCAGTGGCCCCAAGACGTCAATATCCTACCCCTGGGGTAGTGTTTTAATTTCAGATCCTCTCAAGGCTCTGTTCAGCTCAGGGGTTCAGTGAGTGTTTGGGCATCATCCAGTGTGACAACCAGAGTGACATCCATCAAGTGCTTCTTTCAAGTCCTCTGTGGGCTGATGAAATTAGAGTTGTCACCATGGAGACAAGCAGCTCAAGTGTGGCAGGGACCATGGACACCAGCCCAAGGTAGTAAAGCCACACGTGGTTCTCTCCTGGGCATCTCTCTTGGGACCAGGCTGTGTGCCTCAAGGGCAGTGATTCAGCCTTCACTTTTCATTTGTCACCTGCTTTATGTCTGTCCTCTCAAAAGGTGGTCAAATGCAGAGGAACAAGTGAGACGGCCACTCCTCTGCAGGCTGAAGGCCAAGTTTACATGTCATCATCAGGACCTTGGTTTGGCTTTGCCAGCTTTTTCACACCCTGTGCAGTTCTGCAAAACAACCTTTGAGGAGCTGATTCTGATGGACGAGAGCTGTGCTCAGGGACCCGCAGTTAAGTCTGTGTGATCCTGGCTCCATGACCATACTCACAAAGAACTGCTAACAGGAAGGTCAATTAAATCATGCCAGCCACTGCTTTTCTTCCCCAAGGCACTGGCAAAGATACTTTGTGGATTATTAACAACAACAATTAATGGGGGAGTAATTGACTGTGAAAGGAGGCCAGTTAGGGTAGCAGGGACAATCCAACATTACATGCTTGGAGCCAGGGCCTCCCAAGGGAGTAGACTACATTCTGGACTGGCAGTCAGTGAGCTAAAGAGGAGACACATCTTTGGTTCCATGGGGCAAAAATTTCAGAAATGCTGGCCTGGTGCTGGAGAGTACATAGCCCCAAATTGCAATGCCTGACAAATTCTCCATGTTGGATTAAGTTCCTGATTCTAAAGGGAGTTATT
The DNA here is from genome assembly GCF_057876585.1 of Rhinolophus sinicus. Taxonomy (NCBI): domain Eukaryota; kingdom Metazoa; phylum Chordata; class Mammalia; order Chiroptera; family Rhinolophidae; genus Rhinolophus; species Rhinolophus sinicus. The sequence goes on from NC_142511.1 coordinate 19,994,004, forward strand.
TCCTTAATGTGCAAAGCCACAGGTTCTGCCGTTAGAGCTGGAAATGACATTTATTGTGTAATTTGAGGCCACTCCTATAATTCCTCCAAAAAATAATTTGCCTGGATTCAGTGATAGTATCTAGTAATTTAGGGTTGGAGATCCAGTATTTAAGAAATTAGTTCCTACTAATAAACGAAAGCCTCATGAGAAGCATGCCACATTGAGCATTATGAATCAATTATATTAGGTCTGACAATTAAGTTTGTGAACTTGCCACCATATGCTTGCATTGGCAGCACTGTACACACAGCTTGGTAAGATTTCATAACCTTGGTATATCACTGTCTCACAGCTGTGTTCGTGTTGACGTGTGGTAGTGTCTTACTGAGTGGCGTTCATTATTGTTGCGTGTTTTTGTGTAATGTCATGAGAATGTCTAAGCTTGAATTAGAGCAACAAACGCTACATTTCTTGTTAAACTTGGCAAGAGTAGAAGTGAAATCAGGGACATGTTAGTCCAAGTTTATGGGGATAATGTCATGAAAAAAACAGCAGTATATAAATGGATTACACATTTTTTCTGAGGGGAGAGAACGTGTCACTGATGAAGAGAGGTCATAGCGGCCAGTAATGAGCGGAACTGATGAAAAAATTGCAAAAGTTTGTTGAACTGTGCATCAGAATCATTGGTTGACTGTGAGAAGCATAGCAGACCAAATAAACATCAATCAAGAACAATTAGGAAAATCTTAACTGAAAATCTTGGCATGAGAAAGATGTGTACACACGTGGTGTCAAAGGAGCTCACTGATGAACTAAAGCAAAGGAGAGTCAAAGTTTGCCAAGACCTTTTGGAGAGGTAAGACGATGTTTTGGGCTGTGTTATTACCGGTGATGAAACATGGGTGTACCAATATGACCCTGAAACAAAGCGTCAAAGTGCACAATTGAAGTCAGCCAATTCTCCACCACCAGAAAAGTTCTGTCAGTCCAAATCAAGAGTCAAAATGATGTTGCTAACCTTTTTTGATATCAGAGGGATTATTCATTATGAATTTGTACCAAGTGGGCAAACGGTTAACTAAGTTTACTATTTGGAAGTGCTGAAAAGGCTGTGTGAAAAGTTAGATGACCTGAACTTTTCGCCAACAATTCATGGCTCTTGCATCACGACAATACACCAGCTCACATGGCACTATTTGTGAGGGAGTTTTTAGCCAGTAAACAAATCACTGTATTGGAACACCCTCCCTACTGACCTGATCTGGCCCCCAGTGGCTTTTTTCTTTACCGAAAGTTAAAGGAAATATTGAAAGGAAGACATTTTGATGACATTCAGGACATCAAGGGTAATACGATGACAGCCATGATGGCCATTACAGAAAAAGAGTTCTAAAATTACTTTGAAGGATAGACTAGGTGCTGGCGTCACTGCATAGCTTCCCAAGGGGAGTACTTCGAAGGTGACCGTAGTGATATTCAGCAATGAGGTATGTAGCACTTTTTCTTATATGAGTTCGCGAATTTAAGTGTCATACCTCATATGATCATAATAATAACAACCAACATTTATCAAGATGTCATTGTCATCATCACCATGGTCATCACCACCATCATCACCACTATCCTCCTCGTCACGTTGTGAACACGTTGTAGGGCATATTTGTTCCAGGCACTGTTTTCAGCACTTCCAGTGCATTACTCCTTCAATCTTCATTACAACATCGTTATCCTCTTTTTGTAGACATGGAAACTGAAATGGAGTATTGCAAATTGGCAAACCAGCTAGCAAACATAGGCGGCAGAATCCTAAACTAGAGGCTCTTCTAAACGCTCCAGGGTCTTTGTTATTTGTTCTACTCTATTGCTGGAGTAGAGCAAATAGGTAGGTCTTAATGTCAGTCCTGGGGTTGTGATTTTGGGCTTCTCTCAGGCTGATTCCATATCTATGACATGGAAATACAAGTGCAAATAGAGCCAAGAGGGCCAGACTAGGTGGAGGTAGGGAGGTGCCTATGTGCCACCTCAGAGCCCTGCACTTCTGACCTGGGAGCTAGCACCTCCTCACATATGCAGCCCAAGCAAGTAGGTGCCTCACTAGCTTATTCTACTCTTGGCGCCAGTAGCAAGCGCTAAATGAGACACGTTATGTAAGTTCCTGGTATATGATAGGTTTTTAAATATGCATCTCCTTCCTCTTCCTGAGTCTAATATTGTGAGATCTTTCTTGGAGGACACAATTAATGACAAGAGGGGAGGGATCACAAAGACCCTTGGCCTTTGGCTTGATTGGGACATGAGGGACAAGTAAGGGAACTGGGAGGGTCCCGATGATAAACGTCACACTTGCTCAGACCCTGCTTTGTTCCACTGGATCCCACCTATGCTTTTTCCTCCTTATGTGCTGAAGGTCTCATTTCAAAGGAGTGGGATACAAAGGCAGCTGCTGTCCCAGACAGGCTCCTGTTTCCTGGGCCTCTCTGCTTCTTTGGGTCACGTTCATGGTGTTTGTGTCCTCCCAGCCCTTCTGCAGTAGCACCTGCTCTCTACAGGGCACTGCAAGTACCCTGTCAGCAAGGAGGCTCCTGCCAGGAGGCTCATTTTTATATAAGCAAAACTACCCCTTGAGATAGCAAAATATTATGGCTTGTGGGGACCTTCCAGACCATTTTATCAAATCCTCTCATTTTAGAGATGTAGCCACTAAGGCCCAGGGAGGAAGAATTGCTTATCTTCTGTCTGTGGGTTAATGTGGACATGGAAATAAAGCTCAGTCTGCTGGGTCCTCTGAATCTGCTGCTACTCAGTGCTGCTCTTCTGGTTTCATGTAGCTTTCTGCACTGTGCATGAAATGAGCCACCAACGAGGCTAGCAGTGGACACTGCAGGCCAGGAATCTTGCACCAAAGCGCTTACCTTTTCCTCTTCTAGAGAAAACTGCTTTTAGAAACCTTGAAAATGACCTGTTCTTCCTGTCCAAAAATTCTAAATTAATGTATCAGTAACCTTCATGAAAGAAGAAACTGTATTCTACAACCCTCCTTGCTGTGCGGGAGATGGAATGAGTGAAGTGTGTGTGTGCGTGCGTGTGTGTGTGTGTGTGTGTGTGTGTGTGTGTGTGTGTAGGTGAGGAAATATTTGGTGCTAGCTGGTAATAAAACACTTTCTCTTCCTCTTAAAGCTAATTACAACATTTTCCATTTGAAGGACCTAGCACAGTACTTGGCGCAATCCATGCTTGGTTTCTGAGCATCTCCTTACCCTCTGCTGCACGTTGTGTTCCCAGCACCACAGCCCTAGAGGAAGAGCTGGGCTAATCTCGACCATATGGATGCTGCTACCCACAGTGTGATGATTATACTTTAAGGGACTATTGCTTTCTGCTCTTTCTCTACCTTCCCTACCTTCTTAATGATGACAATGTGTGGCAAGTCCAGTTCTGTTCTCTTTTCCCTAAGGTCACAAAGTGGCTTCTTCTAGGAGTCTGCTTACTTGCTAATTATTGATGGAGTCCGATCTGATGGCGCCCCTTGCCTTGTGGATGCTCTGACTCTCTGAGGCCTGGGGCTGAATATTCAGCTGGGTATTTAGGATAATGTCCTCCTGGACCTTGCTGTTTTGGAAAGAAACAAAGACCACCAACTGTAGGCATGAATGCTTCTAAGAGAGATGCTGGCCAAATACTTGTGTCCCTTTCAGATGACTCCTCCTTGGTCACAGTCATTCAGATCATGCAGGCAGAAATAATTTGGGGGCAATTTGGAAAAGCCAAGTAAGTATGATGTCTCCTGGTAGCCCTGAATTGTCTTAGAAACTGAAGAAATTACCTCTGTGCATCACTCACTCTAGTATGTTCAGTGCTTGGTTCTCTTTCTCTCTCTCTGGTTATTTTTATTATCTACATTTTTCATTTAAAAAATGACTTGTCCAAAGTCATATAGCCAATGAGAAGCAGAGATGGGATTCAAAACCAGGTGTACTGATATCACATTTCAGCAACTTTCCCAGCAGGTATTGGTGTCCTGGTACTACTCAACATGTGGGCCACAGACCAGCACCATGAGCATCTCCTGGGAGCTTGCAGAAATGCAGAACTGCAGCCCTCACCCCAGACCTACTGAATCAGAATCTACATTTTAACAAGATCCCCAGGCAAATTTGTGCCCACTGAACTTGGAGAAGCAATGCTTTAGAATATTAACTATTCTTATAGTCACTAAATTGGGTAAAAAGAAACAAGTGAAATTAATTTTGGTTTTAATAATACATTTTAGCCCCAAATGTCAAACATATTATTTCAACATGTGTCAATATAAAAAATTATTAAAAGAAAATTTACATTCTTTTTTTTTTGTACTAAGTCTTTGAAATCTGATATGTATTTTACACTACACATCTCAGTTCAGACTGGATATATTTGATGGAAACATTCAACAGGCACATGTGGTGAATGACGGAGTGACGGCCATATTGGATAGCACAGATATAGAATGGTGGTGGTGTAGTGGTTCTCAAACGTTAGCATGGAACAGAATTTCTTAAGAGGGTTTGTTAAATGTCTCAGTAGATCTGGGTTGACATCCAAGTATTTCTATTTCGAACAAATTCGCAGGTGATGCTGATGCAGCTGGTCCAGCACCACACTTGGAGAACTGCTGCTCCACTGGTTCCTTTGTTCCCACTTAGAGAGTATAGGTCTGGGATTAAAGAGAAAAACTAAGAGGACTCTTCGTAGGAGGGTGGGGGGAATAACAATCCGAAGCAAGAAATAGGCTTCTTGACCCACCGGGTGGAGTTGGGTAGGATGGTTTCTGGAGCCTCGACCTACTTGTCCACAGGAAGACAAAACATCATGCAGATTTGACCCCATATGCACCCTATTTGCAAACAATGTATGTCTGTGTCCAGCCTCACTGACTACAGTGTTTATTGCTACCTCCCGTGGCCTTCTTGACACTTCCCTCTCTCCCTGGACCCAACACAGTCGCTTACCATGGCCTGTATCTTCCTCCTGGAGACCTACCTAGGACCTCCTCATGTCCTCTGTCTCCATCCCACCGCCTTCTGTCCCACAGAGAAGCAGGTCTCTTAGATTCCTGGCTTGTCCCATCCCCAAATCATTCACACTGCAGCCAGAAAGACCCTTTTAAAAGGCAAATAAAACTGTTCGTGTCTCTCCTCTGGTTTAAACATCCAAAAGCTTCCCCTGAACCTCAGAATAAAATGTAGCATGTTTCACTGACCCTTGAGGCCCTCCATGATGCTCTTTACCTGCTGTCTAGTGACATGGAGCCACCCTCCCTTCAGCACTGCGCTCCGGAAACACTAGCCTTCCTCCTGGTTGAACAAGGAATGGAAAGCTCTTTTCTGACTCTGGGCCTTCACTCAGATGCTCTCTGCTTGGAATTCTCAGACTTGTCAGGCTGCTGCTGCTGCTGCTTTCAGGTTTCTGCTTCAATGCCGCTTTCTCTGAGAAGGCCAATTGGGCCACCCCACAGGAAATAGCATTCCTAGCCCCCAGGCTTCGTTGGAGAACTTGGATCATTCTCTTTATGCCATTTAACATGGTTTGTTATTACATGGTTATTTGTGTGTTTACTGCTTCATAGTGGTCTCCTTCAATAGTCTATAAGCAACAAGCGTAAAGGGACCACGTATTGGTTCATTCATTCTAACCCAGCAATGTGCCCATCACAGCGGTAGACCCTCATATATCTGTTGGTCGAATGGAGAACTCTATGTATCATGTTAATAAATAACAAGGACATAAATAATAGAAAAGATTGCCTCGAATATGTTTTTAATTGCTCAAGGCCATTGGGTGATAAAAGCAGAGGAAGGCAGCTACTGTTTTACCCAGCAGTATTATTAATATAACTACATGAATGTGTTCAGAAATGGTCCAAGAAAACAGAAAAATGGACCAGCCCCCAAGGTGGCTGGGTTATGACGGTTAATGTTACAAAGAAAATATATCAGTTATTCGCAGCAAAATGTTTTTCAGAAGAGGCAGCATGGTGACACAGAAGACAATTATCATTTTCTCTATTTGGGCAACAGGCAGAACCTGATAGCTCCTTTGCCAATTGAAATTAAATTGAATCCAGCATGGTTGCTTACTGTAGAATTTTATTTTTAGGCTTTAGTTACAATCTCGGGGATGTATCCTGTTTCCTTTTCTATCCAGACCATAGCTATTGATTCCCAGTATCTTTGTTCCTTCCCTGTCTAGGTGCAGACAGTATACAGTCTCAGGGAGAAGCAATGGCCTCCTGCCCTAGAAATCCCAGGGGCAGCTCTGTGTCGTCTCCCCGTTCACTGCTGTTCATCCAGGCTGCCCTGCAGAGCAGGGTTGGGGGCTCCATTGCCTGTGGCAGAGGTTCTAATAAATCAGGCAGAATCCCACAGAGGGGCTCCCCCAATCCAGGCATTTAGCGGAGGGCAGACCAGGACCAGAGCTAACCCATTCTTTATCCTGCCTGGCGTTTCCTTTCTACTGGGGTTACCTTTTGTTGAGTCCTCAGCCTGTGCTTTTGTGAGTCTCAGAGCTGGCTCTGTGTGTGTTTGGAGAGGAGGGATTGAGGGAGGGGGGCGCACATGCTCATATGCCTTTCCTCCCTCCCTTCTTCTTTTTATTATCATTAATAATGAAATATTGAGACCAGGCTGCTAATGAGCCTAAACTCCCTCCTGTTAGTTTATTTTTTGCCTTCAGACTGTCACTTCAGAGTAAATTACTTTTCTCTGCATCTTGTTCCAGTAATATTACACCAGCATGACCCTCCCCTTCCCCCCCCCCCCCGTTCTAATTTCAGGGTTATTCAGTTTCTCTCACTGCAGTTTACTAAGCAAGGGAGGTCGTCCCATCTATCATACTTAAACCTGCGCAATGTGTTCCCTCCTGCAATTGAGACATCATTCTTGTTGCACTGGGTCGAGTCGGGCTTTAAATACTTGTACAATACAATAGATATAACCTATAAATAAGTAAGTAAATAAATAATATATACCCATCTCTGTATGTTATTTCTCAAGCTCTCGGAGAAAGATTTAGAGACCAGGAGGCAGAGTGAGACCTGTTTTGGAGGGAGGGGGCCAAACAAACAGACGAGCTGCAATGCCCCAGCATCCACTGCCACTGCCGTCTGCTCAGCTCTGGCTCATGTTCATTTCATGGCATGCTAAGCACTTCCTTGTCAATTGGAAGATGTCAGGATGTGAAAACAACCAACATTAAGTAGATATTTTGTGCCAGCATGACAGCAAATGTCTCAGATATGCTTTGTTTCCTGTTCAAAGATGCTAAAATGGTCTTCATCAAACAGCCACAATTTCTTCATGTTTCCCCTGCTTCAGGGGCACACAAAGGACTGAAAACTCGGTACTGCTTTCTCTCCCTTTCCTTTCCTCCCCATTTCCCGTCTCTCTTCCCGGTCTGGTTAAAACAAGGCTCTCAAGTCTTAATTTATAGCCCAGCTCTGCCATGGACTACATGACCTTGGACAACTAATTGAACCTCCCTGTGTCCGTGTCCTTGCCTATGGTGTGGTGACAATAATCATTCTTCATCATGTTCTGAAAACTAAATGAATTAATACATGCAATGTGCTTAGTACAATGCCTCACACTTTGCAAACACTCAATAGAACTTTTTTCTTCCTCTTCCTTTTCCTCTTGTTCTTCTTTCTCTTTTTTGTCTCCTTCCTTCCTTTCTGTTTTTACCACTGGGAATTCTGATCTCAGAGGATTTGCTTTTACTAATCACCCTCGCGGCCGTTCTATACAGAACTGAACATGTTTTCACTCTCTGGCTGATCGTCACAGACAGTGCTATGTAGAAACATTGGAGCTTGAAACAAAAGGAAATCTCAGTGATACTGATCCTGTCTTTGTTTAATTTTTTGATATTTTGTTGATCGTGAATTTTTTTGGCTTTGATTTAGAATTTTTAAAATAGTACATTAAAATATCATTTATCTTGATGATCGAGCTTTTTGGCAACACTTGAATTTGTTCCATTGCATCATGGGCCTCACGTGCCTTCCCTTAGCCCCCGTGCTGCACAGAAATCAGTTCTCTCTTAGTCTCCCTCTTATTTCTTCCTAGGCTGTTTGTACCCTTGTACTAGCACATACCTTCTCTACAAAAGACCACCCACCTGGTATTGGTCATTGCAGAGGAGGGAAAGTGAGAGCTAATTTTACCCAGAAGAGAACGTCTCTTTGGAGTGAACATGAAACAAAAGGCAAGCAGGAAAACACATTTGAGATCTACATGACCTGGAGGTTAGGCCTTCAGATTTCCCCAGCTGATCCATGAAATCTCGTCTTGCCTCTCTTAATAGGGCAGGAATAGGGGCCAGCCTTGAGGTGGGGTGATTTGTGAACCTGACACTCTAGGTGCAAAGTGATGCCAATGGAAGGCTCAGACAGCAGAATTCAAACGGCATAAACTTTCCTTTCTTGTTTTCATCCACGTGAGTAAGAATCTGCCCCTGGGGTTAAGCATTTTTATGAGGGTTTTCTGCTCTGCCCCATGACAATGTAGGGAGTGCACAGCACTTATCCTTTACAGTTTTTTTGATTTAAGAATAAAGGGCAGCTGTTGGTCAGATGAGAGGCTGACTGTGCCAGCTTCTCGGCTCCCTTGCTAATAGGACCGCCTACCACAGTGCTGAGCCTACTTCCCCTGGACACTCAGGAAGCAGCTGGAAAATTAGGTAAAACTTCTCTAAGCCTTAGGGTTCTGGGGGGAGTCGCAGCTCCTTTAAATACGCCCTAGAGAAAGCTATTCTCTATTCAATATTGACACTATTCTATCTTTTCCAACCCCACACAAAATCCTCTGGCTAACCCTGCCCTAATGGCCAAAACCAGGCATTGTACAGGCTTGGGAAAACATGAGTCACTAAGCAGGCTGATGCACTTTAACCTGACGCAAGGCTTGCTTTTCTTTTTTCTTTCTTTCTTTCTTTCTTTCTTTCTTTCTTTCTTTCTTTCTTTCTTTCTTTCTTTCTTTCTCTCTCTCTTTCTTTCTTTCTTTCTTCACTTGATTTCGATTTGAAACAATGTCATCCAATGTGTATTTCAGATGTTTGCAAACATTCCTGAATGATATATCAAAACACAGAATTTGGAGCATTGTGCCATTTACCTTTGTGAACAAGTTTAAAAATCTACCCTGGTGCCGAAATCGCAGGACAATTGTCCTCAAACGTCAGCGTGCATCAGGACCCCCAGGAGGGCTTGTTAAATGTGCTGGGCTCTGCCCTCAGAGTTGCTGAATCACTAGGACTAGGGTGGGATCCAAGAACTTGCACTTCTACCCGGATCCCAGGTGATGCTGATGTTGCTTCCTTGGAGACCATGCTTTGAGGACCACGGTGCATGCTCTATGACGTGCATTAGGTCACAGCTTCAAGACAGTGCTTTTACTGCTCAGTTGAACTCTTCTGTAAGTTAGGGTAGAGAGAAAATGTCCCTTCCTTTTTATCAGTCAAGATAGGCCATATTCTTACTAACAAAAGTGGCTTTGGTGTGCTATCTTGTGTCGTCTCTGTCTTACTCTATGTCCTTTTCATTCAGCTATTGGGTGGAGGAAGAGAGTAAGGGGAAACACACTTCTTAACCACTTTGGCCCAAGAGTAGCATATATCACTGAAAAAAACAGGAAAGAATGTAGTCTAGCAATGTGCCTAAGAAGGAAAATAAAAAATGTCTTGGTGAATTTATAGCCTTCTCTGCTATACTCCTGAAGAATATTTGGGAGTTTCATTTTGTTTTGTGTAAATCATTCCATCCATGGTCTCAATTTTCCACTTTACAGCAACTGTATCAGAACTGGTAGGTATTCCCTGAGTTCCTTCCCTAGTTATTTGTCAACTTGACATAATCCATCCCTTCTTCCCAGAGAGAAAGTGTTTCTTCTCTGTGTAGTTGAGTTCTGAGGAGACATGTCACCAGGTAGGGGAAGATGCTGATTCTTCTTCAGCGATCTGTGATTTCCTTCTGCAAGAACTCCTGAAACAGGAAGAAGCAAAACTCCTTTCTACTTTAGATGCCCCTTATTCCTCATACTCTTCTGTTAATGGGAGGAGAACAGGTGGATGGGGGTGGAAGGAAGAAAGGAGTGAAACTTCTCATGTTCTTTTTTACCCACCTAACTCCTATATTTCAGTTACATATGGTCTGTGTGAGAACATGAGGATAAACATCTGACCAGACATCAATTTTTGTTGCAATCAGGATTCTTACAAACTGAATGATGTATAACTGTGTATGTAGGCAGAGATGCTTAAAATAGCCTGGAAATCATCACTTGCATGCAGGCATATCATTACATATGATGAAATAATGTCATTGTGTGTCGAGTAAGGTTAAAAGGAAGACACACTGAAATCAGTTTCTCTCCCTCCTTCCGGAGTTTACAGGGAGAGAATAAATTGCTGTGGAGTCTATTATGACCACTGGCAACTCTGCCTACATACTTATTTATACACATTTCCTTGTCCCTTTCAGGGATGTCCATTTTCTATATAGAAAGTCACGGAAAGTAACTCCTCTATAGAGCTTTCATATCCCTTAGAGGCCCTGAGGACAAAGAACAGATATACTAAAGTCATTTTAGAATAACAGAAAACTGTTAAATGTATATAACTCCTTATAGTTTTCACAATAACCTTGCATACATTTTATCCTTTGGTGCTATTTATAGTCTTGCAAAAAAAAAAAAATGTATAGTGTGAAAACAATGTGGCTCCAATTTACAGATGGAAAAAGTGATCTGAAAATGTCAGAGTGATTTGTTTAGGCTCACCAAATAAACTTGGGTATGGAACTAGGTCTAGAACTGAGATTATATAGACTATATTAGATAATAGAATAGTGGACCCAGACATATGTAAATATAACCTCTACCCCTAATGTTAGGGACCACTTTCCACTTCCTTCCCATGACCAGCCCAGTAACAGTGGTTTGTGAGGTTTAAAAAGTTATTTTTTATGTAAGTATAATAGATTTAGGCCAAATAAGTAATCTTGATGACATTAATTTTCAAAATGTTCAGCCATTAGCTCCAGGATATTCTAATACATACACATTTTAGATCTCAAATTGTTTGTGTAGAATGAACATGATGACATTAAAATGTCACAGGCAGGCATGGCTTAAGCGAGCAATGATCAAACGTTTGCTAATGACCTCTCTGTAGACCAAAGAGAGAAAAATACAGTGCCAAACACTCATGTTTCTTTCTGTCTTCTCCTCATCCAACTCACTTTCCAGGAAATAAGTATCCAGTAAACCCAACTCAGATTTGTTACAGAAGCTTCCAATGGCTACAGAGACCTAGCTCCTCAGTTAGTTTTTTTCAAAAATACCTTAGAATTATGATTGACAGGACCCATTCCACCATTTTGAATTTCAAGTTCCAGCTCTCGTTCCTATCCATGGTGCTCTACCTTATCAAATATCTAGAGATATCTCTGAGTATGATGTCATCGTAAAAAACAAAGTACTTATTTATGACAAAGTACTTATTTATATGTTGGATGAAGCGTATATAAAATGAGATAAAAGAAACGAACGCAAAAACAAAGTACTTCCTTGTTCCCTGCCCTTTTCCCAAAATGTACTCTTTTCCTAACTGTTTTTGCAAACCTCTTTTCAAATTGTTTTTGTATTATAACCAAATGGTAGATGATAGGAGGCACTGGGGAACACATTGTGGCATTTCCTGTGAATTCCCCTCTCTCCATCTTGGCTTTCAATGCCCTCGTGGCACTGACTAACAATTTGGGCTTCATCCAGAGCACTGAGCCTTGCCGGCATTATGATTACATTTTTTGCACAGTCGCCATTGCTACATTAAACTCCAGATGCTTTCTTACAAGTCACTAAATTAACATCACATACATTTTTGGCCCATTAACATTACACTAAGATCACAGTAGGATTATCACCCAGAAAGGTGATTGTATGTGTGTCTTCTGCTCTCACCATCTCTTCAGTTTTCACTTTTATAAAATTAGGTCAGGGAAAATGAGGTTAGAGACCTCGGCAAGACCTATGCCTACATCAGCGGAAACTATGTCCCTATAAAGAGAAAAAATCACCATCCCATGTCTGTCAGCAGATTGACATGTTTTATGAAGTGCAAGTGACAGACTTTAATGTAAGTACTAATGAAATTACTGCTGGAGGGCTTTTTTAGAAAACTAATATACTTTATGACATGAAATATATTAAAACGTCAGTGTTTTCACCAATGTTTATAAAAATATATTACAGCCATTTATTGAGTGTGTAAAGCATGTTATGGACTAACGAGATAAAAGATACTTTGCAAATAAAGTTCCTGTTATTCAGAATGTGCACCTGCTGCCCAAGTTTACCAAGTACAGATAGGTGGCACATTTGACCTCTTTTCAACAGGATAGGCCTTCATTCTGGAAGGTAAATAAGTTGGTCTCAGTAAGAGTTGGCACGCATTGAAGCAAACTCATCTGCAGTACTCCTGTGCAAGTAGTGTTGTACAGAGTCCTGTACACCTTGAAGTGTTTTGGTATCTATCCAAGAAATTGGTTCACAGACCCAGGACTGCCATTGCTTGTCACACTGCATTGGTCTATGTACTTCACTGTAGACCTTCATTAGATTCCCAGCTCCATGGATCGGGGTGGGTACATTGTTTTCACCGTGTGCCCAATGCCTGGCTCAAGACAGGACATATAGTAGGCAACCAACAAATGTTTGTTGGGTAGATAAATGAAACAATGAATGAATGAATGAAGCTTATCCCAAGTCCATTGACCTATCCTGTAATCACAAACTGGAACAAGTTAGGTAGAGAGAGTGTTTCTACTTTGAAGAATGATTCTCCCTATTGTGTTGGCCTTAAAAATTCAGACATTTTTAAGTAACAATTATTCACTGGAGAAGTGCAGTTTTAGACATTTAGGCTTATTAGCAAAGGACATCCTTGCTGAGAGGAGAGCCCTGAATTCAGGCTGTGACCCCGGGTTTTCTCTTTTTAGGGACAGGAAATTACTGAGCGAAACGACCTTCATGTTGTACAAGTTAGGGGAGCAGATTCATGCAGCTAATTGGTCTCCATATGTCAATACTGTTTCTCCTAAAAAATTCTTAACATTACTTTATGCAAAATGTCACAGAGAGGGGAAAATCCTAGGTGAAAAAATGTATCTTGATTTGTCTTTTAAAGCACCTGTTTAATTTCACACACCAGGCTATTGTCCTCTCCCTATTTTCTCAGCTTCTTCAAACTTCTGGAAACTACAGGTCCCTCTCCAAAGCCCATGCAACCACAGTTCGGAGAGAGATGAGACATAATTTAGGCATGAAAGATGTTTTACTTTGCTGAGCACATTCAGTTCAGTGAGATGTTGGAAATGGCTTTCAAGGAGCCAAAGCAGCAAGCTGCCACATGTGTGGTGCTAAAACTAAACTTGAACTTAATGTGGTGGCAGTATTTTATGTGGTTCAAAATGAAGTTCATTGGAAAATGCATTCACATCTTAGGAAATCTGAGAATTAGAGAAAATTACAAAGATAGGAAATGATGCAACAGTATAATCCCACCCACAAATGTAGCTACTGTTTAATATTCTATATTTCTTTCTGTTACATATATGTAAATATTTTTTATAGAAATACATTTATGAAAATATGGCTTATAGAATATTTACAGCAGTCTATTTATAACTTTGCAGAATATACTTATAGAGATATATGTTAGAAAAAAAATAAGGTCATACTACTTACAACATTTTTCATCCTACTTTTTTCAACTGGACATGGGCAAAGCCTGGGATGAGGTTAAAGCAAATTTTTCCAGTGACAGAATGCTACCACTGTTAATTGGAGTGAGATAGTCATAAAATTCTACAGATTTAAGTAGTTTAGAAATAATTTATTTCAACTTCACTGCTCTTTCCCACACCATAGATTAAGAAAATAATCTATTTGCTAACATCACATGTGCCTCTACTGTTTGCATGGTGTTTCTTTATGCACAATAGGACAGGCATATAGGGCCAGAGGAAAGCACAGGTTCTGCACAATAGGACAAGCGTACAGGGCAGGAGGAAAGCACAGGTTCTGCAGTTAGACCACCTGTTCAAATCCTGACTCTTAAACTTACTAGCTGTGCACTATGGAGCAACATACACAAATTCTATACATTGTCATGTTCTCTTCAGGAAGACAGAGATAACCATAGTGACTATCTCAGATGATTATTGTGGAAATTAAATGAGTAAATACATAAAAAGCACTCAGATCAGAACCTGGTACTTAATATGTCCTCAGTAAATGTTAGCTATTATTATTATTAATGCACATATTTTCTATGTCTAGGAGAAAGTATATTTACAAGTCCATGGTCATCCTGAATTCCACTTAGACACTCCCTCCAAAGACAGAATATAATGGTCAGCAATGTGATTTTTCAATCAATCAGTTGATCAGACAAAAAAAGTATAATTAAATGTATTAATGGACCAGGTCTTATGGAGTTATGAAATAAATACAGAAGACGGCTTATAAATTTTACTGTAGAAACAAAATGTAGAAATGAAGCCATCTTAATAACCATTAAGACAGTATCTAACCATGTGTAAAGTGGTGTGCCATTAATTTCAATTGTAGGTCTTAGAGAGCATCTGTTCTAATGCTCCCATTTTACAGAGGCAAAAACTGAGACCTAGAGAAGTTAGATAACTTGCTTAAGGAGCCTGAGCTTGTTGATACAAAGGGACCAGAAGCAAAGACTCCGATTCCCAGCCTGTTGCTACTTCCACTGTACAAATGGCTATATTTTATATGACAAGTGTTCCGAGAAAAAAGAGAAAGTCAAGTATTGAGTAATTCAGAAAAGATTTCACAGAAAAGATGGAATTTCAGTTGGGCTTTAAGGGAAAATCTGGAAATGAAACCAGAAGGAAGACTAACTATCTGGCTGCAGAGAACACAAAGGTAGGGGCTCCTGCAGAGGAATGGGTAGGGTGGCTCATGAGGAAGTCAGTGACCCTTAGTGTGCTTATTATGTGGAGAGGTTTTTTTTGTTTGTTTGTTTGTTTATTTTTTTGCTCATGTTTCTAGCATTTACACTGAGATCCTTGGCATATGACCAAGAGACTTGTATTCCAAAGTAAAATAAAAGACAGTAGTGTCCACTCTGCTCAGAGCTGGTAGTGGGCAGTGCAAGATTGAGTAACACTTCTCCTTTCCCATCTGCAGATACAGGGACACAAGAGTTCTAGAAAACAATGGATAGAGGCAGCATGTTTGAATACCAACTCTGCCTCTTGTTACCAGCATGACTTTGAATAAATTTCTCAAGCCCTCATTTGTTCATCTGTTTGATAGTTATACGAACAGCATCTTGCTCAACGGTTATCGTGCAGGCAAACAAGAAAATAGACATGCTTATGCTTTGGAAACTGTAAATGAATAAAATTTTGGGTGATAAAATTTCCTCAACTTT
Organism: Rhinolophus sinicus; assembly: GCF_057876585.1. NCBI lineage: Eukaryota > Metazoa > Chordata > Mammalia > Chiroptera > Rhinolophidae > Rhinolophus > Rhinolophus sinicus. Next base: position 20,009,490 of record NC_142511.1, read on the forward strand.
CCCTTCACCATCAGTGCCCAGCAAACCAAGCTAGCTCTTAGCAATTCACCCTGCTTTCCTAAGATCACTAGTGCAGCTGGGGCCCAGACTTGGAACAGCTGCACCAAGCAATTGAGAACATTTCTTAGAAACCATAGCACAGTTCGTGAGCTGCACATGCATTGCAGTGACTGATTAAAAAATACAAGATGAAATATTACAGCTATCAATAAGGCCTGCACATGGCTGACTTCTAATGAAAGGATAACATTTCTGAGGGAAAGAGAAGAAATAAAGAAAAGGCTTCTCAGCAATTAAAAAGGAACACTTTGATATAATCCCGAAAATTTTTCATGGTAAAATACTTTCTTTTATTACCCTCCGTCATACAGTGTTTGTTTAATTTCCCCTTTTCAGCAGGTATATATTTCAGTTTTTAATTTTAAAAAACATTGTTGTTCCTCATTGGTTTCCTCACTTCATTTCCTTTCCTATTTGTTAGGTTCTCCTTGGAATCTTCTGGTGCCATTGATGAAGCATTTCTTCTGATATTTTATTCTCCAAAACTTTTTTTCTGAAAAGGAGAATATGACCACAAACAATTTAATGTTCTGGGCTTCATTTTCATATCTGCCCCCAAAAGCAGTATGTAATTTCTGTTTCTACCTCCAACACTTAGATGCTCAGGACCACCTCCATCAACATGGCCTCTGTAAAATGGGAGCATTAGCATAGATGCTTAAAAGCCATAATTAAAATTAATAATAGATCATTTTGCACATGGTAAGATACTCTTAGGAGCTGCACCTCTATTTAGGTGTGGCTAAGTTCATTACAAGTCAAGAGGTGAAAAACAAAGTGAAAAGGCCACAAGAGACCCAACCGTGCCCACCTGCTTCACTGAGTAACTCCCAGCCTCTGGGCCCACTTCTTGCACTCTTTAAAGGGTCAAGTTCATTCTAAATAGAGTATTGATACAGAGCAGTTGCTTTTACCCAATCTACATTTATTTAAAACAATATTAAAATCCTTATGCAGTTCCATTGCTCATTTGTTCTGGCACATTAGATTCTTTTTTAGCTCATGTTAAATGGTGCTTTTGTCTAACAAGTCGTCCATTTAATGTTCTCAGTGGAATGCACATGTCTCTTTACTTTTGAGGATAGTGTTTGCAACCACAAAGTGAGTCACTAGAAGCTGTGTTTGTTGACGGAAAGATGGCTGTTCAAGATCCAACGCAGGTGTTTTTCAAACAAAACATTGCAGTGAATAACATTTCTCTTCTATACCATTTCATATGACTTGGAAGTAGAAGAAATTACTATATGTTTAGTAACTATAACATTTTATTTAGTTCTGTCTTACCAGAGCTTCCAACATCTTAAGAGTGACCTAAAAGAAACTCGAAACACTTCTGCCCATCAGGGCAACATGAGGGAATGCCTTTGTGAATAGAGCTGCCGGTCCAAATGTTTTGTCTGCACCACACTACGTGTCTTGAGAGCAGTTTCTCTGTTAAAAGGAAGTTGTAATATGTATCCACACATAACCATCTGCATCTTCACAACACGTCAATTGCCCCATATTCACAGGCGGTGATCGGCTGATTCGTGCATGTCCTTGCCACCCGGTGTGTTCAGCTGCATGCTTGTGGATGTGGGTGTATTTCACAGAACAGCAATAAATTTTGAAACTTTATCCTCATCTTTGGATAGAGTAATAAAAGTTTGTAGGCTTAAGAAAGCAATATTCCCTAGAACTGCAATATATGGGAATGATGAAACTGAACTTAAATGCACAGTAATCTCTAAGGCCTACCCAAGCTAGAGAGGTGCAAAGTGAGAGTTATAAAGCAAAATTTAACACCGCCACACTCAAAGTCATTTTCGGCCTCTGACCAATTTCACACAGAATTGGGAAATATGGGGGCTATCAAGACCTGGTTCCCTGGGGGGGCTTAAGAAGGAACGTGTCAGGAAGAAAAGTGATGGCCCATGGTTAGGTGAACCGATGAGAGGTCAGCGCGGCTATAACAATATCCCAGTGTTTCCCCGACAGCAGCTTGCCGTCCCTTTTGTTGAATTCCACCTGCTACACAAAATGAGATGTACAGCTATCTGCAGGGACTTGGGACTTCTGCAGGTTAGAAGGTCTCCATGGCAGATACCAAAGACCTTCCTTTCCGTGGAATTTAGTACAGGACATGAGTCAGTTCTTTCCCATGATGCAATGTTTACCATGCGCAATGTGCTGTCACTAAGTACATCACCGTACAACAGGCTAAGAGGGGCAAACAAACACAAGTTGCCCGAACCTGCACAACTATCCAAAGACTCTGATGCACACATCTAGCCAATCTGAAGCACTCATGTCCACAATCCTCCAAATCTCCTTAACCAAAGGCTGGAAAGATTATTCTATTTTGTTCTTTTTCTGACTTAGTTGGATAATTATGCTGGGTTTCAGGACTCGTCCCCCCCTCTTTTAAATTTTCTTTTTATTCAACTATATAGGTCTCTTGCTAGTGAATGTGTTCTGTGTCTAGCTTGACCATCTCTTTCTGTCCCTGCGTCATTGATGAGCCCCACCTTTGATGATGGCTGACACAGTCACACATGACTATCAGCTCTAGTTAATGTCCCTGGCTTATTTCAGGATCATTGCCATGACAGGAACATGTCAGCAATGGGTGATTTCCACTGAACAATGACTCCTCGACTGCGGCTATGCAAGCAGAGCAAAGAGGAAAGATGAGCAATTATCCAGTGGATGTGATCCAAGTTGACAGACAATCTGGATAATTCACATAGAAACAACTTCCTTTGCCTCACTGGCAGGTCTGGGGCTTGATTTAGTGAGATCATTGTTTAACTTTCTTTGCCTGTGGAAATACAGTACATGTGTTTGCTGGTTAAATGGGGGTTTGGGGGTTATAACCACAGCATCTGTTAATTTGACATTCAAGCTTTACTCTGGTTTGGGAGCCCTTGTGCCTAAAATGTAAAAGCAGCAATACATACCTACCTCCCAGCTGTCTGGGAACAGACTGCATATGCTTCTTGGTTTTCTAATCTGCTCAGAGACATAAAACCATCACCTGAGCCAACGAACAGTTTGCTTAAGTGGATTGTTTTCTTAAATTTTAGAGATATACAAAGTGTATTCTAATGTTGCAGTTGTCTGAGTGACATTGCAAGCTGAGCCAGGCCACTTACCTAGACTTGGAGATTTACATTTTGATGATGTTTTTCAAGTGCTGTTTTATCTAGAGCTAAAAAGCAATAATTTAAGCAGCTGCAGAATTCCTTGTACATCTGCAGGAAGTCCCTCCTTCTGCCCTGGGCAGCATAGAATAATGGATAGAGCGTAAGTTTTAAAGTCAGTTTCACCTGGTTGAAATCCCAGCTCCCAAACTCATTAGCTGTACTATCTGGAGCAGGATACTTAATCTTTTCAAGCATCAGTTGCCTTGTTTATAAAATTGCGGATGACAATCATTCTGATAACTTCGAGATGCTATGAGGATTAAACATTATTCCATAAATATTTGCCGAGTGCCTACCACCTGTCAGGCACTGTTCTAGGCAATGGACAAACAGCAGTGGCCACAGTAGAAAAATCACAGCCTTTGTGGAGATGATAACCTACGCGGGGAGATAGACAAAAACAAGATTAATAAGGAAAATAAATACTAGGTGAGATTGTGGTAAGAGTTCTGACAGAAATGACAGTGGGGATGAGAGGTGGAAATTGTGATGAGGTATCAGAGATAAATAAGGAGGTGAGAGAGTAGGTCATGGGGATATTTGGGAGAAGAGTGTTATGTTTGAATTGCATTCCGAAAAAAGCTACGTTAAAGTCCCAGAGCCTAGTAACACAGACTATGACCTTATTTGGAAATAAAATCTTTATAGAGGCAATCAAATTAAAATGAGGTCATTAGGGTGATCTAAATGCTTTATAAATACACCAGTCATCATCCGATATGACTGGTATACTTATAAAAATGGGACATTCGGGCATAGAGACAGACCTGCACAGAGGGAAGACAATGTGGAGACACACAGGGAGAAGACGGCATGTGACTAGAACGATGCATCTCCAAATTAACAAGTCCGGGGATGGCTGGCAAACACCTGAAGCTCGAAGAGGCCAGAAAGGATTCTGCCCTAGAGCCGTCAAAGAGAGCGTGGCCCTGCTGACACCTTGATTTCAGACTTCCAGCCTCCACAACTCTGAAGCAATACGTTTCTGTTGTTTTAAGCCACCCAGTTGTGGACACTTTGTTACAGCAGCCCTAGGCAACGAATACAAAGAATGCCTGGGCTGAGGGAACACCAAATATAAAGGCCTAAGGTCAGGACTGTGCCAGGACATTTGAGAACAGCAAAGAAGGCAGTGTGCCTGGTGAGGTAGGAGCCAGCGGGGGTAGTAGTTGAAGAGAGTAGAAGTAGAAGATGAGGTGAGAGAGGCCTGGGGCACAGACCAGGTGTGGTTTCAGGCCACCCTCAGGTCTGTGTCCTTACCCGGAAGCCATCAGAGGGCTTTGAACAGTGTGTGTGGGGGAGGGCGTGATCTAATTCACATTATAAAATTATGTATGTAAAGTGCCTCCTGATTGGCAATTATTATCTTTTTTCCTCCAGCCCACTTCACTTCTGATAAACTCGTGGAGTGGTGGGGAAGGCAGTGCTTTTAATATTTATTATTTATGCAGCTGCTCCTGTGCTGTGTGCTGTCGAGAACTTGCACTCGTGCTGGCTGCCATCCTAAGAAGTTTACAGTGACAGATAGCTTTTCTGTACCTGCACCACCCAACGCCAGGTCTGATGCACAGCAGAATGATTCGTAGAGATATGTCAGTTCATTTGTTATTCATTCCACTTTGCATTTTTTGTTTTTTTCTGTAGAAATGTAATGTAGAAAGGTAAAGTGGTTCCTGAAGGGCTAGTTGACCATTTCTGGAGAAATACACAAAAGTTTCAAAAGGCACAATGAAACTGTAGTCTTTGATGTATCCTCAGTTACAGGAAATGCCTGGGTCATTGTGAATGAGTGACATGAAGGAAAGAAGGACGTGCTGATCTTAACGACATAAAATGGCACGGCTGTGTTAACTGCAGTGGGTAAGACAGGATAATAATTTCTGGGACACTACTCCATTCATTCCACCTGTATTCATTCACTGCGTACATGGCAGTCACGGGGTTAAACATCAGATACTAAAAAGTTAACAAAATTTAGCCCCATCCCCAAATAATTCTCAGTGTGTGTGAAGAAAAAAAGAAACAGCACAGAAGAGGGAGATTCATTCATTCTGCTCCGCAATTGGAGAAACCATGAGGCCGGGGAGATATGAACCCTGGAAGGCCCAGGTGCTACATCCTCCAGGTTGGCAGCCAGCAAGAGGCTGTGAAAAGGATGAAAGTTGAAATGGGGTACGTGATAGGTGAACAGCACATGCCAGAGGGAATTCTAGGAAGTGCTGGATGATCCAGAGAAACAGGTAGGACATCTGGAAAATGTCCTCACAGTAGCAGAGCTCCAGACACAGGGTTGAGATTCAGGGGAAAGACTCCATTCCATGGGGGATGGTGGGAAGGGGGCAGTGGGAGTGAGTGGTGAGTAAGAGACTCGTAAGAACAAGTAGGGCATCATCCTAAGGGTGATATATATTCTGCTGGTGACCAGACGAGGATTTCAACACAGAAAAAGGATGGAGAGTCAGGTTACAAAAAACAACGAAAAAAAAGCACAACTTGAGCACAAGATGGATTCAGGTTATGGAAACAAAGCAGCTCCCCTATTATTACAATGTGGGGAAAAAGTCAAGGCTAAATTAAAAGTATGACAGATGGAATGCTAAAACTACATTCACCCCGATGGCTGGGGTAGGACTGAGTTTGCCCCAAGGCCCCCTTGGTTACGGTGGGGAGACGTAGGCTATCAGACATCACGGGGCAGTGAATCAGCATGAGATCTCTTGCATAACCTGGCAATTGCTGAAATGCAGGCTAAACCACATAATCTACATGAAGTAGAAAAGCAAACTCTGCCTGTCACCACTGACCAGGACTATTGCCAGGCACCAGTGCTCCTACCACCTAATTGGCAGAAAATCAGTTTCTTCATGCAAAGCACTTTCCTCTCTTCCTAGTGAGACGAAGAGAGGATGACATTAGAGAGTGTGAGATGGATGGGACCTCAGACACAATTTATTCCTGCCGCTTCATTTTGCAGAGAAGAGATCTGAGATCTAGAGATGTTACTTGGTTAACAAAAAAATTTTTTTTAAAGAAAAGAAAAAAAGACAGCAGCAATTATTTGCTGGTCTGTGTCAATTTAGATTTTTTTTCCTTTTCTCAAGTGGCTGGAGAGGAGAAGGAGAGCATTTTAGACATAATCACTATGATGTGAACAACTTCTTTGTTTTCTTTCTGGTACAAAGAGCAATTCTGGAAAGTAGAGTCAAATGTATACATCCTGTTAGTAATAAATATCTCAGGAGAATGAACTAGAAATACCTGTCTCTCTCGGATGCCACTGGAAATACTTGTATATCTGCATTGTACTTCATTTCTTCTGTGTTTCCAGCATTATCCTAGTCCTAAACAGGGGCTATGAAAAGACTTTCTCACCCCACCCCCTCACATAGCGTGCCTAAACCTCTAATGCGTGCTCTGAAGTCAGGGTGCCTGTATTGAGTCCTGGTTTTACTTCTTGCTAGTAATGGAATTCTGGGCAGGTCAGTTCACCTCCCTGTGCTTTCGTTTTGTCATCTATGAAATGGGGACATTATAGTAAGTACATTATAGTGGTAGATAGTATGAAACAAGTTAATGTTTGGAAATGTGCAGAACAATGCTTGGCACATAATAAATACTCAATAATTATGTGCTATTAACATTACTGTTATTACTTTTGTAAGTGCCTATACTTGGGTGACTTCGGGCAAGTCACCGACACCATCTGGGAATCATTTGTGAAAATGAGTGGATTGAAAAAACTAATCTCTAAGAATTTTTCTGATGCTAGGTTTCTAAAGTTTTGTCCCACAATGTTGCCATAAAAGTAAAATCAATAGTTACATTTTCACACTGACTGCAACATTGCTGGAAAACCATGCTTTGGGGGGTTTAAAGATGAATGTCCCTGATAATTGGAAACCTTTCTAGTTTTCATGAATGATCTTCTCCAGTTGCTCCTTATTGCTCATAAATTGAAAAAGTTGTCTTGAACTTCATTTTTACAAAATGTGAGCATCAGTGAAGAAATGCAGTTATAAAAGATGAAGACCATTTGTGCTCCTTTTGCCTTCCCTGGCTTCATTGCACGGTGTTTACATTCTGCTGGCAAGGAGACTCCAGTTCCATCTGACCCTGACCTTTTCATAATATTTATTGAATTAGAAAAAAACAATCCGCCGAGTCATAAAGATATCTGTGCATGCATTTATGATACCCAAAACTGTGCTTCATTTTGGAAAATCTGTCCTAAACCTATTCAGGGGAATCAGTCATAGCAAGGTCATTGCAGACTTAGCAGAATGCCCTACAGCTGTCTGGTTTTATCTGGGATGACAGTGATGGGATGAAGAGAAAGAGAAAAGTTTGTACAGACAGAGGGACACTTCACCAGCTCTGTGCAGATAAAATAAAAATATTCAAGGTGATCTTGTAGTCTTCTACAGAGGAGACTTCAGGGTTTAATGGAGACCCCCCTTCATTCCCAGGGACCGGACACCCTCCCATTCTCCTCTCCCTCCCTCTCTTTCCCCACCTCCCCTATTTCCTGTTTCCTGGGTCTTTTGCTCCTTCTTGAGACACTCAGATTCAAACCTTCTTCTCTGTTCGCATTGATACTATCCCAGACCAGGATCTCTGTACCTCATGCCTCAATTCCTGCAACCATCCTTGAGCACCGTCCTTGCCTCCTCTTGGTGCTCACAAATCCATCCCACGCAAAGCTTCCAAGAATGTTTATCTTACATTCTGCTTTCATTTAGATTCTTACTTAGATGATGAGTCTCAGAGATTTGCTCTTCCTTATCAGTTCAAACCAACATTTCTCATTCTTCCATTCTCAGTTCTCTATCAATTGTCCTCCAAATATCTATCAAATTTATTTCTGGGACTTCTGCAGTCTGGTTCCTCCCATTCAGCAAGATTCACCTCTCATTACTCAACAAAGTCATGTCCCCCACCTCACACACAATTTCCCAGTATGTAGTCTTGCACCTGTTTCTTTCCTCTTCTTTGAGTAACATCCCACTTCCCTCTTCCACCCACATAAATCAATTTCTTTAAATTAAGCTGGAGAAACGTTTTCTCTGAGAATTCTTTCTATTTGAATTTATCAATAATAATTTCTTTTTAAAACATTTGGAGGACTTCACTAGTTGAGGCATCAGGCCTAGCTATTTCTTAAATAAGAGGTTTTAATTATAAATTCAATTTCTCGTGTAAATATAGGAGTTTTCAGAGTTTCAAATTATTTTTGGGTTACCTTTGATATTTTTCTACAAATATGTTCATGTTTTACACATAGTGATGTCAGATAATAACATCTATTGAATTGGTAGTGATATCCCCCTTTTCTTTCTTGTTATTAGTAACTTGTACTTTTTAATCATTTTACTCCATTTTTATTAGAAAATTCCCAAATGTTATTTGCTTTCTCCAAGAATAAATTTTTGGTTTTGTTTTGTTGAGTTTTTAAATTTTATATTTGTTTTATATTTTATTAGTTTCTACTATTGTCTTTGTTATTTTGTTCTATCGCCTTTCTTTGGTTTAGTTTACTGTTGTTTTGTCTATCTTCCTGAGAAAGTACTCAATTACTTAGAAAATTAATTTTTAGCCTTTCTTCTTTTCTAGTATTTGCATTTAAAGCAATACATTTTCCTTTAAGAATGGCTTTGGCTGCATGTCACAAATTTTAATGCCATTAATTTTTATCATTCCATTCAAAATATTTTTTAATTTCCATTGTGACTTCTTTTGTTTTGACCAAAGGTTTTATTTAAAAGTCTATTGCTTGATTACCAAACATATTGAGAGATAAGAAGAGGAGGATTTCAGGTATGGACTTGTTGACTTGTAAGTGTCCAAGGGAAGTAAACAAATGGAAAACAGAATCTAGAGCACGAGAGCGAGAAATCTGCGCTAGGTATAAGATCAAGGATTTCTCAGTAAAGAGATGGTCATGAAACCCTGTAAGTAGATGAATAACCCAGGAAACATGAGTTGTGTGAGTAGAAGGCTCAGAAAATACAACTGAGGACCACCAACATTTAAGGAGTTGGAGAAGAAAGACGAACCTCAAAGCAGACCGAAAAAGGGGATGTGCAATTTATTGGTGTAGAGAGGTGAGTAGGTAGAAGAAATAAAAGGCAGTGTACCTACCACTAAATTTGCCTGCAAAGAAGAAAGGACACATTGTGGCAGTGTCTGAAGAAGAACATGGGGCTAAAGAAAGACCTTTTTTAAGAGATTAAAGTTTTGAGTATCAGTTTCTGGAAATGGACAAGGACCACAAAAAATAACTAGATACTGGATATTGGTGGAACAACATCTCTGAGGACGGCAGGAGGCAATAGGATCCCCAGGAGAGCAAGAAGTGAGAATCCTGGGCAGGAACAGGGTCACCTTATTCTCGGAAGCCAACCAAGGGTCAGGCAGAGAATGTGTAAACTCAAATATATGTGTTTGGGGGCAAGAGGCTGAGTGGTTTCTCCTGGTGTTTTGTGCATTACATCATTACTTATATAATTATTGTGATAATTGAGAAGGGAGAAGAAAAGTATTCCACATTTAAGTCACTGTCAGAAATCAGTAATTATGATAAGTGGAATGTAGAAGGATTACAAATTTCTCCTTTCTTTTGGTTATTCCTCACATTCCTTTCTGGAAAGTTTCCAAAGAGAGGCTGTGAAGGCTGAGCAGATGGTCAAGGGCTGCGTGATATAGAATGGTGTTTCTGTAACAAGTTACCACACATTTAGTGTCTTAAAATGACAGAAATGTATTATCTTATAGTTTTGGAGACCAGAAGTCTGAACTCAAAGTGTTGGAAGCGTCATGCTACCCCAGAAGGTTCTAGGGGAGATTGCTTGCTTGTTGTCTCTTCCAAGTGGCTCTAGGTATTTGTTGGCTGGTGGGAGTATAAGTCTATCTTCATATGGCCTTCTCCCCTATGTCTCTTTGTTTCAAATCTCTCTCTGCCTTTCTCCTATAAAGACACCTGCTATTGGATTAAGAGTCCACCCTAAATCCAGGATGATCTCATATCAATATTCTTAACTTAATTACATCTGCAAAGACTCATTTTCCAAATAAGGTCATATTCACAAGTTCTGGGGGCCAGGACTTGGACATATCTTTTTAGAGGCCATTATTCAACCCACTACAAGCCTAGTAATCAGCCTTAAGATGAGATAGAGCAGTTGTTCTCAACCGAGGCTGCACTCTAGAATCAACTATAGAGCTTATAAAAATCCCTGAAAATTAATTAGAATTTTTGAGAATGGAATCCAAAGGTCATCAGATAATCACAATGTCAGTCATGTTTGAAAACCAGTGGTACAGAGAAAAAAACACACAAAAAACAAAACATTAATCAAGGAATTAGACAAGCCTGGGTTCCAATGCTGCCTCTTTGTCTTATCAGCAGTCTATTCTTCTATAAAACGGGGATAATAATACTCACCTCATATTATTACATTATTGTTGTGAAGCTTAAGTAAAATTCTGTATGTAAAGCACTTGGATTTTTAACTACATAATATATGACTTCAGAGCGTTCTTCACCCATTCGCCTGTGCATTGAAGCATTCAGAATGACTTTCTGCTGCAAATGTTAGCCCCACCTGAAGTCCTCGCTCAGCTCATCTCTGATGGACGGTAGAAGAAGCTCTTTTTAAGTATTTTTCTTGTATGCCCCTCAGTTTTCAGAAAGGAAGTTATTAAGTTTGTCCTGCCTGCCCTAGCTCAAGTTTCTCTTATATAATCAGGTTTGTATTCAATTGGCCACACAGAGTATCTGGGTTCTAAGCATTTTGCAGGAAGTACGATCTTGAGCGCGTACCCACTCACTATTTATCAAACATTCTGTTGAGCAAAATACATTTCCAGGAGGATTACATAAAAACTGAAGCCATCCTAAATTCCAGATATTTTAAGCTTCTTTCATTCAAATAAAAGAAAAGAAAATTGCTTATGGAGAATCTAAATGTCAAGGACTGGATATATTGTGATGATATTAGTCATCCTGTAGCTTGGAGTCCAGCCAGGGAGACAAACAACAGTGAAATCATACCACAAACAAATGTAAAATTGCAACTGTGGCAAATGCTGTGAAGGAAGCTTACCTGATACTACAAACCTATAATAGAATTGGACAGAGTCAGAGAGGTAAGGAGAGGCTATTCTGAGGACAGACCCTTAAGCTGAAATGTCAGGTATGACTTGGAATTAACCCTGTGAAGGAAGCAAAAAGCAGAAGGAAAAGCAAGCTCCAAAAGGCTCTGTGGCCAGAGTGTCTTCTTCCCTCCTCCCTTTTCTTGCTTCCTGTCTTTCCTTCCTCTTTCTTATCACCCCATGGTGGCGAGATGGCTACCACAGCTCCCGACATTGAATCCATATTCAAGTCAACAAAAAGAAGGAAAAGAGGCATCATTAGCTTTATCTGTCCCTTTTATCAGAAGTCAAAGTCTTTCCCAGAAGCCCTGCAGCACACTTCCCTTATATTTCATTGGCCAGAAACAGGGCAACTGTTCATGTTTAAATCAATCACTGACAAAAAGGAATGGGGACAATATGATTGGTCTAAATCAAGAGACCTCTTCCTTTTATTACAAGGTCAAATGTGAGTTTTCTGAGCAAAGATGCTATTGCTGCAGGGATGCTGTTGGGCCACAGAGACCACAGCAATAGTCCATGTGGAAGATGGAAGGAAGCAGGCATTGGATGATATAACAGCAGGGCTCATTGGTTAATTTACCACGGAGGTAAGAAAGAGGGATCTTCCTGTAGAACAAATAGTCAATTAGCGGGGGGGGGGGGGGGGGGTGTACGTAAGGAGTATGGCTCTCCTGACAGCAGAGTTTTCTCAGCCTAGGCATTGGTGACATTTTGGGCAGGGTAGTCATTGATTGTGGGTGGCTGTATTAGTCAGGTTCTCCAGAGAAACAGAACCTGCTTGTAATTGGTTCTTGTGATTGGAGGTTGAGAAGTCCCATCATCTGTCATGTGCCAGCTGGAGATTCAGGAGAGCTGATGTATAGTTGCAGCCTGAATGTGAAGGTCTGAGAATCAGGGGAGTGACGGATGTAAATCCCAGTCCAAGGACAGGAGAAGATAAGATGAGATGTCTCAACCTTAATCAGTGAGGCAGGAAAAAAAAGGGGGTGGATTCATCCTTCCTCTGCTTTTTGTTCTATGCAGGCCCTCACTGGATTGGATGAGGGTGCCCACACAGGGAGGGTAATGTAGAAACACCCTCACAGGCAACCCTAGAAATAAGGTTTAACCTGGGCACCCTGTGGCCAGTCAAGTTGACATATAAAATTAACCACCACGGTGGCCATCCTGTGCAGTGCAGGATGTTCAGCAGCATCGTGGCCTCTGCTCTTGTGCCATGTCAGTACTAGATGCCAGTACCGTCTGCATAGTAGTCACAAAGTCTCCAGACTTTGCCAAATGTCCCCTGGAAAGAAAAATTGTCCCCTATTGAGAGCCACTGCCTCAGAGAATTCCTCCTACTGAATAAGGCTTTGAGTGATGTCATCACAGGACAACATGAGGGTGGGAGGGAGGTGCCCAGGGTACAAAATTTCAGGAGACTCTGACATGCCCCTGACTTAAGTGCTTCCTTAAGTTTTGTGCCCTATTCGCTTCACGCATTTGATCCTAGTTCTGAGTATGTGATTAGCCTATATTTCAACAAGAATAAACCAGATTCTACTTGTAATTGGTTCTTGTTTGAGGATGTTGAGGATATTGCTCTTTATGCAACACAAAGTGGTCTGTTTATAAGAAACTCCAGGAAAATTCCTGCTTATATTTTGTCCAAAAAACATAGACATGTTTTTCCTAAGGTTTGCTTTTATCTGATAAATACTATGAATTGTATAGTCTGTTGCTTCCTTTTGGGAATTCGTTGTTATTAAATTGTTTCTCTTTTTTTGCATTGGCTGCTATCAAACTTAGAAACCAAACCTGTGGCTTCCACAGAAAGAATGTATGATAATATTTCTCATATTATTCCTGACTATATTTTAAATTCCTGCCTTTGTTTTTCCTTTTTCTTTTGTATCAGTTTTGTTTTGGCTAATCTAACCTTTTATGTATTCTTATAACATACCTTAAAGATGTTTGGAACTGATATTAAAAACCCAGCACAGGGCATGGTCCCCAGAATGTATTTGAGATATAGATGCCTTCCTTCAATAATGATATAAGAAAGTGCGATGCTGTATGGGGCATACCTTTGTGAAAGACCAAATGCTCTGGAAGTATGAAAGCAGTTTTTGGAATGAAGGTGGTTTCTGGGAACAAAGAAACAGACAACTTGTAGGAAAAGATTTTAAAAGTACATCCACTTCTTCAGGAAAATAAATAATATCCAGTGGTAGACTTTTGACCTGTGTCTTTGTTGATGCAAACTCTTGGAGATTGGAGAACTTTCATAAAACCCACGGCCTACACCCAGCCCTGAAAGCACTTTCCAGTCTGTTTTCAAGTGCTTGAACTGTCATCCTCCTTCACAATGGGCACATGTTATGACTGGGTTATGTTCCATTTTCCAAAGACAAGACTCAAGCAGAATGACAAAGAGAGATAAGAAGCACTTGGAAAACTGAAGGCTACGGTTACATTAAGTGAGTGAACAATGGATCGTGATCAACAAAGAAAGAGCAGACGGGGCGGAGGGGGGGGATGCTCTAAATAGCCTCTGCCTCTTGCAATGCGATTACTGCATTTTCATCATAATTATTAAATCTTGGCAAGAGGCTCAGCAGCCTGTTACCCACCTCCCTGATGGCAGGCTGCTCTCCCACTCTGCAATTTTGAAACCTGGTTGGCAATTGCACCCTGAAGAGCAGTTTTCACAGCGCTGCATCAAACTTTCCCCCACTTGAAATCTTCAATTATATATGTATAGACTAATAGCAATCTACATCCTACCATTTTCTCCCTCTGTCTTTTTTTTCTTATCGCCATGTCATTAGCTTCAACAAAATTAAGTTAGGGACATTTAGTGCTCAGTAGAAGCCAGGGGAATAATAACAGATGGATTAGGGTAAAGGGGATAAGGCAGACAGAGGACAGTGTGACGTCCTTTTAGAAAAGTTTGAATCACACAAAGAGAAAGACACATACACACAAAGATAACCTCAAACTTTTCAGAGAAAATTTCAGCCCATGGTGAGCTAAGCTACTAGAAATCCCTAGGATGTTCAATAATCACCAATCCTTAAGGGAAATACATGGGACAAATTGAAGTTATAACATGTTTTGTACAGTGTAGAGTGTTGGAAAATAGAAAAGATGATAAAGTATTACTATTTTCCCTTAGCCTATATAAAATCTTAGTTAAATAAATAATAAAGATTCTGGATTAAAATCAACAATTCCTGTGTGTCAGGGACAGTGGGGAATGACATTTGAAGTACTTTGCAGAAATATGGCACCTGGGCTTTGTCAGAGCCCAATAAAAGTCAGACCTCAACAGCCACCTTCAAAGGGCTTATTTAATCTTATCCATTCTGTTGTTAGCATTAATTAGCCAGATCTGACTTTACTGTATTGGGGAAAGTGTTTTGAACATAGTAGGTATTCAAAGTGTGTTCACTGAATTGAATTAAGGTTTAGTTGTATATGTTTCAAAAGCAAAATAGGTGAACACGAGAGAATGTCATTTGGACATAATTCTGTAAATAAATTCTAGGATTCCACAAATTTTCTATATTGCTAGTGGGGAATAAAGAAACCAGAGTTTTATAGGATAATGGTAGCTTTTCAGAATTTATACATAAACTGTAAAATTTATCTTATGTAATTTTTCACCACATTCCTGTGGAAAAGGTTTTGTTATTCGCATGAGGTAGATATTACCAGTGCCCTTCTAGCTCGTAGAAGACCTTTTTCCTCCTGGGCCAGTCCAGGTAATGCATTCTGGCCAATAGGCTGCTGGAGAAAGTGACATGGGTTCATCTGGTGGAGGCAATGAGATGATCATAGGTGACTTCCTAGCCTCTGTTCCCAAATCCATTGACCAAGGAGGCTACATGCTATGCTCCACATCATGAAGCTACAGGATGGAGTCTTTATCAGCCTGGACTTCTAAGTTACCACATGGAGGAAAATTGCTCCCAAAAGTCATTCAGACCCACATGGATATTTGTGCATAGGAATAAATCTTTCTTGTGTTACACTACTTAGATCTGGGCTTGTTACAGAGCATTATAAGACTTATTAATATACCAAGCTTTAAAAAGGAGAAAATTGGGGCTCAGAGAATTATTTTAAATTGCTGTAGATCACATTGCAGTTAAAGGGCAAACTAGAATATGAACCCAGGTCTTGTGGAATATATATTGATACAAAGGAAAACATCCAGCCTTTCCACAGTTTGGGAGGTAAACCCATATTTGACCTTTCTTGGTTGTAAAGGCTGGTGGTAGGATCTGCTCTGGGCAGTGGGGTCACACAAACACTGGTGAAGCATAGAAATGATGCTCGTGTTCTGAAACACAGAAGAGCAGAGGAACATGGGAAATAGCTACGTACATGCTTTTTGTTCTGCCTGGAGTGCTCTTTCCACAGTGTATCATTACGTAATTTTTGTTTCTATGAAAGACAGCCTCACATCCCAGTGGCTTAACAAAAAAGTTTATTTCTCACTGAGGTCAAGTCCAGTCAGTGGAGCTTGGGAGCTTAGCCTCACACAGTTATTCAGGAACTCAGGTTAGGAGACTCTACCATCTGTAACACATAGTTTCCAAGGTCACCCTGGACACTGGCAGAAATCCAGCAGACAGTGGAAGAGCAAAGGTGGGGAACTGAGCTGGTCTTTATGGACCAAGTCTGACAGTGGCTTATATCACTTCCTTTTCACTCCATTGGCTAGAAGATGTGGTTCTACTTGCCTATAAAGGCAACTGGCAAATATAATCTAGCAGGGTGCCTGGGAGGAAAAGGGAAAAAAATGGTTAAAATATAGCAGTCTACACCACAGTCAGTCATTCTGGTTACCAAATAACCATCCCATTCTTCTTCCCAAGCATAAATCACACTCACCCACCCCAGCTCCACGATTCATCCATCCGAGGGAGGGAACCCTAAGCCCTGTTCAATCCCTGCACCCAGCGCAAAGTCCAGGATCTTTAGGTGATGATCTATCCTCTCCATCAGGTGGCCCTTTGTCTCCAGAAATCTGAACTAAAGAGATAAGTAAACTGCCCTCCCAAGTAATGGTGACATAGGGACAGAAAACTGCCAAAATTTTCTCATTTAGGAAAGGAAAGAATGGAAAACATATGATAGTCACTGGTTCCCTTCAGCTGTGGACTCTTGGGAGGCAGGAATTATGGAGGCCCCCAGCCTGGGGTTGTGGAAATTTCCTTGATTAGGTTCTATTTTTTTTTTTTTTTTTTTTTTTTTTGCTGGAGGAGTTACCCTATGTATAATCTCTGTGGCCCCTGGTGACACTCTCTGAGTGGCTGTTCTTTGCCTATGATTTTCTAAATCTAAAGGTTCATTGAGGGTTGCATAGCTTGTGCAGCCTGTTTTTTTGCTAGTGATGATTAGGGGCCCAAAAGTTGTTCTTAGTTTCACACAGTCAAAGAACTTTTAGTGTGGACTCAAGGTATCTTTGGTCCAATACAATTACCTCAAAATCTTCGGAGGCTTCTAATCTGTTCGCTTCCAATCGGCTCCTTATGTCAGAAACCCAAACAAAGTTTATTTTCTAGACAAAGTTTTCAATATGCCTTATTTCTGTACCTTTGTGCCTCATGCCTCTCTTTCTTAACTTAATATTGGTTTACCTTGAGACACCTGGAAAAATATGTGGAAAGATGACATCCTTAATCTCTTCTTTGCCACAGGGAAGAGTCACTTTGTTCAACTGGTAAGTTTTCTTGTTTGTTTGTTTTGTTTTTATTATTAGTTTCAGGTATACAAAACGATGTAATAGTTAGACATTTATCATTTACACCCCTCACAAAGTGATAAATCCCCAATCTACTACCCCTTTGGCATTGTATACAGCAGTTACATTTCCACTGTCTCCACTTCTTGTGAATATACATATATATGTATATATATATACATATATATATATACATATATATATATATATATATATATATATATATACACACACACACACACATACACACACGCACACACGTATATATTAAATTATAGTTGACATTTATTATTATTCAGCTTCAGCTTCAGGTGTACACTGCAGTGATCAGGCATCTGCACCATCCCTGAAGTGGTCTCCCTAATAAGGCAAGTGTCCATCAGATACCTTATAAAATCTTTACAACCTTATGGATTATATATCCCAAACTGATTTTCTTATCCCTGTGGCAATCTTGTCGTTACCAATTGTGCTTTCTAATCCCCTTAACTTCCCCCTTATCCCACGCCCCCATCTAGCAACCCTCAGTTTTTCCTCTATATCTCTGAGACTGTTTCTGATTAGTTTGTTCATTTATTCTATTCTTTAGATTCCACATATAAGTGAGATCATGTGGTATTTGTCTTTCTCTGTCTGACTTATTTCACTTAGCATAATGTTCTCTAGGTCTATTTATATCGTTGAAAATGGTAAGATTTCATTCTTCTTTATGGCAGTGTAATACTCCATTGTATAAATGTACCACAGTTTCTTAATCCAGTCCTCTGCTGATGGGCATTTTGATTGTTTCCCTGTCTTGGCTATTGTGAATAGTGCTGCGATAAACATAGGGGCACATAAATTTTTTCAAATTAGTGTTTTGGATTTCTCTGGATAAATACCTAGGAGAGGAATTGCTGGGTTATAAGGCATCAACTGGTAAGTTTTATGATGATTTTGTCACTAAGCATTTTTGTCAAGTATATCTTCTTAAGGGTTGAGTCTACAGGCACTGGGCTTTTCCAAGCTTTTGAGGCCCCAGATTTCTGGTCTCTGTTTATTTCCTTTTATTCTAATTGAAAATCAGCCAATCATGTCCTCAGATGATCTTTCTTAGGATAACTTTCCAAAAGCAAACAACCATAACTACTTCTTTCTGATTCTTTTAACCATTTTCATTGGAATCACTGACTTAACAGGCATAACATCTTATTTCCATATAAAACATTATCAAATGTTTTGCTAAAAATTTTACTTCTAAATAACAGATCCACTTGTCCAGCCTCCAGTATCAGTTTCTTGCCTCAATTGCCAAGTCAGTAACCAAGTTAGGTTTTTTTTCTCCAATCATTCCCCAATCCCGATAACAATTTCTCTATCCGTTAAGTAACTAGCTTCTATAACAGGCAGACATGAAATATTAGTAATTCAATAGGTGTTCATTTCTCTTTCTTTATGAATTCAAGTGATGGTAGCATGGGGGTTCCATTCCACAGTCATTGAGGATATCAGGCTAAAAGGGTCTCCACCATTTTACTTCCAATTTTGCTCTGGTCATTGACATCCAGCTAGTAAATTTAAGAGGAGTGAATAAGAAGTATTTCACTAGAGACTTTTAGAAATCAGACTTAAAAGTGGCATATGTCATTTCTGATCACACTTCATCTGAGGATGGGGTTTTGCAGAGTGGGTGAGGCAAAAGAACAGGGACCCATGAGAGCAGGGTTTAAAGTGAGAGAGTAATTAGGGTAATGGATCTTATCCTGGTAATAAAGAGATTGAAGTCAGGAGGGTGCTGATGGGTGAGGGGAACCAATAGGGTTGAGGAACTGGTGGTCTTGATGGGGTCTAAAAGCACAAGTATAAATAATGAAGTGAGAGACATGGAAATATAGAAGTTTACGGTCAGAGAGTGAGATGTTAGAATTGATGTTTCATAGGTGGGATGGATCCACGTGATAGCAAGATTCAAATGTTGGTTAGAGAAGTGGGTTGCTGAAGCCTGCCTAAGCTATCTTTGTTCTAATGTTTCAGTTCTGGTGGGTCCAGCTCTGAGGCCATCCTCTGGTGCAGGGGTTAAGCTAGCAAGCTCTGAAGTCAGTTACCTTAGTTTGAATTTGGCTTCATCGCTTGCTAGTTTTGTGTCCCTTGGCATAGCAATCTCCCTCAACTTCACTAATCGTCTACAGCATGATAATAAGACTCTTTTCTCCTTCATAGAGCTGTTTTAGAATCAAGGAGTTAATATGTACAAAGTGCTCCATGCACTCTAGCCCACAGTAAACAGTCATTTATAGTCTGTTTCTGTCATTCCTGACTATTCTGTTTTCAACATTCCCCACCTCCCCTTCTATCCCTATGCCTACCTTCTACGGAGCTAAACAATATCCCATGTACGTACACACAGTTCTTTCTGAATGATATGCTATAACTTCAACCTTCCCTCCAAATTCATCACACTACCTCTAGATGGGAATTTCTTTTATATCACATTAAATGTCCAATTTCAGATGTAGTGGCTTAGTCTGAAGTGGTTCCATTTTGCTAAATTTCTCTTGAGAATAAGCACACACACACACACACAAACGAAGTGTTTTTTTTGTAATAGAAAAATTTGGCCAAAGTTGTGGCCGATGATCCACCATTATATTTCCATCATAGCCATTAACATCACCCTCATGGCAGTCCTTGTGCCTCAAATCTCACCTGGCCAGGTATCTCCCATCGACTTTACAGACTTACTGCTCAAAATGTGGTCCATAGACCAGATATATCAGGGTCACCAAGGATGTTAGAAATGCAGAATTATAAGCCCCGTGTAGATCTACTGCATCCAATACTGCATTTTAACAAGATGCCAAGAGATTCTAATGGATTAAGAGTTTGCAAAGCACTGGTTCCACAGAAAAGAAACAAACCTTTATGTCCCTCTGTTTGAAGAAAGGGTTGCATCGTAAAATCAGGTATCCTGTCAGACATCAGGCAGAGCCTGATTCCTCCTTTCTGTTAGAGATGTGAAACTTAAGTTCTATGGTTATCTAATATCCTTACAATTCAGAAATGAAGAAGGAGAGAATAGGGGTAGGTGTTTTCTCTAAGAAATTTTTGGGACCTGCAAGATTTGGAGAGTGGCTTTGAAATCTTTGTCTTTAGGTCATCTGAGTAAATTTGCCAGTTTCCCTAATGTAAGCTTCCCCCTACTTCAAAAGGAGAGAAACAAACTAAAGGGACAGAAAGAAATGCAATAGGGTGTGTGTGTGTGTGTGTGTGTGTGTGTGTGTGTGTATGTTGTGTGTAATCCTCAAGGGTCTGCTCCATCTGGAGAGAAGTGTAGTAAAATAAACCAGTAAGACTGGGGAAGCGGTAGTCTCTTATACGTAGATAAAGGAGGAAGCTAAGAGCAATCTCCTTAGAGAGAAGAGGGCAGTTGTCCCAAGGAACTTGTCTGGAAGCTGTGTTAGTGCAACAACACACCAGTTTTAACCAGAATATGAGCTTATTAGGGGCGGTGGTGGTGGCGATTGATAGAGATTACCGTGAAAGTTAGAGCCCACTCCGAAATTACCGGTTTAGGAGACACACTTCTCACTTGATTCGGGTCCTCTTATTAAATAGCTATTGTTTTACAGAGATTCAATATAATTTCAGGTTAGAAGTTTCCAGCCTCAAAAATACAAACAAAAAGCATAGTTTAGTGGGGTTGTTTTCTTTATCATCACTAAGCTAAACATTAGACCAAAAGCAGAGGCAATCAATAGCTTGTAAATTTCTTAATCTTTCTGACCGCTCCAAGTTTGTTTGAATTTCTCCCTAACTATCTACTTTGGTGATTACAAAACCATAGAAAAAAAATTTTTTTTTAAATTACTATTTAAATCTCTGGTAAACCATTCTTTAGCCAAGTGATCAAAGTTAACATCACCGTCAGCAAGACATATTGCCTTTATACTGTCCCTAATATGATATACTTAGAAGGACACAAAGTCACTTTTGAGGTATTCTTGCCAAAACTGTGTAACTCATTCTATTGGACTTTTTCATGAGAAAACATCAAACAAAGCCAAATTGAGGGCCATTCTACAGAGTAGTTGTACTCTTCAAGGGTATCAAGATTGTGAAAGGCAGGGAAACTGTCTCAGATTGAAGGAGACAGATGAAAGAAATGTGGAACGCTACATTGGATCCTGGAACAGAAAAGGGGATCAGTGGAGAAAATGGTGAAATTCTAAAGACTGTGGTTTAGTTACTAATTAATGTATTAACATTAATGTCCTGGGTTTGACCATTGTTCTATGGTTACATAAGACGTTAACATTAGAAAAAGTTCAGTGAAAGATATAGGGGCACTTTTGGTACTGTTTTTGTAACTTTTGTAGAAGTCTAAAATTATTTCAAAATGAAAACTTTTTAAAACAAAAACTCAAAGCTCTTTTATGTTTGTTTGTAGCGGAAACTACAGAAAATGAGTCCCAATCTTCTGTCAGTCTTGACATGAAAGCTTTAAAGAGAATAGGAAAATAGATCAAGATCATTGGGCCAGTAGCAACAATTGTTCAGAGTCTGGGAAGTGGCCTGAGCTTTACTAAAATATAAGTCATGAAGACAATAGTTTAGTGGTTACCAGAAGGTAAGGGGAGAGGGGGGTGGGAGATGAGGGTAAAGGGGATCAAATATATGGTGATGGAAGGAGAACTGACTCTGGATGGTGAACACACAATGTGATTTATAGAGGATGTAATACAGAATTGTACACCTGAAATTTAGGTAACTTTACTAACAATTGTCACCCCAATAAACTAATTAAAAAAAAAAAAAAAAAAAAAAAAAGATCTGAAACAGTAACACATGTTAAATCTATCATCTATCATTTTTCTATCTACACACATATACTGTGTGTCTGTTTATATTTGTTGTTATAGGCTGAATTGTGTCCCCCTAAAACTTACATGTTGAAGCCCTAGTTCCTAGTATCTCAGAACATGACAGTATTGGAGATAGGGCCTTAAAAGGGGTGGTAAAGTTAAAATTGGGCTGTTAGTGTGGGCCCTAATCCATCTGACTGGTGCCCTTATAAGAAGAGGAGATTGGACACACAAAGTGACACCGGGGATGTGTACACACAGAGGAGAGACCATGTGAGGACACAACCAGAAGGTGGCCATCTAGAAGCCAAGGAGGGAGACCTCAGGAGAATCCAAACCAGAAGACCCCTTTATCTTGGACTTCCAGCATCCAGAATATAATAAATGTCTGTTGTTAAATGTCTGTGGTATTTTGTTATGGCAGCCCCAGCAAATTAATACAATACATATATTTTAAATAAATCTATATTTAAATTGGTCTCTCCAGCCTTCTCTAAACATGTCATATTTTTTTTCTGCATTTATAGATGAACATACTGTTTGCCCAGATATTGGACTCTCGGCACATGCTTTTGGTATCCTATCTTAAGTCTTTCATCTAGAAGATGCTTCAGTGTTTTAGGTGAATATTAGATACATAGCAGGCTTCTCAGATAACCCTTAGGGTGCTTTCTTCTACTTAAAATCTTGTGTTTCAGAAGGACTTGGCCCCACTACAGTGTGTTTGAAGGAAGTTGACCCTGATTAGGAGCAGGCTACAAATCTTGTCATTGTCGGAACAGAGGTGGAATCTGGGTTTGCTATGTTTGACGAAGAGAGTCAGGAAGGACATGACAGGTGCCTTTAAATGTTTGCAGGGCTGCCAGTGGAAGAAATTCTGTTTATTTCATTAAATTTTAGAGAGCAAACTAGTTAGCTCAAGGAAACATATTTTGTATCAGCATAAGAAAATATTTTTGAACAGTTGGTACCATTTAGTAATAGAGTAGTTTAGCTTGAGAGGTGGTGAGTCCTCAGTCACCCAGGGTATTCGATCATGTACCGATGGGCCAGCTGCCGTGGATTATCAGGTCCCTTCACTGGGTGGAGGAGAGACATGCTGAACTTTTAGAGTTCTCTAGCTTTAAGGGTCTTAGAGAATTCTAAGGGTAACATGAAAGAGTGAAAGGATTCAGGATTTCGGGGGAAATATCCTAAAAACTGTTAAAGATATTAGTATGGCCATGTCCCATGAAATGAGAGATGATTCAAAGTTGTACATCTACCCAGATAGATAGATAGATAGATAGATAGATAGACAGATAGATAGATAGATAGATGATAGGTAGATAGATGATAAATAGGTCGATTTAACATATGTTAAATCTATAGGGAATTGGTTTAATTGGTGTGGGCTAGGGCTCAGACATGGGTGTTTCTAAAAATCTTCTCAGGTAATTAATTCTAGTGTGCAGCCAGGGTTGAGATCTCTGATCTAGTTGAAGTATTTAGCAATGCTGTACAATATCCTTATAATACTCAGCAATTCTCAAAATCCTGAGCTTTTACATCGTACTTCCTGACAAAAGGATGACATAAATTCTGACCAATGCTAACATCAAGTTACCAAAGAGTTGTGGCCTGATCACAGGCTTTCCCACTGTTGTCAACACTTGCTTAACAGTAATCATCATGCCCAGAGTTCATGCAGAAGATGTATATGAGAACGTTGCACTACATATAAAAGTTTTGTCCAACTCCCCCATTGCATGATTCATTGCAAGCATTTGGGTAACTAGGGTGCTGCCCAATATTTACGGCACTTCTAGCATCCTGCATGGACAGCTGGTACCTAAAAGGAGAGTCGCCTTTGTTGGAGGGTGGTATGAAACAATACTATAGGAGTTAATAAATATATTTTTTAAATTTAACGTAAGATTCAGCATCTTACAATGCAGAAAAAGTTTCCCCCTCTTTGGGAGATTAGAATCATTATACAAATAAAAATAACAGGTAACATTTGTTGAGCATATACGCCATGCCCGATAGCATTCTAAGTGAACACATCACATTGATTAATCCATTTAATTGTCACTACAATCCTATGAAGTAGGTTTGTAGGTTACGCTCCCCCTCCAGTTATACAGATGTGGAAAGTGAGGTTGAATGAATTTCACCAGGTCTTAGAACTAACAAGTGACGGTGCTGGAATGAAAACTCAAGATGTCATCATTCAGAACCCATGCTCTTACTGCCTCCGTCCCCCATACATGTATCTAGTTTGGTGTCATCAAAAGATAGTGAAAATCGTTTGATGTCATCTAGTCCAACTCTTCGTATTGTAAATGCCTAAGAGTGGACATGACTGACAGATGTGTCAAACAGATTATTGTAAAGGTCTGGCCATGCAGCTAAGCAGACAATCATTACATGTCTCTTTACTCAGGGACTGGATCGTATATCTTCTATGTCACTGTTTTCATTCCATTCAATTAGCTCATTCCTCATATGTAAATGGAATTAAGTTTAGTTAAATTTGTTTTTCAATCTTATAATTGGGACAGACCATTCAGTCACCTCTGTGATTTGATTTTTGTGTTATGCTGCTAAGTTATCACTATCTTGGTTCTACACTGCTTCAGATTTAATTTTTGCTAGCTGCCATGGTGCCTACTGGCTTCCTTTTACACTAGCTTACCTTATCTTTAAAAGCAAAGGAAACTAGTCCTTGGAATGTTATTTTGTGATTAACACATTTGTTTGAATTAACATACCAGACAATCTAATGGCAGTTGAATATTTCTCAACTGAGAGCTTATCTGTGTTCTTTTGTAGAAAGATCCAATACAATCAATCCTCCCCAAATTAATTTATAAAGCTAATGCAATTCCAATCAAAATTATGCTTGTGACTAGTCAAGTGATCCTAACATGCTTTTAGAACAGCCAAAAGAATTGCTGCTAAGATTTTTTTGAAGAATAAAGTAGGTTTACACTAGCTGATATTTAAACATATTACGTAATTTAATAAGTGGACAGTATGATAATGGCATGGGAATAGAAAGATCAATGGAAGATTACTTTATTTTGATTTTATTTTAGATTTTCACTTACAAGGGGATTTAACTCCTTGGACATTTGAAAATGGGAGATTTACAATGAAATTTTGGCTATCTAAATGTTGTTGGCATTTAATTATTGGAGCCTTTTATTTGTTTTGTTATTGGAGTGTCTTTATGTTGTATTTAATCTCCTGGCAGAATCTCTGATAATGTATGTTGGACAATGTAGCTAGACATAATTTAGGATGGGAAATAGAATAGAAAGTTTTCAACTCCTGTCAGGAGGCCTTGGTATTGATTTGATTAAGTGCTGTGTTGATCCATTTCAGAGTTTTCTGGAAGCAAAATCTAAACTCCCTCAAGAAAGGATACCCAAAAGAGCAGTGACCAGTGTTGGAGAAAGCAGCCTTAAGAAGGTAGAAGCAGGGTTCTCCCCATAAATTTCCTCCTTGGAAGGATAACCACACCCATTACTCTTCATGGATAAACCCAATGGATTTAGAGGACTAAACCTGAGCAATGTGAGAGAGGAATGTCTTTTTCCCACTCCTGGGATTATTTCCTAACCACTCCTGGCCTCTCACTTATTATGCCCAGGGAAGAGGGAGTAATTTACCTGATTAACAGATTTTAAAAGAACAAAACAAGCTTGCTAGACTCAGCACTCTCTTTTTTTTTTCTCTCTTGGGTACTAGTGACCTAAAGAAGTGAGAATTTTCCTCTAAGCCTGCGGTCTGTAAGTATTAGCTGGGAAGGCAGTCCTTTGAGATAGGAATTCGTATGATGGAACAGCTACATTGAATTTTGGGGTTCAGTTAGCAGGGCCCATTTTGCTCTCCCACTAAGTTACATTCCATTACACACCTATTAACAATAATAAAAGTAACATGTTGACCCCTATCTACCCTACTGATTTTTATTCTCTATTTAGAATCTAAGTAGGCAAGAGGGTATTACACATATATTGGGCCTCTTCAGACACTCCAACAGTAGTATTTGATAAAGATAGCGGCTTCTTTTTATTTTTTAAGATTTTTATTAAAAATATAGCTAACATACAATATTAAATTAATTTCAAGGCTACACCATAATTATTTGATATTTATATACCTAAAGAAGTGATCACTATGATAAGTCCAGCAACCATCTGACACCGTAACATGCTATCACAATATTATTGACTATATTCCCCATGCTGTACGTTACAGCCCCATGAGTTATTTGTTTTATACCTGGAAATGTAGACTTCTTATTTCCCTTTACCTTCTCTTCTCCTTTTTAATTTTTCAATTACAGTTGAAATACAATATTATTTTATATTAATTTCACATGTACAGCATAGTAGTTAGATATATAATTTAAGAAGTGATCCTCCTGACTAGTCTAGTACTCACTTGGCACTATACATACTGATTACCATATCATTGACTATATTCCCTATGCTTTATTTTATATCCCATGACTATTTTATAACTACCAATTTGTTCTTCTTAATCCCTTCACCTTTTTCACCCTGCCCCCAACCCCCTCCCATCTATCACCCCAAATCTAGTACCCATCTGACACCATACATAGTTATTAAAATATTATTGACTATATTTGTTACTCTGTACCCTACATCTTTTAACAATCAATTTATATTTCTTAATCCTTCCCCTTTTTTCACCCATACCCCTAATACCCCTCCCATCTGGCAACCATCAAAATGTTTTCTATATCTATTAGTTCTCTCTCTCTCTCTCTCTCTCTCTCTCTCTCTCTCTCTCTCTCTCTCTTTGTTTATTTTGTTCTTTAGATTCCATATATAAGCAAAATCACATTGCGTCTGTCTTCCACTGTCTGACATGCCATTCAGCATAATACATTCTCTGAGAAGCTCTTAAGTGTCCTTCAATTCTACATGATAGCTTTGCTGAGTAGAGTAATCTTGGTTGTAGATCCTTGCATTTCATCATGTTGAATATTTTGTGCCAATCCTTTCTGGCTTACAAAGTTTCTGTTGCGAAACCAGCTGACAACCTTATGGGAAATTTGTTGTTGGTAACTGCTTTTTTTCTTGCTGCTTTTAAGATTCTCCCTTTGTCTTTAACCTTTGGCATTTTAATTATGACGTGTCTTGGTGTGGGGCCTCTTTGGGTTCATCTTATTTGGGACTCTGCACTTCCTGAACTTGTGTATTTATTTCCTTTGCCAGGTTAGGGAAGTTTTCACTCATCATTTCTTCACATACATTTTCAATTTCTTGCTCTCTCTCTTCTTCTAGTACCCCTATGATTCAAATGTTGGTGTGCTTGATGTTGTCCCAGAGGCCCCTTAAACTCTCCTCATTTTCTTGATTTTTTTTTCTTTTTTCTGTTCTGATTGTGTGTTTTCTGCTACCTTATCTTCTAAATTGCTGATTCGATCCTCTGCATCTAATCTATTGTTGATTCTCTCTAATATATTCTTTATTTTAGTTCTTGTATTCTTTATTTCTGACTGGTTCTTTTTTATGTTTTCTATCTCCATTTTTATTTTTCCTATCTCTTTGTTGAAGTTCTCCCTAAGATCAAGGAACATCCTTGTAAGGAATTCTGCATCTGGTAGATTGTTTGTATCCGTTTTGTTCAGTTCTTTTTCTGGAGCTTTGTTCTGTTCTTTTATTTGGTACATGTTTCTTTGTCTCCCCATTTTGGCTGCCTCCCTGTTTGTTTCTATGTAGTACTTCTATGCCTCCCAGTTGTATAGAGTGGCTTTATGTAGTAGGTGTCCTTGTGAATCCAGTAGTGCCATCTCCCTAGTCACTAGAGCTGGGTGCTCCAGGTGTGTCCTTTGTGTGGGTTCTGTGTGCCCTCCTGTTGTAGTTGAGAGTTGATTGCTGTTTGCATGTCTGTTAGAGGGATTGATCTTCAGGCTAATTGTGTGTGAGGACTGGCTGTGACCACAGAAATGGGTTCACTTTATGCCCTTTGGGTGTGCCATCCATGACCAGGTGATGCTCCTGCCCATTCTGAAGTTGGCCACTGGGTCTGCCAGCCCCGTGGCCTCCTGGAAGGGGACCCACTGCAGTCTGTGCCCTTCTTGGGGCTACCTGGCCTGAACCACAAAGCAATCCAATGATGGCCACTGCACTCGCTGTGCTTAGAAGTCACTTGAGAGGCCAAGCCTGGAACAAAGGCCAACTGTCACTACTGCCGGGCTTTCAACTACTCAGCCAGAGCGTGGAACATGCCAAAGCCAGGTGCTGCTTGTTTGAGTTTTGTGAACCTTTGAGAGATTTGGGGAAATTCTGCAGCATGAGCCAAGTCAAGATGTGTATATGGAAAAGCCACTAGAAGTGGCTTGGGTGTGCCCAAAAGTTGTGTGGGGTGTGGTGTCAGGAATCACTAGGGCAGGGCATATGCAAGGTAATAGATAATTTGATGGAGACTCAGATATGCATCTGCCTGCATCTGCACAAAGGGAGCAGGAAAGGCTCAACAAAGAAACAATGGCTTCCCCCAGCTCCTCCCTCCTGGAGAAAGCTGACCCTCCAGTCTTCACCCTGCAGCCAGACAACTCACTTCATCTCTATATGTCCCTAGTGCCTTTCAAGCTGCTTCCCCAGCGCTGGAACTCAGAGCAAATGAGTCTAACAGCGAGTAACTTTGTGCATGGTCCCTTTAGGAGGAGTGCCTGGGAGTGCAGCTGTCCTCCATCTTACTCAGCCACAATCTCTCTGATTTTTCACAGCCAGAAGTTATGGGGACTCCTCTCCCTGGCACTAAAACCCTGGGCTGGGACCCCTCACTTCTCCAGGAGCGACCTTTACAGCCGAGATCTCTATCCCAATTTTTAATGGGCACACACGGGTGTAGGACCAGTTGGCTCCATGTCTCTGCCCCTCTACCAGTCTCAAGATGATTTCTTTTGTATGTCTGCAGTTGTATGGCTTCAGTTCATCTAGATTTTAGGTGATTCTCATTCATGGTTGTTCTATGGTTTAGTTGTAATTGATGTGGTCCTGAGAGGAGGTGAACACAATGTTTACCTATTGCACCATCTTGACTGGAAATCTAAAGGTGGCTTTCTTGATCATTCAAGTTTGTGCTTGAGCACATCACTCACCATGTGCTCTATGGAACATTAGTTTCTTTGATGCTAACAGATGCTATTTGTAAAAGAATTACATGGTTATATGCATAATTCTAGGTAAAGCAAGATAAAATAGGTATCTTTACTGTAGAACTTTTTGAAGCCATTAAATGGAACTATGTTCTGTGAATCTTACTGAGAAAAGAGATTATTCAGCATTTTTCAAATCTATATGTTTCTGAAAGACTTTTATTTTTTCCTTCCAGAATCATGAAGTATTAGTGTAACATCGAACACTCTCAAGGAAATGCTGAATAATTCCATAAGTAGTGTTGGGTCAATTGGCAGTTTGCAAAGTACAAACAAAGTACAAAGAAATTACTACCTATGCAGCATGTGAAACTAAATTATAGATGAATTTAAAAGTAAGAAATGAAAATATAAAATATTGGTGAATATAAAATCTCAGACCAGGGAAAGTTTTCTAAACATTATAGCAAAGAAAGAGCCATAACAGAATAACAAATATAACTTATCTAACATTAAAATTTTATATGAATAACAACAACAAAATTGGGAGAAAGAAAGCAAGTATTGAGCTGGAAAAAGAGATATTTTAAAAGATACATGAAAATGGTTTAATATGTAATAACTCTCACTAGTGAAAAATAAATAGATGAATACCCCAGGAGTAAAATGAGAGAAGAACATAATTTGACACTTCACAGAAAGAAATATTATTAATAACTATAAGAGACAATATCTGATCTCAATGGTAGTCAAAATTACAAGTGAAAATAATGGTGATATATATATATACATACACACACACACATAACTTTTTAAAAAAACTTATCATTCCCATATTGTTGGTTCTGGCACTGTACATAAGTAGATTTAACTTTCCTGAGGAGCATCTTGACCATATGTTCAAAAATCTTGAAAATGTACATAATTTTTGACTCAGCAATTCCACCTTGAGTAATTTAGTTTAAAACGATGATCACAGATGATTGAAAAGGCTTATATTCAAGCATAGACACTTTATCTTTGCTTATAATAACAAAAATGGATATATCTTTAATGTCCTATAATAAACATGACAAATTCATGAACTGAAATATTATGCAGTCATTAAGAATCATGTTGCACAAGAATATTTAATGCTGTGGGGATATAATAATGATACAGTAAGTGAAAAAAATGTGTTTTAATGACACAAGTGCCCTATAATCCCAATTTATTAGAAAATATATACAGTAAAAAAAAAAAAAGGCTATACCTTCCAATGTAAATAGTGTTTATATCTCGGAATATGGAGTTACATGAGACTTTTTTTCTTTTTTGTATTTTACTGTATTTTCCATTTTTTTCTGCAATTAAAACCCATTGCTTTTTGCAATCAGGAAAAAATTAATTTCAAAAAGATTATACTAGTAAAGATTGCATTTTTACAAAGAAAGAATATGTGTGCATACCCTATTATAGTACCATAATTAGTAAAGCATTAGCCTAATACATTTTTACTTATTTATTTTTTTGTTTTTGTTAAGATTTTATTGGGGAAGGGGAACAGGACTTTTATCGGGTAACAGTGTGTACTTCCAGGACTTTTTTCCAAGTCAAGTTGTTGTCCTTTCAATCTTAGTTGTGGAAGGTGCAGCTCAGCTCCAGGTCCAGTTGCCGTTGTTAGTTGCAGGGGATGCAGCCCACTATCCCTTGGTGGGAGTCGAACTGGCAACCTTGTGGTTGAGAGCCCACTGGCCCACGTGGGAATTGAACCGGCAGCCTTTGGAGTTAGGAGCATGGAGCTCCAACCGCCTGAGCCTCCAGGCTGGCCCCAGCCTAGTACATTTTTAAATGATAGCGATCATAACTTTGCTGCATTGTATAGAGCCAAAAACTATACACACACTGAAATCAATGTCATTTATACTACAAATTCTTTCAACAATCACCATGGCTTTGCATGATCTGAATGAATGGCCTTTTGGTTGATATATGGACCATGACAGTTACCCATCATCAAGGTACAAGCACGCAAAACCAGAAGTCAAAATATTTTCTGATGTGAACAGGCTGCACCAATTCAGACTTGTACAGCAATCCATGAAGTCCAGATTTTACAGTCAGTTCAAGTAGAACAACCGTCAGCCCCACAAGCTGCATCTAAACTATTTACATTATCTGAACATCTCCACAACCATCAGGTCTGTTTACTCAGAAACTAGGGATAAAGGGTTAGTAGAAAGGAAAAGAAAATTGTCCCACTTGGATATCTCATATAACATAACAGAGAGGGCAAGACCCTTGGTTCTTCAGATAGCTTGAAAAATATGGTCTCAGATTCAAAATGGAAACGCTTTCTCTGTTTATCTGGCATTCTCCTATTGTGCTCAGTGAGGCTGTGTTGTTTAAGCCTGTTTCTTTTTACCTCTGTCTCGTTGAAAGCACATCTGCAGAATTAAATTCCATGCACTGACAGGGATGCTTTCAAAAGCTTGGAATCAATTCTTCAATCATTCCACTTTCTTAGCTGTGATTAAAAACATGTGTCCCCTAATTAAGCTAATGAGAGATTGTTAATTGGCACAAAGCCCCCCTCTGTGCACACTTGTTAATGTCACTATCACATTGACAGGCGAAAGGATCAGAATCAAGGGCAGAGCTTTCCAAAGTGACTTTCACATTGGGCTTAAGGACAGGAGCTCTATTTGGGACGTGTGTGGGGACAGAGCCCCAGAGAGCAGTTTCCAGGCTCTCAGCCTCACGTGGGGGGGTGCTGACTCAGGCAGTAGATGGCCATTGGTTGTGGTTAGTTGGCCGTCAGTTGTAGCCAGTTAGCCATTGGCCACTAATATAACTGTCGTGGCTGCATTGGGGAGTGGAGTCGAGAGGAGAGTTGAGGAGAGTCGGTCGGTTGGCAGAAAAGCGGACAGCAGGTCGCACGTCATGTGAATCCAGCCTCCAGTGAGACTATAGTGATATGACTTCCCTACCTATGGCTCTGTGGGTGTTCCTTTTTGGCCTCACCATATCCTGTGTTCTTATGTGGGGAGCGGGACCAGAGACCCCACAGGCCGCCCCGTGTGACAACGTGAAGGCTGCCCGGTCTAGGACCTGCGTGGAGGAATAAAGAATGCCATTTTTTTTCTGTTGATTTCATAAGGAAGCAGAAGAAAGAGATGCGACAGGACAACAGTTGATATGTTGATTTTGTTTTCCTCTTCATAGAAATGATGATTGTGGGGACAGAGCTAGGAGTGCAGTTTCCAGGCTCTCAGCCTCACGTGGAAAGGTGCGGGTTCAGGTAGTAAATGGACATCAACTGTGATTGGATGGCCATCAGCTGTGGCTAGTTGGTCGTCAGCTGTAACCAGTGAGCCATTGGCCACTAATATAACTGCCGTGGCTACACTAGCAGAAAATGGGGGCTAGCAAGAAGATGGTGGCTGAGCCTGCAAGCAGCGGAGTGAGGGTTGCTGATCGTGTGGCTCCTGTTTTCTATGTCTCCAACTGTCATGCAGGGAGGCCTGCGGGGTCTCTGCTCCCGCTCCCCATACAAGAACGCAGGATATGGTGAGGCCAAAAAGGAACACCCACGGAGCCATAGGCAGGGGAGTCATACCACTATATTCTCTCTGGCGGCACTATACTCTCACTGGAGGCTGGATCCACACTGTCCGCAAGCCGCCATCCACTCTTGCCAGCCCAGCCACCATCTTCTTGCTAGCCCCCATTCTTTCTCTCTTCTCTCTCTCCTTCTCTGCTAGCGTAGCCACAGCAGTTATATTGTGGCCAATGGCTCACTGGTTACAGCTGACGGCCAACTAGCCACAGCTGATGGCCATGCAATCACAGTTGGCCATTTACTACCTGAGCCAGCACCTGTCTATGTGAGGCCGAGAGCCTGGAAACTACTTTCTGAGGCTCTGCCCCCACACCAACCCAGCCGCTAGTGAGAATATGGTATGACTCCCCTATCTATGGCTCCGTGGGTGTTCCTTTTTGGCCTCACCATGTCCTGTGTTCTTATGTGGGGAGCGGGACCAGAGACCCCGCGTGACTCCCTGCATGACACTTAGTTATTCAGCTCACTGCTGGCCATCGAGTTCCTCGTGGCTTCTAACGAGCAATCTCATTAGTGCACATCATCCTACAACCAAGGCACCCTGTGGATGGGAGGAGTGTGCTTTGTCAGAAGAAGCACGTGCACTGATAAGATTATTTTTCATATATGTCTATGTGAGAATTTTATTTGGCTAGTTTGTCCCTAGCTTTTTCTGTGTACCTTTGTACATCAAAAATAATTAAATTCTCAATGTCTTGGAAGAATCTCAAGATGATTCTGAAGGGGAGATTGGGCCAGGATTTATGGAAAATTCTCAACAGAGCCTTAAGCAAGACTTCAGGCCGTAAATAAGGACTGAAAGCACATGAACTTATCTTTTTCTTCAGAGCAGCTAGTTCCAGGAGATGGAACTTTCTACTTTAAATAAGCCCAAACTCAGGCTTTGGGTTGATTCTTTCAGAAATGGCCAGCCTCGGGCCACAGTGACTCAGATTGCTAACCCAGCTCTGACTATGCCTAAGAGAAGTAACGAATGTGGTGCCCACTTCTGAAAGTTCACTCATTTATGAATCATTGGTGGGGCATGGAGGTTCTGCTTACCTGGACTCCCCTTTTCTCCATCACCTGCTTGAAGCCAGGAACTCAGTAGTCTTGTGGGTCATCTCAGGGAGAAAAGAACACTTTGCACTCTGAAGGTGCATGAGTCACTTCTAGAACTGTGGGATGGCATTGCCACAAGCGGGCTCCCTAACGGGTACGTGGGGCTGTTCACTCCTCAGGCAGCATTTCTGATGAGTGATTTGATGAGAAAAGTGGGAGGGGCCTGTTAAAGAGAAAGCTGTTTTGGGGTCAGAGCTAAGGGGCATTAGCCATGTGGTAGTGGTTGGTTGGGTCTTCCCTCCACCTCATGCATGGACTGTGTTTGAGTGACTATTTGATGTGGCCTCTGAGTGATTAGTCATGTTTAGGCCAGGAGCAGAAACCTTGTCTTAAAAGCCATCCTGCCTTGATCCCGTCTTGCTTTATCTCCTAGGGGCTTGTGATCAGCAGGCCTGGGGAGTCTGGAAAGCGACCTGGGGCCAGGGTGTGGAACTGGAGGGCTTGGTCATGGCCTGAAACCCTTTGTCATTGTAGGGGGAACAGCCTCATTTATCCCCTCCTATAAAACTCCATACCCCTTTGCTCAGAGAGGTTATGGTCTTCTCCCTCTGCTCTAGCCTGACCTGCAGCTCAAACACACCAAATAAATTCTAATAGACCAACCTTGGTCTCCCACGACTCATTCCTCTGGCTGAGCCTAACACTGAGTGTCAGGTCGGGAGGACAAGAAGCACTCTGGGCCACATCAACTAAGAAGGGGTGACAGTAAAAGGAGGAGAGAAAGGCATTGTCAGGACTCCTGCAGAGCTCAGCCTTGCTTGGGGGACACCCTCTGGCACTAATGCTGGCATTCCACAGTGGGCACCTACATGTGAAACAATAACGAAGCAGCTTACAGAGCTGAGGACCTTGACAAGGGGCACTGGCCCAAGAGAGGAAGGACAGTGAAGCCACTGTGTGGTGGCTGGAGCTAAATCAGAAGCCTGCATTTGCCAGGCAAACCTGGGCTACACTACAGGCAAGCAGATGCCTCCGTGTGTGTCCATGGGGTGGAAAGGCCTGGGGAGATTCAAGTCACACCCTCATGTGGGGCTTGGTGGTGAGTGGGGAGGGCTTCACGGAGGCCTTGGTGTGGGGTGAGAAAGGGGGAGTAGTGCAAAAATTAAACACACCATCATGTGACTATAGACTTAGGGCTAAAAGGCCTCTAGGATCCCATCAAATCATGGCATGTGAACCTGAGTGGTATTATTTCAACTTACGCATCTTTTTCTTATAATCTTACCTGGGGAACCAGAAGCACAAGATTCACTCAGGATAGCATCCATTAGCTTCCCTCTGGTACATAAAGAGTAAAGATAAGAATATATCAGGATGTGCCCCTCCCCCCTTCCTTTTTCTCTGCCTGTGTGAATCAGCTGGGAGTTCACAGGGACCAGGGACCGGAGAAGGAAGAGATGGAATTTGCAGGAGTGAACAGGAGGTTCTTGTCACACTCTCTTCCACCTCCTGCTCCCAGGAATTGGCTGTTGAACAGAAGAGTTCTAGCCTATGGCCAGAAGGTAGCGATGAATGTTTTAGAATACATCCAGTTTTATAAGTCAGTGAATCTGTTTGTTTGAGCTAAAAATGTTCAGTTCAATGAATAACATTGGAATGGTAACCAAATAGGTCATGTTTTTAGATTCACCTGAAGTAATCCCTTTCTTTTACCCCGTTGCTTGTCGGAGGGACAAGGTTGAGATGAGATGACGCATGCGAAAGTGTTCTGTAGGCTCTAAAGCACTCAGAAAATAGGCTGAGATCTGCTGAGAGTAGCAGAATAGTCAATTTTAAAAGTAAGGATGATACGCCAAGATTCGGATAGTTTTAAAATTGTATTAGCTCAAGTCTCCAGTTGCACTCATTCCAACTCTTGTCCAGTACAAATAGGGCTGGTCGCCATGGCTCTGGCGTCCACGAGTGAGTCTGACCTGGCAGAGAGGCAGAGCTGACCAAGAAAAAGAAACAGCTTGGTTATGCTTCAGACAGACCCCAATTTGTCTATTTACCTTTAAAGAATAAAAAGAAAGGATTTGAAATAAGTTCTTATCGTTCTTTGTCACCTGTAGACCACTTACATTTGGACTTTCTCTTTGGATACCATTCACATTCTGGATGCTGTCTTTTGGGGTAGCTCTTAGCTTTAAGCCCTACTCTTAAGGGTCAATACCGTACCACTCCTGTGTTCACTGTAGACTTATGGAAACCCAGGCTGGATCACAGGCTGAGGTCTTGTATTGTCGTCGAAAGAGACCTTGGACAATTCCATTCTTCTGTTCCAATTTCCAAGAGTAGCAGTTAGAGAAGCTCTGATGTGTATCTTAAGTCAAGGTCAAGTCCAGGGTATGGACATCTCTACTGCACCCACTTTGTTAAAGTTGTGATCATCACGGGGGCCAGATGGTAGAATGTGGATGAGAGACGTTTTATCCAGGCCATGTGAGCATTAAGGGAAAGTGGTCAAGGCAGGGCATTTAACACAATGCCCTTGACTCCTGAGTCCTCCTGCTAAAGCCGTGGGAATCCATACTGTGAAATCTCCTTCTGAGTTGCTTCACATGAGCGATGGGGATATCTGCAAAGTGTTCTAGGCATAGGGATGGCTGATGGCAAACCTCAGAGGTGGGGGGCAATCTTGCCATTCCCCAGCGACAGCTCCAAGAAGCCAGGGTAGCTGACGCACAGTGAATGAGGGGGTGCCCATAAAATGTGCAGGGAGTAAGGGAGAAATCTGGGCAAGGCGATGAGGGCAGTGGGAGACCTCATGAGACATCTTGGACTCTGCTGTAGAGAATAAACAGAAGGCTGGGGTGGGGGCGGCAGGCAAGAGTGGAGCAGTGAGACCAGCTAGGGGCCATTGTAGTGATACAGGCGAAAGATGAGGGTGGTTTGGACTACACGCAGGGTGATAACAGAAGAGATGATAAAAGTGGGTTAATTTTGAATATATTTTGAAAGTGAGCCAATAAGATTTGCTGTTGGACTGGATATGGGTATCACACACACACAGAGAGAGAGAGAGAGAGAGAGAGAGAGAGAGAGAGAGACTCCTTTGCTCACTCTCCCAAGGGGTTTTCGGGTCTCTGGGTGGACTGCTAGTTCAGAATAGATTGTAAGGTTACTGATCAGGCTAGGCTCCCTCCTCAACCTCATTCTACACATGAAGTAAAACAGGACTCTTATGACCCCAAGCAAAGCACAGGGGTTAGATGAAAAGTCACTGGATATAAACACATTCAATTAGGAGTCATAAAGAATTATCTTCCTTCCTAGGCCTAAAAAAATATGGCTTCTTTCATGTGCTGTCAGTCGGATTATCAGAAGGGACACTCCTGTGCAGCTTACATATGACACCAGGTGACAGGAGCTATTCGGTGGTACCATTTACATCTCCGCCCTCCCTTGGCCCCTCCTTTCTTCTGGATACTCTAAATCTTAAATTATTATTTTTCTAAAGCAGGAGTGTTTACGATCCTCTCTGCACAGGGTAGAAAATAGTTCGTTTTATTAAAGTACTCATAAAAGAGGCTAAGTTAATAAAAGAGAGAGTTGGAGGAGACAAGGGAGCCACAGTCTTCAAGAGTAGCACGTTTTAAGTGTTTTGAGCAGCTCAGTCTGCCCTCACTCCCTTCCCTGATCAGCTATCACTGCAGCTATTTTTGCGCACATCAGCGATTTTCCACCCCATCTTTCTTTCTCACAGGTAGTTTTGAAACCTAATTTCAACCTGTTTGGATGAGATGCCAGTCTTTGACTGGAGCTGGGCCTCCACCAGCAATCTGGCACTCTGTCCTGGCCAGTTCAGCTGCAATCTGCAAAATATAATAAATGGAGGGTCCGTGTTGGGGCAGCAGAAACAGGTGTTTGCTAAAGCTGCACGTGGCTCGTGCATACATTTTTTGCTGGGAAAGATTGAGCTTTGTCAACCCCAACCCAGGAGAGACAGTGCAGTTGCCTTTATGTGCCCAGACAAAATGAACCACTTCTTGGGGATAATATGATGCCTTGAAATTAAGCTTCCAATCTCTTCCATTGTAAACTGTGAACATGTGTTTCTCACCGCCTGGAAGATAGTGCACTTGTGAGCAAGGTCTGCTTCTGAAGCGCAGCATTCCATAAGGTCCAATCATGGCAGCCACCACCCCTTCTTCTTTCCTCCACCCCCCACCTTCCTTTTCAATGAGTGGGAAGATGTAAGGCCCTTGAAAGGATAACCACCACCACACTCGACTATAATACATCGCCACGGTTGAATGGGGACCCGCACGGCAGAAGCAGCTAAGAGATGTGGCCTTTTTCTCTGCCAAGCAAAGATTTTACAAAGCATTGAGAAGGGGAGGGAGAAGGGGAGAGGGATCAGATTTCTGAAATGTTTGAGCAGCTGTAAGCTTATGCATATGAATAGAGTATGCCGGTATGAAGCCACCAAGCCCAGAGCAAAAGGCCATTTGACTACACCAAAAGGAAGAAGGAAACTAGAGGCAGGGGTTGGGGGAAATAATAAAGGCTGTATTAAAATGGTGAATAAAGGAATTCAGAGGTTATCACCAGAGTCGAAATGGAATATGAGGTTCTCACTTTCATTCTGTCTTAAGCCTCAGGCTCTGCTGATGTGGTTTATTAAACAGCTGTCACAATCCAGGCCCCTGAGGCAGATGCATTCAATAGGGTGTGAAGAAATTCCAGTAGAGGCAGATACAGCAACTGGTCTCACCACAGGCTCCCCAACTGCAAGTCCTTTCCTATCCTCTTGCGCCTGATAAAAGGAAATAGAACAGTAAAGGGAAAATAATAGGAAAATGAGTAAAAAATAGGACAAGTAAATAACAGGGGAAGAATAGCCTTGCAAGAAATGCTGATTCTTTTCTCCTGTAACTAATTAAAAAGTATTTGATGAGCCAAGTAAGTTACATGCTGTGAAGTACACAAAGATAAGCCATGCAGTGGCTGCCCTTTTGGGGACTTAGAATCCAAGGGGACATTTGAATTCAAGGATGTCAGGATAGGCTTTGTCAGGATAGATCACAGAAGCTGTTCCCAGGCAGAGAGTGGAGAGAGGCAGGAGAATCTTTGGCATCCATGGCTTGGGCACAAGATTTTTAGTGAGGAATGGCAGGAGGGGACTTAGAAAGACAGGTTTAGGCAAAATGGAGAACATCCTTGAATGTCATCCTGAGACAGGTTAGTTAACATGTGGTTAGGAAGACAAAGGTCCCTGGTGGAATAAACAAAAGACAGCCATATCCTGAAACTCCAGGTTCTGGAATGGCTCCTTCACTCCAGGACAAAGATGTAAAAATGTGCCTTGAGGTTAATGAATTATCTCATAAATCCCTTTTGGTCAGACAAACAAACGGAATAGATCTGATACATAAGAATGGGTTCGTTAATCCCTTTAGGATGGGCAAATAGGACAAACCTGGTAGACAAATTCCATTAAAAGGCGCCAGCTCCCCTTCCCCAAACAGGCAAGGGAAGGTATAAAAGTAAAAGCTTTTGCCTCAGTCACTGGGCACCCCCATTCGGGATCCCCTCCAGATAGGGAGCAGTAACCCTTTACTTTTCATAAACTATCCCCTTTTACAACCCCTTGACTCTCCTTGGTCCGTGCTTCCATTCTTCAATTTCGTGGGACACAATCCCGGCACTCACAGAAAATCTCCGCCATCAGTCCTGTGGCTTTTGGGTGCGATCCCAGAGGAAAGGTGAATCTTTGAAGAGTTTTAATCGTGAAGAAAAATCAGATGAGCATTTTAGAAGGACCTCTTTAAGTGCTGTTTGGGGGACCAGGTGAAAGGAGGTAAGACTAAAGACAGGGAGAGCATCAGGGGACCTGTCCAGTAGTCCCGGTGAGGAGGCATGGTCCCAGGCTCCGGCAGGAGAGATGGAGTCTATTCCTCCCCAGCCTCCTAGGCGCTCTCTGTCCTGTAGTTAGAGCAGCAACTGCAGAAAGTGCAGGGCCAGCAGAGTGTCCTAGGGAAGGCGGCAGGAGGGGTAGGTCACTGACAGTCGAAGCAGAGTGTGCCTGAAACTAACTGGCTCCGTCCACACCGTGGTGGTTCCAGAGTCAGAGCAACTTTTTAAGTGCCGAACAGCCCACCAACAGTAGCACGTGCTTTGGAAGAATTTGATTCCCACTTTTGACTAGATGATAATTATCTCTAGTTCTAAAATTCCTTAAAATAGTATGACTTTTACTTTTATTTGCAAGTTTAGCAATTTCTTATGATGCTATGCTATTTAATTGTTAATTACATCATTATATTATTATCCAGAAATGAGAAACACTTGCTATGCTTTAACATTTTTGAATTCCAGAAGGAAAAGAAATTGGATCGTTAACTTATTTTTTTCAATAAAAAGAAATAAGATACCTTAAATCAGCCTGTTATTTGCCTTACAGTCTTTTTCAGTAAGTGCTACAGGATAAAGTAATTGTGTAATTAGGAAACAATGGCTTCTAAAGCAATATCTTATTTTGTTCTAAAAAGGTTTAAGTGTTCTATATGCATTTTTAAAGGTGCCCAATCTGCACTAAAAGAGAAATGAGGAACAAAATTCTGGAATAATTGCACTTAATAAGTTTAGTGACCAAAATTTCCCCATTGGCATGGTTCCCACTTTTCCACAAGCATTCAGTGTGTGTCGGGAACTAGGTGGGCATGGGATAAACCATCTCCCTCAAGTCTGGGTTTGATTATCCTGGCCTAGTTTATCATTTACAGAGTACTTTTCTTTTTCTCAGCAGATCATGGAAGGACTGGAGAAAATAGTTGGTGGCTATAGATGTATTATTTTGTTCTCTTTACAATTGTTTCAGCTTACAAAAATGAAATTTGTGTGCTGTTCTTGTTTTAATGGTGGTTCAACAGCTACGGTACATTGGCATTCTTTCACATTTGCTTAATAAATTAGCTCTCTGATTCTGGTTGAATTATTTGGTGGAAACATTAAGTTTGCATGGCAAGTGGCAAGGAAAGGAGCGAAGAGTGATGGGGACAGACTTCAGGGAGAGGTGGGAAAGGCAATTGCAATTTATCAGGCAAGAGCGCCAGAACTTCATTTTTCGTGCGAAAGCAAGGACTCGTTCCTAAGATAACCCATCATAGGGGCAATCCTCTTTATACTTTTCTAGGACACCAACTTACAGATTGGATCCTAACATGGTCCTGCGACTTAAGAGGGCAATGACTATGCCCATTTGCCAGGAGGGCGCCGTTGGGAGCACTCTTCAGTCCTCCCGCCAGTGTTTTCCATCTGATAAAAGGAGCATTACCTCAAATGGATCCTGCTTTCTCATAGGTATTGGAATGAGAAAATGACATAACAGATGTGAATGCACTTAGAATGTAAAAGCAATATATAAGTGCAAGAGAGTCTCAGTTTTTATTACAAAGATCCATCTAGTCCTGCCACATTATGACAGCCTAAGCCCTATTAGCTATATGTATTATAATAATCTATTATTGACAGAATCAGCCTTGGGTGGTAGCAACTGGCCTTAACTATTAGCATATAAATCTGTTGGAGATAAGATAGATGGAGTATGGCTGAAAAGAAATGAAACTGGTTAGTATTTGTTACCCGTGGAAACTAGTCTCAATTCTGTCCCAGCCCCATGAATTGCCCCCGAAGAACCTGTGTCTAACTGAGGCTGAGTCACATTGGACAGAATATTAGGCTTGAGGACGAAGGTCCTGCTTTCTCGATCCAGCAGTACCACTTACTAATCTTTCTGTTAAAGACTTAGCAGGATGATTCTTTTAGTAGGCCTAGTTATGTCATGAGTGAATTGTTGACTTATGTTGGTAAATGGTAAGCTCTTTAAATGCCAACTGCCGACACCTGTTTTGTTTTAGATGGGCAAAGAGACTGAAATTTAGGATCCAAGTGAGATGGAGTCTTTTTCTCATTCATTCATTCATTCATTCATTCGTTCATTCGTTCATCAAATGTAAATACTAAACATTCAGTATGTATCAGGCCCCAGTTCTAGAGACTGAGATGGAACAGAGAACAAAAGAGAAAGAGCCCTTTTCCTTTTGGGGATTACAGTCCAATAAAGAAGAGTATATTAATATCTTCCCATTTCTAGCATTCCTTGGCATGTGGCCATATCATTCTAATCTTCATGGCCACCATCTTCAAATGTCTTTCTGCATGTCCGCACCTGGTTTCTTCTATGTGTGTCCAATCTCCCCATACCTCCCTTTTATACACGTGATTGCATTTAGGGTCCATTCTGATAATCCAGGATAATGTTCCCATTAAGAACTGCAAAGACAGTTCTTCATATAAGGTATATTTTAAGATTTCCAGGGGTTAGGATATAAATATCTCTGGGGGAACTTTCATTCCACATATTAGAGTGATAGTTAACTGATAGCCAAGTAGATGTTGGATGGTTTAAGTGCTACAGAAAGGTAAGAGTGAGAGGTGCATTGGGGTGGGTGTGGGGTTACTGTTTTAGATTCCATGTCAGGAAAGGCCTTGCTGAAATGCCGACATGCTGATCAAAGCAAAAAGGTGAAGGAAGGGAGGAAGCAGCTCTGCAGGTGGGTGGAGGAAGCATCTTTTAAGCAGACACTGCATTACGAATGGCATGTTTTCTGTCACTTGCA
Organism: Rhinolophus sinicus; assembly: GCF_057876585.1. Classification (NCBI taxonomy): domain Eukaryota; kingdom Metazoa; phylum Chordata; class Mammalia; order Chiroptera; family Rhinolophidae; genus Rhinolophus; species Rhinolophus sinicus. Next base: position 20,051,892 of record NC_142511.1, read on the forward strand.
GCCTGGCTTCCTGTAAGTACAACCTGGTCATCCTGGCCAAATATATTCTGAACTATTGTTGAGTCTCTGCTTCGATTTATTAATCAGACACCATTCCTCAATTTAGAGTTACAGATTTGATGTCCTAGCGGAACCTCATGAAAATGGCCATGGAATCTTCTGTCGTCTAAGTGTCGCAGTCACCTTTGGAAGTAGGGAAGCTTAAAATTTGACAGATACTCGTCATCTGCTTCCTTTCTATGTGAACTATTCTCTTATGGTTTCCAGATACCTTTGTTCTCTTTCTCGTCTCTCTTTCTCCAATCTCTCTTACCATTGAGAAATCAGAAACATTCACTTTTTTTTTTTTTTTTTTGGGGGGGGGGGGTCTAGATTTTAAAGGAATCTTCTAAAAAATATTTCCAGTTTATATTGAAAGTAGTTAAATTATTTCCCTTTGATTCCATTGATCTTCCTTAGGGATTGAATGGCTTTCAATATTTCTGAAGACAGCTGTTTCACGCTTGGAAAGCTAGTTACCAGAGAGGTAGTGTCTCACTGTCTTCTGTGTATAGGCTACATGTGGGCTTTGCCTTGAATATCTATCAGGACATCATTCACAGAAAGTTGAATGGTATCCCCCGGAGTTGAGTTATGCAGTGACCCTACAGTCTCATTTAAAGAGGGTGTGCAAAGACCTTCCAGGTGCAATCAAAATGTCTCCATTCTCTCCACACCCAGTGACTGCTTGACCTCCTCTCCATTAGAAGTTTGCATTCTATTCTGAAATAGAAATGTTCTTGGGAAGGCTGGCATATGGATACTGGAAACCAGTACCGGTCATTAACACCTCAAAGTACATTCATTTATTCTTGCTAAAGACGAGTAAGTTTTTCATTAAGGAAGACGGGGATTCAAGGGCAGAGCTAATGAACTGTGTGGAAAGAAAACGTTGGCATCCCAGCAACAACATGAAGACAAAGAATGGATGTGAGAGTCAACATATAAAGATGGGGGAGTAGGAGGCACTGTGGTCCGTTACACCGGTGTTGTTTGGGCAGTCATTTCGTCTTCCTGGGCCTCCTTTTACTAGTTCCTTATAAAGAGGTTGATATTAAATTGAAAGTTCCTTTTAGTTCCAGAGCTTATGATTTAATTTAATAGCTTACATTTATTGTTTAGTATATGCCAGGCACTTGTTAAATCCTTTTCATACATTATTTTATTTAATCCTTCCAACGATTCCGTTGAGATACTTACCATTATCATTTCTATTTTAGAGATGAGGAAACTGAGGCTGAGAGGGATTTAGTAAATTGCTTATATTCTCATAGCTCCTAAGTGTCAAAGCCAGGATTAAACTCCATGTCCGTTTCATTCTAAAGCCCTTGGCCTTATCTGTCACATTCCGTGGGCAGAGGAGGTTACGCCATATCATGAAAACTGCAGGCGGGAGACCCATTCCTTCTTCCTTCCAGCCCTGCACCCAACAAAGACTTTTCTAAGTTTTTCTGTGTTCCCTCAGAGATTCCTGGCAGCATTTTCAAAATCCTCAGAGAATGTGCACTAAATAGTAAGTTGCTGGCATGCTGGCTTAACATACAGCCAACTCTCTTAATCCAGACAACACAGAGCTCACATTTAGCTGCTCCAAACCAACTCTTCTGGTTAATACGGTTAGAGTTTTACTACAGACATGTCAGCTAGGACTGGGTGACACCCTCAGATAAGGTGGTCGTCAAAGGGCTCCCAATGTTAAAAACCATTGCATTCTTAGTCCTGAGCTTATAGGTTTAGCCTGGGGATCCCCACTTGTGAAGCTGCCTCCAAAGACATACCATAGCTCAGAAGCAGAGAATACTTGAAAAGGCAGAGCATCATGATGTCTGCCCAGGAAACCCAGTGAAGTTCCCTGGCTGGAACAAATGCATCTCTTATCATGGCCCGTCATTTTGATGTTTTTTTTGACAATTTCTAAATATGTATAGAAACACCCTGCTCCCTTTAAATTCATGTATTCCAGCACATAACGTCTGATTTTCTGCATGGTAGGAGTCAACCAAACGCCGCCTCTCCGTTCCCCAGTTCACCATTTTCATGCATTTCATGATTTTGCTGCTTTGGTGTGCATTTCAAAATGACATATTTGATCAGTTCTTTAGGTAATATTGATGTTTTGCCCTTTTAAATGTGTCATTTGATTTTCTGATGTTATTCTCCATCTGCTTTGGTAACACTTTCATTTAGTCGCAGCTTTTTATTGGGTCCCTAAAGGTTTGTATAAAGGAATCTGACTTGAGGGTATATATATATTTTTATTTTTTTAAATGTTTTTCTCCCTCGTGCTGGTGTGTACGCCCAACACCACCTTTGCCAACCTATATCCTCCGCCTCCTTCCTTTCCCCCCTCTCTTGCCACCTCACCTCCTTATCCACTCTTTAAAACACCGTGAATACATTCTTCACTGCAAGAGCCTCAAATGTTGGCCTTTCCTCAATCACATTTAAGTATTTCATTGTGTAAGGCCCGTTGCCTTGCCTCTGCTGTTCCCTGTGGATTCAATCAAAGAGCAATTTTTTAAAGCAAGTATGACGAGCAGGCTGATGTTTTTACATTTCTGACATGTTTTTACTGCCCTTGTTGAAGACATTTCTAAATAGTAACTCCAAATTTTCGAAGGCAGCAGCAACACCCCAGGATGGTCTATTCTTTTCTCGTTGTTTGACTTTATTTTTTGCTTCCTTTTACCAGCTCTGATTGTATTTACTTTGCATTCTTGGCAGGTTAATTTCCACATTTCTGAACTCTTAACCTCTTCTTCAAGTACAATAAATGCAGATGTTAGAGACCCACAGCAGTGTCGCGAGACCAATTGAAAGTAAGCACATGCCAATTTTTTCCCTGCAAAATATCTGAAGAGAACTGAAGGATGGGGTCAAAGAAGTAATAAAAAATACCTTTGTTTTATGTTTACAATTGCCATCACAGATTGTCTCAAAGCCTAGATTGTACACAGAGGGGCCATGCAGTCTATGAAAGAAAGTCCCACCTACTGAAGTTAGAAAAAGTCCCCAACATGGATGTATTAGATCAAGAATTTCCCTTTTAGGAAAAGACATTGTATTATAAATAAGTACAATGAAGTAGGTTGGTATCAAGTATTTTGTCTGTTTTATTGGAAAGAGTTAAAGATCTATTAATTTGTGGGAATAAACATAAAGTTATAAGATTATGAAAACCATTGGGGCTTCTATGGGGGTCAGTGGAAGGGAGGTAGACAAGTTCATATAGGCCTAGCTTTGGGCATCAGTGTGAATCGGCCAAGAGTCTTTAGGATCATTTTACTTTTCCCCTTCTTTTCTGCATAATTTGTGCACTCACTGCCCCTCTACATTCCTGAGAAAGAAGTATAATGCAATGAACAGAGCATGAATTCTGACATAAAAATGACTAGTATTTGAATATGGGCTCTTGTACCATCAGATTGCACACCTAAACTTCATGATTTATTGCCACATGTAAGAAAAATTAAACAAATATTTCCTACTTCTGAGGAGGAGGCTGATGTCATCTCCTGGTATGATGGAATGTGACAAAAATGGACTCCAAGGGCATGCTGTTTTAGTTGTGGGAGTTTGTGCAGGTGCCAGCAGCAGTTCTGTCCATGAGGGACAGCATGATGAGGATGAAGTATTAGAAGCTTAGCCAGGGAAGTCATGTGAACAGATACCAAGAACATTCCAGGGGAAAATTGCAGGTCTTAATGGATAAAATCAAGTCTGTAACTTAAGGAAGGTGGCCAGGTATAAAGACAATAGAAGGAGAGATAGGAGTTTGATAGCTTACATATTTCTTCAGAATATTACTGGCTGGCTGCTCTTATATATTTCCGTTAAGGATAAACTTGTTTTTATCCATCTAGACTTCCAATGTATCTTATATTTTTCCTTGAAGGAAGACAAACAGAAATTAGGATATTTCTATTCCTCACCACACACATGCCCCCAACAATGATACTCCTGTATCCCAGCTCTATTGTTTTCCATAGCACTTATCTCCATCTGTCTTCCTTTGCTAGGACATAAACTACGTAAATGCAGTGATTTTTGGTCTGCTCCTCCATTGCCATATCCCCAACACTTAGAATAGAGGCTGATTAAGAGTTCTCACTTAATAAATATGTGTTGTATAAATAAATAAATTATTAGAGATTGCTAAGGAATGTATAAGTAGAATTGTAACTTGAAGGGAAAGGACTTGATAACCTTCAGTGACAGGTTGTAGATATCAGTCACTCATGTATTCAATGTTTCGTGAACACTAATTTTGTTCCATGCACTGTACTGTGTGTTGGGAACTCATTGGCAAATAGGACCAGGTTGACACTCTCAACAAACATACACCCTAGCAGGGACACCAGTAAACAGAATATTGTACAACAGTATAACAAAGACCACAGTAAAGGTACGCACAAACTATCTCCTTAAGAAAGTACTTTAAAATATTTTTTCATGATTCCTTAGTCCAAGATAAAATTTATTTTATAATGTCTGAGAACATAACCATAATAACTGACTCTTGGAAAGAAAAAAAATTCTGACATGGCAGTTCTCTTCTGCTTCCCCAAAGAAGATAGAAACACAAGTCCCCATTGTGGCATCTTTTTGGCCTCTAAGAGACATCTGACTCTGATACTGTCTCCACAGAATTTAGAACTGTACCAAACAATCCATGTATCAGCATTTTCCACTGTGCCCCTCATGGTAGAGAATAAAATCCCTGCTCCAAGGAGAAGGAAACTTTTGGCTAATGTATCCCCGCAAAGAGCCTTTGAAGTTCAAAAGCGTTTGAATTTGCTTTCCCATAAGTGGTAATATAAACTCTTTCTCACAGCATTTTACCATGTGAAATTCTTTTAACTGGTACATCACTACCACAATCTTTTAATAGAGTCACCCTGATTATCTTTTTGGAATGCATGTAAAAAAAAGCCCCCTTCAAAAAAAAAGCCCCCTTCATGGGGCCTAGGATAAAGAGAGTCATCCAGAAAAAAATATGAGATGCATGCAATTTAATAGAGATATTTTAAAATTACATAGTCATTTTTTTGGGTAATTTTTCTTACAGCAATGATTATTGCATCTTTGTAGTGCATACTGGTACCTAGCAAATAGTGGAATGAATGGCATTGTTTCTCTAGTTGGGAGAGGATTTTTGTTGTTTTGACTTGCAATCCTTTAATTAAGAGTAAGGTAAAGCATTTTTTATAATATTTGCATTTTTTCCCTGTTCAATTATTTGCCATTTTATTTCAGATTTTCAGATTTTGTAAACTGATGGCTGCTTTCCTTAATGTGAGCATTTTTCCCTGATGAAAGATGACAGGAATACCAGCTGCCATTTCGTCACTGGGATATTGGACTAGTTTGCTATTTTTAAGCACCAAAGATTGTGCTTGGAGCTAAAGCTGTGCATAGAGTCACAAATACTTTCTCACAATCTTGTGAACTGGAGGAGCATAAATTATGAATATTTCCATTTTTTAAATGGAGAAATTGAGTCATGAGCTCAGCATTTTTTCCTAGAGTGACAGAACTATTGGGTTTCGTTTGCTGTAGACCCTATGGAGTATTAACCTAAGGAGACTTATGTTTCTTATCAAGCAAGAGAATGGCAAAAAATAATATTTTCAAACATGGACAAATTCTTCTTTTGTTAGAGATCAGGCGCCTTTTTACTGCAGGTGCATTGGCAGTATTCTTTGATTAATCAATGCTGGACAGGCCTCCTGGCTAATCTCATTAGCTAATAGTGCTTCTGGGTAATTAGCTTGATGTGTGCAATTATCCTCAGATTTTAGGGCTTTTTTTCCCACTTTGATAGCATTGATATGTATTTAATGCTTTGGCGTGCCACGGTCCTTTGAGAGAGTGAGCAAAATTCCCAAGTCTTTTTAAATCAAGAGAGCATGACAGCCTACCTGGCAATGGAATTATCTGAAGTCCATCTATTAAAGCCTTTCTTACTGTCAGCAACTTCTAAAGCACACACACACACACACACACACACACACACACACACACCCCACATACACATACAGTCTAGCTGATGAAATCCAGAAGTACTTCCAGAACTTTCCATTGTGGCTGAAGTCATGAGTCTCCAGGTTTCATCATAAAAATCCTAACTAAGATTTAGCCAAATACACCAAACCAGAAAGAAATGTTTCCATGATGGATGACAAGTGTGCACTATGACTTTCATGTGGAAATGATATAAAACTTTTGGTCCTTTAAAGTTTCATTCTCTTTCCACAAAGAACCAAACGATGGGGCCATAGTCTCAATTCAGCCACTATCTAGCCTTGTGACTTTGAGGCATTTAATCTCTTTGAATTTATATATTTATAAAATGAGAAAGACCATTCAGTCAGTCAATATGTTTTGAGCTTTAATTGTGAGCTGGGCCTGTGCTAACCAAGAGAGACGTAAGAAAGATTCAGTTCACCAAGCTTGTCTAACCAAGTTGCATTAAATGATTTTCTCTGATTCTTTCAAACTAGGTAGCTTTATGATTCTACCATGATCCACACTTCCCTTTTCCCTTCCAAACAAGAAGGAGGAAAAAGTGAGCACAGGAGGAAACCAGGTGCTACCAAGATGTTTAAATCCAGATAAAGTTGGCATTATTAAGTCCTCCAGAGAAGAGCAGAAATGTCACAACTTTCCATTTTGCCTTATTTTTTAACCTTCGCCATTATCATTCTTAATTTCATCTATTGTGAGTCTGGAAAAAGGCTTACGGAAGTTTATGCATTTTAAAGCTTCAATCTCTACCTGTGTCTATATGCCAGGCCATTTCATTCCTCCACTGATAGCAGAGCACCCAGCTGAATTTAGACCCAGGACATACATCCCTGGCTGCAGAGTAATGACCCATAGCTGCTATATCTAAGCCATTTTATTTCAGGCAACCTTGCCTAAACCAATGTTGTCAACTAAATAGCCCCTATGGACACTAATGGAACCTTTGAAATAAATTGTCCCATTATGGAAACTTATCATTTTTTGTTACTGCCCAAACAATGTGGAGTTTGATTTTTTTTTTTCCTGTTCTGGTTGCAGAAATACCTGAAAGCATCTTAGTGATGTTCCAACACTTTCTTTGATATGATTTTATACAGCCTTTTCAGGGAGAGAACCATCAACCATGACTCAGAGGAAATTTGCTGCTAAAATGCGTTATTGTCCAGCTACTGATGGCCTCTCACCCGGGTGCTGGAGGTTGGGAAAAGGAACGTTTACTGTCTCATCTGAGCCAAAGCTGGTTTATATTAATGACCAATGCAACAGCAAATATATTGGATTTTGTTCTCCCCTTTAACCTGACTCAGTAATAATCTTAATAATGGGAAAAGAAGTTCTTACGATCTTTCTCAGAGGCCCTGTGTTTCTGCCTCTTTCAGACATTTTTTTCCCCCTGAGAGCTTGAAGGAGACAGAAACTGAAAACAATGATCTTCTTTCTCTTATATATTAAAAAGAAAGGGAGCATTTGAGTGCCTACAAAGTATGGGAAGTGACAATAAGTCAACTAGTGCTTTTCCATTCTTCGGGTCTAGTCTATAGAGGGATGCTTTCCTCTTTTGTCTAAACTTACTAAATGAGAGACGTTGGATGGCTCTCTAAATAGCTAAGCATCAGAGCATTTATATTGTTATTATTATTTTTATGCATGTTATTTTCCCTTAGCAATAGAAAAGAAAATAAATAGTCTTTTCATTGCCAGTTCTATTTTTGTGGAGGGCTTAACTAGAAGATATATCTAATCATAATGAGCAAAGCATAGAGAATATTAAGATTAAAATAACTCATATTTTCCTTTATCCTCTCAACAATCTCCAGATGGATTTCCTAGGGGTTGCCTTCTAAATCTTCTTACACAGTGAGCTGTAAATCCCGAACCCAGCAAGATTCTGGTTTGGCTGAACATAGCCTTTCATGTACAATATGTACAGCCTGAATAATGGCAGAAAATTATTCAGAGGATAATTATAGCAATTGATCTTGAGATGTTTTGCAGTGTCCTTCATAGATCATTCTTCAAAGCCTTTTGGAGAAATGGTATATGGGGAGTCTGCCAGAGGCAAAAAGCTTCTAGGATCTAATGTAAAGTAAATAGCTTGCAAGAGTAGCAGTCACCTGAAAAGGAAGAGGAGACAGCCCTAGGAAGACTTGGCCCAGAGGTCAGTCAGCTCAAAGAACCATGTCATTTTGGTGGTCCCTAGATGAATATGGTTTTGATCACCTTCTAAGACCATGGCCCCATCTCAAGTATTCTAATACACTTGAGCCTTTATACATTTCTCTATAATTTCTGAATTGGGAGTTCTCCCATATGACTCTGAACACCTCCCTATGAAGTGGGTGGGGTGGTGAGCCATTAGCCCACTTTACAGATGAGGAAAATGGATGAGCAGTCAGACAAGTTTGCCAAGGTCACAGCATTGGCAAGTGATGGCCCCCGAGGAGAGCAGACTCTCCTGATCGTTAAGTCCAGCGCCCTCTACAACCTGATCACCCCTAATCAGGAAGCAAAGCTCCCACTTGACTTTCAGGGGACATGCCATAGGCCGTGCTGTTTATTAGCATGGCTCCTACCTGAAAGGAATGATTGGAATTCCTGTTCTTCCCTTTCACACCACCTCTAGTACACACCTCCTTGTGTACACCTACACACACACACACACACACACACACACACACACACACACCCCTCCTCTCCTTTTTCTCAATGATCCTGCCTTAGAGGGAAAACAGATGGGCAGCTATGCAAGCATACCTGCACTGGACGTAGAAATCAATAGAGACAGTTATTTCATAACGGCTCCACTAGGCACGAGGAAATTCATGGTTTAGAGGGAGCGGTGATTGGAGGAGGGGGGTTTTGGAGGAGGCAAGTGCATCCATTCTTGATGGCAGCTTGTTCTCAGGGATGCCTGGCACATTCACTGTCGGGCCATAGCTGAACAACCCAGTTCAGACACTTAGACTGTAAAGTTTTAATTTTCATATCCTTGACACCTATTATGATGCCTAGTATTAGAACATTTTACACAGAATTATATCAACATTGTCATGTATTATATTGTTTTATAATGTATATTTATATAGTTTATATTATTATAGAATTATTATTTTTATTTTTTAAACTGAATTGATAGTAATTGAGCTGATGGTGTGATTTCTGATGAACTTGAAAGAAGCCTGGGTAACTGATAATTAAGTCCAGAAATAAAAAATAAAAAGTGCTTAAAACAAAGAAAGCATGGAAATCAAATGATGACTGACTTAATCTGGTCAATTAATAGGCAACAGAGGTGGTCAGATTTATCCTCCTGAATCATTAGCTGGTTATTAACCTTCCCCCACCTCCACTTTTTCCCAGAACACTTTTCCCCCCTAGACACTCCAAATGAAGAATAACACAATCACCTTTTTTGTTTTATCATTTGTGCATCACCAACCTTAACTTACCACAATTAAAATAATCAACTATTTCTCTGTGTCTTTGCAGCTGGAACTGAGATTTCTTTAAATGTGATTGGACAAGCTGTGTGTGTGTGTGTGTGTGTGTGTTTAAGCTTTTAAACAAGTTATTTCTTAGAGTGATAACCAAAGGTTGTGATTTCGTGAAGCTTCATCTGAAACTTAAAATCTAAAGTCACTGTTCCTTCCTTCCCTATCAAAGTGAAAACAATTCCCCTCGTTGGGAAGAGCAACAGGGTACATGTGTGCGTGTGTTACAAATATTCTTTATTTGATGAAACATGTTGTCATAGATCAGGTCAAATTAAAAATAGTCTCATCCATTTTTAGGACCTTTTTTTACCTGTAGTTTGGGTGTCTCAAGCCAGAAATACTTCTTCATATACTAAAGTTAAAAAAGCAATTGCTGTGTAAAGTAGTCCGATACCTCTTCACCATAATAGTCACTGAGGTTTTGAAGAAGAGGCTCTTGTCTGTTGTTCAATTTATTATTATTACTATTGATAATAATAGTAGTTAACATGTACTGAAAGCCTTATCTAGGTTAAGTAAGTTAGATACCTATCTCACGTATTTTCCCAACTCCATGAAATTAAAAAGGTAGATGAAGAAACTGAATCTCAGAGCGGTTAAGTAACGTGTCCAGGATCACAAACTAGTAATTGCGACAACAATGTTAAAAAGCTTCTCTGACTGCAAAGTATACCATGATATAATGTTATAAATTTAGAAATTCAATTATTGGTGAGAAAGGATGGCTTCTCCTCCGTTGTGCTTTGCCCCTGTCTTAGTCTCAGTCGCTCTAAAATGTTGAGCCTGAGATGAAAATTTGGGTTCAGGCTCTTCATTTGGGAGATAATATCTAAAGAGAAGGGAGTGAGGGAGTGGGAAGGGTGAGGCAGGCAAGGAAGATTGTGGCTGCAGACAATGATGGCTCAGTTTTGTGGTTCACCCCAGATGCATGCAGAACGCAGAATGCCTCCTGCACACATGCGCCCTGCAGAGAGCGAGTCCTGAGGTTACCTACTAGCACGCGTTTCCATTGGCTGAGGGTTGGCCCTGGTGGTGGTAGCTCTCTGAACTTCTGATATTCACTTATGCACAAGCTGAGCGGGCTGCACGTGGGAGAACAGCCTGGAGCAGAAGGCAGAAGATGTAAGTAAGCTCATTCTTGGAATGGAAAGGGAAGAGAAAAGTGAGCCGGCACTCTTATGTCCAAACGAGCTGCTCCCACGACATCTGCTCCAATCTCCACGATATTCATGCTATTGAAATGGCCTCTCTCTCACCCTTGAATGCCCTCCCTCTCTTTTCTATTGAAATTCCACGCACCCTTTAAGGTGCTAAACAGGTATCACGCATGTCCTCTGTGAATCCTCTGTGGCTCTGCCTTCCCCTGCACCCCCTGTCACCTCCTACTATAGTTCACATATAAGGCCATTAGATATTCTATTGATGTCCTGGAAATATTGCTTATAGACTTGTCTCCCTCATTAAATCTGAATTCCTTGAGTGCAGGGGTTACACTTGTACATTTCTGTAACCCTATCACAGAGCCAAGATGTTTGAAAATACTCTACACATTTTTATTAATGAAATACAGGAGTTACTGAATATTTACTTTTCATGGTTTTGTAGATTTCAGTCCTGAGCTCTTTCTGCCTTCCTCTCCCCAGACAGAGACAGCAGAGTCTGGACATTTTCTGTCATTTCTGGTGTCCTTCCCTGGACCTTCTCCAGACCTCTTTGATCTTGAGATGCGACATCCAGTGCTACTGAGAGTGTCCCAGGTGACGCACCACAGTTGTACATTTCGAGGTGGTCCTGGGGTCTGTTTCCTCTGCATCTCCATCCAGCGGCAGCAGCTTCTGCTTCGTTCATTGCTGGCAATCGTTTCTGATGCCCTGCATTACAGTGATTCATGGACAGCCTTCTCTTCCCTAATGGACTGCAGACTCCCGAGAGGAAGGCAATTGTCTTATTTGTCTTCCTGTTCCCACAAGGGAGAGAAGGTGACATTCTGAATGGCCAGAGACAGCCAGCTTCTATTATAATGGTAACAATAATAAGGATACCTAACAATGATTAAGCACTTATACCACATCCCTCTCTCTAAGTGTTCTCATAAATCATCTCGTATCATTCATTTTCTCATTACAAACTTTGAGATGGTCCTATGATTGTCTCCATTTCAGAGACAAGGAAACTGAGGCTCAGATAGATTAAGTGAGTTGTCTATGATTATGCATCTAGCAAGTCACAGGGTCAAGATTGAACTCAGTTCTCCTGGACGCTAACCAAAGTCTTTGCAATTACAAAATACTGCATGGCCTGCTAAGGGCTTTCCCCAAAGATGGAAGATTTTTTTGTTTGTTTTTTATTTGTTTAGATCAACTGTTCTCAGCCAAGCGTGACTTTGCCCCTCAGGACATTAGGAGATTTTTTTTGTTGTCACAGCTTGGGAAGGGGGAGGTGTGCTACTGGCATCTAGTGGGTAGAGGTCAGGAAAACTGCTAAACACTGTACATTGCACAACAAAGAATTATCTGGCCCAAACTGTAAATAATGCTGAGGTTGAGAAGCCCTGGTTTAAATGAAGATACTGGGGAAGAAGAAAGAGGAGGAAATAGCCTAACACAACACAGTGGCAGGCTTGGGATAAGAATGAAGGCCCTCTGTCTCTTTCTGCCTCTTTATCTCCTTGCATTTCCTGCTCCACCATGCCCTTAAATTGTGCAGGCTCGTGCTGAGGTGTGGTAGAAACTGTATGTGAAAATGCTTTGTAAACTGTAATGTTCCCACTAAGGTTAGATTCTTGTTGTCAGCATTGTCTCCCCCTGCGCCCCTCCCTCCCACACCTTAACTGACTTCTCAGGAAGGACTTTCCTTGAACTTGTCTGAATCTATGCAGTTTTAAATGCCCTTTCTTCTACAGCAGAGCTCTGAGTTTTCTCCTGGGCCATCCCTACCTAGGGTGGTTGCAGAGAATTTTTTAATCCTATTTTTCTTTAACTTTATTAGTAATTTCCCCCCTTCTTCTGTTGTTTCTCAGTCTAGTTGTGTAGGACACAGCTCCCAGGACCATGCTGGTATTATGCTGTGTTCTCCCCAGCTGAGGCAGTCGGCTGCCAGTTGTTGGTCAGCCACTCACAGCAGCTCATGGCAGCTCTCGCTGGCTGCTGGTATCTCACGATGGCTGCCAGCCACTCATGGTAGCACACTGCAGCCCGCGGCAACCTCCAGCTGCTCAAATCTGCCCAGCTCCAGGGAGAACTGTTGTTCACAATCTTAGCTGTAGAGGGCGCAGCTCGCTGGCCCATATGGGAATCGAACCAGCAACCTTTGCATTAGGAGTAGGCTCTCCAACCACCTGAGCCCCCCCTCCCTCCCACCGGCCCTAACTTTCTTAGTGATTTTTAAGATGGAGTGACGTTTTGGGCTGCTGTGTTACTCCAGGCTAATGTCATTGGGGATGTTCGTGTCCTTCTGGGCTTAGCATCTGGTTTGTTTGCATTAAAACCATAGAACTCACTAAGTTGGGTCACACTTATGATCCAGTCAGGAAAGTACTTTTGAACATCCTAGTTTTGACCTCTCTAAATGACATTGGTGCCTGACAAGACCTGCCATCTCTGGAAATCAGCCAGATCGTCTTCAGTTCATCTGTTTTGACCTGGTACTTAATGTTAAAAATAATGGCAAACCCTGCAATTACTTTTGCACCAACCGAAGACACCTCATACCCTGGGTGGAACGCTATCGTCCAAATGCAAATCCCTTCCTAAGCCCCCTACCCACCAGGATAGGAAAATTGGACCTATCTTTCACAGTGAAGTTGTGGAACGCCCTAAATGTCAAGTTTGCAATCAGCTTTAGAGGACCTCACTCAAATATTCTGGGTCCCCTTGGTAATTTATGACAGCTGTCTCATCCATGAATTTCTCTGTATTTTTTCAAATTTCTAGCTACATTCAGCCTGTAATAGATTATAATCACTCAAACAAGAAAGCAAGCAATCAATAATCTACATAAGTAAACAAATCTGAACTCTGCAATTTATTATCTGCCATGTGAAACAGCAAAGCCAAAGCCAGTGCCCCACACGCCATGGGAACATCTCCGACTACCGCTCTGTTCTCAACTAAAGATACAGAGGGAGTAAAAGGATCTCTGTGTTGTTGTTGTTGTTGTGTGTGTGTGTGTATTTAAGAGAAGTGTTTTGTGTGACAAGGAGACAAAGAGTAGAATTCACATATTTCTTCTCATTCTTTTTTCTCTTTTGCTTTCCTCCAGTTTTCCCAATGGAAGACTTGAATACACAGGATGGAGTGTTCTGGCCTAAAGAAATCAGGCTGGCTTGGGGGAAGCTGAGATTTGTAGCCTCCCATGCCATATCTGATATCATCATGCCAACCAAAGGATTGCTTGTTAGCAAAAACTGCCGCTTCAAGACCCCACACAAAGTACAAAATACAATTGGCCCTCTGTATCTGCAGGTCCTGAATTCTTGGGTACAACCACCTGCAGATTGAAACTATTTAGGAAAAAATGTTACATTGTGGCTGACTTGTGCATGCAAATAGGCCTATGATAGTTGTGCTGGTAGTGAGCACGCACTGACTTGTTTTTCTTGTCATTATTCCCTAAAGAATATAGTATAACAACTATTTACATAGCATTTATATTGTATTAGGTATTATAAGTAATCTAGAGATGATTTAAAGCATACAGAAGGGTGTACATAGGTTATAGGCAAACACTATGCCGTTTTATGTGTGGGACTAGATGATCCTCTGATTTGTATCCTCGAGGGTCCTGGAATCAATTCCCCACAGATACGAAGAGACGACTATACACATGTTTGTCTGGCTGGTCCTTCCATCTCCCTGAATTCCTATCCTGTATGCTTTTCTCCCCCCTCAGTCCAGTATCACAGAAAGAAAGAAATTTTGAGCACCACTGGCCGATTGACTTGTGCAGGTGGCCACCATGCCCATCAGAAAGGACCTGAATCATCACCAGCTGCCGACACCCCAAGTTCCCTCTTTCTAAGGCATTTAGAAAGGGTCCAAATCATTAATCCTTTCTTGTAGCATCTTGGCAAATGCTCACTAGAGTTCTGTTTGGAACTAGGACCAAAGGCAAGTGAGAGTCAACAGAAGAGTAACTTTGTATTGAAGCTGTATTTTAAACTTTGATGCCAATTAAATTAACCATCTTTTATATTCCTGTAAGCATTAGATACTGCCAAAAAATTCAGGCTCCGCTGGTCATTTAGTTTACCATTTCAGCCTTCTCATTATGAATTGTTGTGCATTTCTTTCTTATCAATTTGTCTTACCTCTGCTGCCCTTTATTCCAAATGTCATTTGGAACTCCAGTTCCAAATTTAAAAAAATGTCTTTATATTCACAATTTCTCCCCAGCCTATTTCCTCTCTCCCTGGATTTAAGTGGATCCTGGCAATTACTCAGGAACACTACAGTCTAGTGTGGATACTAGGAGCTCAGGTTCTGTGTTCAAATCCCAGGTCTGTCACTCATCTATTATGTCTCCTTGGACAAAATACCAAATTTTTCTTAGTCTCAGTTTCTACATCCATTAATGGCAGAAAAAAGAAAAACTCCCTCAGGATTATTATAAGGATCAAGTTTGTATATGTGTGAAGTACTTAGAACAATACCTATCACATTAGAAGACTTTAATAAACAATAGTATTTATTCAGTGCAGCAATGACTGCCTTCATTCTATGATGCATTTCAGTATTTATTTTGTTAGAAGTTTTCAACATCCTGTCAATGATGCATTTTCTTCTCCAAGCCATTCCTCTTTCACTCTCATGTAAGAAGTACCTCTTGCTATGAGACTCATCCTTGCAAGATGTATGACTCTTCACTCTTCTCATCCTAGCCACAACCTCACATTCATCCAGAATTTCTGCATCATCTCACAAGACTTCAATGTCAAGTCCCACTTTCATGCTGTGTGACGTTCATGATGGGATGACTTGTTCATTCTCCTGAAAAAACTGCATCTGTGTATTGGTGCATCTTCTCAGCATCAACACCTCAGATAGTCAACTCCTGAACACTGCTGGAGGTAAGGGCACAGCTTGCTCTACCCATTTACTATGAATCAGCATTAAATGCTCCATTTTCCAACTGAGGAGACAAGTCTCAGTCAAAGATGCTCAGATATTTGCTCAAGAGCACATAGCTAGTAAATAATTAAACCCAGATCTCCTGATTTTTAAGTTGACACTTTGTACTACACCAGAGCTGCCTCAAAAGGCTTTCTGAAGTTCATGCACATTTGTGGCATTTTTATTGCTAGAAGAAGCATTTAACTTCCTCTGAAAGCTTGAAGATGTTACTCTTCCTCTCTCCTGTAGATTGTTTTCATACATTGTCATTTTTCATCATCAGATATGTAGTTTTTCCATGAGAATTTTGTAACTCTCCTTTCCCAGCCTTTGGGGACATATCTATAGGCCAATTTTTCTGAGCAAAGGGGTCCGTTTTCCATGGTAGCAAGAAAGGAGAAAGGAACATCTTTTATAGCCCCAGCCAGCAATGTTCCATCCTGTGGGGCTTATCAATAGGCCCACTGTCATTTAAGTACATCAATTGGCTAATGAGAAAAGGAGACAGTGAATGAAAGACCCACCGAGAATAAGCTTGGAACTGAGGGCATGTTGCTGGTTGGGTTTTTATTTATTTTCTCTTCAATGGAAGGCGGATGGAGATGGCAAATGGATCCTCCAGTAGTCTAGCTGGACAGGAAATGACCTGAAGTGTCTCCCAAGGAGGAATTGGTGATATCTCTTCAGGCACAGGAAGCAGAGAGATGATTTGATGCTTAGCACAGAATCTTCTGAATAAATGTTCATTGAAGGTGATGGTGATTATGTTTCAACCTCACATCCTCAAGTGTAGAAAACCATTCTAGAGGACAGAAGTATTTATTTCGAGAAGACATGAACCTCTGGAAGTGAGGCTCCAAGACAACTGTGTTCCTACCCCTAATTAAATGAATTGGTTTAATTACAATTAATTATTTATTGAAGACCTACTACATACATGCACTGGGAAATACTAAACAAAAAAAAACAGCTTCTATCCTTAAAGAGTTTACTATTTACTTTTAGTCAGAGAGGAAACCAAGCAACAAACAACAATAATGGTTTCACTTAACCTTTGAGTTGGCCCAGGGAATGCCCTTGTGTAATAAAATTTAAACCATCTTCCTATGGACCATTTCATTTTATGAATTGTTACTTCAGAGATGAGAGTCCTTTGAGAGCATATTTTTTCTCCTTTATGTAAGAGGATCAACATTGTTCTAGTTGACTACTAAAGGCATACATCAGACATACATTTTTAATACTCTTATTGGAAGAAAGAGATAGAAGAATTGATAGAAAATTCCATAGCAAATGATTTCTATGAGCCATGTAGAAAATTGGGACTCATAGGGGAACCAGACAAGTACTTTGGACATTGAGAAAGTTTCCATTTGGGGTTCATATATTTAAATGGATAAGGGTAAATGGCAGAGAGGCAGATTAATTCAATTGCAAGAAGAAGATTTTAGTGTATCCAAAATTGGAGTCAACTGCCTTGGGAGATTGTGAATGGTTCATGACTAAAAGTATTCAAGGAGAAGCTGGAAAAGTGCCTTCAGGGATGATGAAGATGAAGGCTTCTTTTTGAACAGGACTGTTGATTATTTGCTGTATGCTCCTTTCTACATCTTATGATCTCTGATTACAGTGAAGGGTCCCCAAATTGCAATTCTTACTTAGATTTCTAGAAGGCAATGTCCACCCCTTTTCTCCTGTCCAGTCACAATTCTGAAAGCCTTTGGGAGGTTTCCATACAGGAGCAGTTGCAGATTAGAGAGGAAACAAATATTATTTTGCATCGCCCAGTGCTCCATCAAAATAGATGCCTTGTGAAATGACAGCAGACATCAGTAATCGCCAAAGCACCAGCCTTATTTATAAGTTTGAGGGAAAGATAAATACTCTACATGTATATTCTAATTAAGGCCAAGACTTCCCAGCATGCATAGCTCTGCATCTCATTCCCCCTGTCACTGCTGCCACAGCTTTCATATTTTCTGTGTTGTTCTCCTAGTTATTAGTAATGCTGCGCTGACTAAAATGGATAGAGTCCCAACTTGGCTGCAGGGCACAGGAATTTCATCAGCCACATAGCTGGAGCCTGGACTCAGAAACATCACAGCTGCATTTGCCCTTGTTTTCAGTTGCTGACTCCAGCATTTAGACCAAGGATGGTAATGTAGAATTTCGGATTATCTGTGAAGGGGCCGCAGACCCGCTGTGGTACAATGGTGGACGGTAGAGAGTAAAGCACCCCATAGAAATGCTCCCTTCTCGATTCATGTCAACTATGTATCTGTTGGGTTAGGAGGAGAGATGTGGTCTATTTCCATCAGCCACATTTCTAAGATAGATTTCTGAGAGGCATAAAGCTAATGCTCTTATTACAGTCCCCCTTACCTATTACATAATGAAAAAAATAGAGCACATGCCATGAACATATGACTAATGGCCCTTAGAGAAAGTGCAATCCTGGCTTTGATCTTTGGGTGATGAGGACATCATAATCTAATGTAGCTAATCATGTCAAAAGCACAATCAATAAGCATACACTGATCTCACAGTATAATTAAGTTTCCATAAGTTCATTTTTAGACCAAATCAATCAAAAGTAGTCAACCTGACTAGGAATTCACAAAATCATTAATTGAAAAGAAAATCAAGATTTATATCTCAAATTATTAATATCTTGTTATTAAAAAAAAACCTATCAATTCTGAGTTCCTTAGAATATAAATACAATGCAATAAAATTTGGGGCTTTTCCTGGCAATAGTATGACTTTTCATCACTGCAGAAAAAACAAACATATTTTCTCTTCCCTAGATCTTTCTGGATGCCCCATCATTTTACTCTGGAGTTATCTTCAGGTTGCCCCCAGAACATGTACTCATATACATAGTGAACAAGGACTAGGCATAGATCTGATTTTCAGTTGATAGCTTCCTTTGGCCAACGTCAAAAGTCAAGAAAGAAAATAGAAACAGAAATAGGAAAACACATGGGACAGAATATGGTTTTCTCCTGAGGATTTTTGACTTGAGTCCCAAGTGAAAACTATTTGAATTATTAGCTGATTTTTCTCTTAAACGGTTTGTTACTATACTAACCAGGGCCAGATGTCTACTTGTCTGTCTGTATATACATGCGTGTGTATGCGTGTGTGTCTGTATGTGTGCACATGTATGTAGGCTGTCCATATACATGACTAAGAAACTTATTAATTGAGGAGTACATTTGTTGTCGATAGATGTAGTTAATCCAACAGTGTCAATCTCAACCTAACAGAGTGTGTTAGGATTTGCAATGCCCCATTTTTTACTCTCCAAGATTCATTTGAATAATTGCAGAAGCTTAGTACCACAACTTGGGAGGCATCAGCATGGGGTAGGGTAGAGGGAGGAAATTAATATTCATATTATTACTATATAACTGACTATATAATTGACAAAGACCAAGACATTTCACATACTTGATATAATTTTTTCACAATGTGAATAATTATACCTATCTCACAGCATAGCAATTTTCATTCATATTTTATAGACAAGGTTACTGAAGCTCAAGAAATTAAGTAATTTCTCCAAAATTTTATGTTTAGTAACTGGTAATCAGGAATTTAGTTAAACCCTTGGAAACCAGAAATGGGAGTCTGAGTTTATCACAGAGAGGACTCATAGATAACTTGGTAAGGTCAGAGATGTAAGGAGTCATGACTAATAATTAACACAAGATTTAATATGGTTAGGTGGTCAAAAATACTGTTGAATGAATGAATTGGAAATCCAGGGTAATCTACCTAGTTATAACAGAGTGAGGGAACAGTGTGGTATCAGGGCTAAATCTAGAAGTGCTTAGGTGTTCAATCCAGGTAGGGATGGTCAAATAATGATGTTCTGAGTCTGCAGACCAGAATAGAGCTATGGGAAATCATTTCAGCAATGGAATAAGCAAGTAATTGAACTCTAAGTATGTAAAGTTCAATTCAGAGTTAAATGACATTTATTGAATAGCTGCTATGTGATAGTGTCACACGGGGTGTCCTGCGGGGTCTCTGATCCCGTTCCCCACATAAGAACACAGGACATGGTGAGGCCAAAAAGGAACACCCATGGAGCCATAGATAGGGGAGTCATACCACTGTAGTCTCGCTGGCGGCTGGATTGGAGACACAGGAAGCAGGAGCCACATGATCTGCAACCTGCCGTCCACTTCTCTCTGCCAACAAACCTCACTTGCTAGCTGCAATCCGCCTCTCTGCAATCCACAATCCACACTCCGCCGCTTGCTAGCTCAGCCACCATCTTCTTGCTAGCCCCCCATTTTCTGCTAGCGTAGCCACGGCAGTTATATTAGTGGCCAGTGGCTCACTGGTTACAGCTGACGGCCAACTAGCCACAGCTGATGGCCATCCAATCACAGTTGATGGGCATTTACTACCTGAGCCAGCACCTTTCCACGTGAGGCCGAGAGCCTGGAAACTGCACTCCTGGCTCTGTCCGCACAGATAGGTTCTTATTCTTGGATGTAGTTTTTATGAATCTCATTTTGCCTTTACAGCAATCATTGTTCACAGTAGAGGAAATGGAGTTTCCTGAAGGTGTGACTTTCCCCAGGTCACAAACTACCGTAATATGTGGTGAAGTCAATGTTTGAACTGACTCACTCCACTGTTATTAACATAGGGAACATAGTCCATTTTCAGCAGGCGTCCTACTCGACCTGTCAACAATATCTAGCATTGTCCCTTGGCTTCCAGGACGGAACTCTCTTCTTGTTTTCCATTTACTTCATCGGCAACACTTTCTGTTTCCTTGTCAGTCCTTCTCATTCCACAGACTTGGAGTGTTCGTGCATAGTTTAGTTTTTGTACCTTTTCTCACCTATACCAATTTCCTTGGTGTGCTTATCTAGTCTAATGGCTTTTAATGACATCATGACATCTCCAAATTTTAGATCTCTAGCCCAGAGCTCTCTCCTGATCTCTCTAGAGCTCTACTTCAATGTGCAAAAAGCATCTCAAATTTTAACTTTTCAATACTTCAGTCTTAAGAACTTGGTCACACTTGCTGTACCTTTCATCTTAGCTAAGAGAATCTCCACCCTTCCAGTTGTTTAGGCCAAGACTACAGAATCATCTTCGATGCTCTGTTTCACACAGTCCGTATCCAATCTGTCGGCAAATCCTGTTGGCTATGTCTTCAGAAAATGACTGTGGTCTTACCACATCCACTGTTATCCTTTTGGCCCAATAAACTGTCAACTCTTGGATTGTTGCAAAAGACTTTCCTGGTCTGAATTTGCCCACTTTCAGCCTATTGGCTGTGGGCTTTGGCTACATCCACAGCTTACAGGCTGCCGTGTGGAGGACTTGCCCCACTGAGTGGGATTTCCCCCAGCTGGCTCTGGCTCCTGTTGAGATTTCCCTTTTGGTGTGCTGCTTGTAGGGCTAATTGGGCAGTGCTCTGCTGTGGTCTGAAGCCAACTTCCAGGTATATTGTTTCTGGGGCCTCTTGGGAGGAGCTCTGGTGCAAATCCAGGTCATCCACTGCCTGTCACCAGCTGTAAACTACCTGGTAGGAGCTACAAAACAATCTGCCATTATTTGTTATCTGTGCTAAATCTGGAGGCATGTAGGAGAGGCCATGCTATGAACTGGGGACATCTGTCAACAATACCAAGCCTGGGGTAGCTCCACAAAAAGCCAGGACACCCCAAGGCTTGCTGCCACCTGCTGGCTCCCTTAAGGTTCAGCCACTGACAAAGCCTCATGCTTTATGAAAGTTGGGTGAGGCAGGGTCTCAGGGAATCACTAGAGTGGGAAGCACTGTGGTCACCAGGTTAATATAGATTCTGGTTTGGTGTCATTGCTGAGACTGGAGCTCTCAACAAAAGTCTCAGAGTACCTCAAGGCCAGTCGCGCCTGCCTGGGGCCTACAGACCCCATGATAGTTTTCCAAGAAAGACTGCAATGTGGGAGGGGCTGGCTGCTCTCTGAGAAAGTGCCTCCAGCGTTGAGGTAGTTGGGTGGGGCAGGGTCCTAATAAGTCAGCAGGGTGGAGCTGCAGAACTCACTAGACCAATCAGATTCAGATTTGGCTGAGAGGGGGCAGGCTCAACACAAGAAATATGGCACCTGCCTACTGCCTGCACAGGAGAACGTCCCCTCACAGAGAAAAATGGAAACTATCCCTCAGCCTTCATTCCAAAACCACACACTTCAGTCTGGCCGCATATACCTCCAACATGCCCTGAGTCACTGTCCCTCCATTGGAGCTCAAGGTGAGTGCCTGGGAGCAAGTGAGTGAGTGAGTCTGTGTGTGGGCCGCATAAGAGGACTCCTGGGTTTCCTGCTGCCTTCTGTCCCGCCCAGATGGTCAGAATCCCCATTGTTTTTCACATCCACATGTTGTGGGGACTCCTCTTCCCGGCACCACTACTCCGGGATGGGAAGACTGGTTTGCAGCTAGGGTCCCTCACTCCTCGAGGGGGAACCTCCACAGCTGAGATATTCCTCCCAGTTCTTAACCACCACACGGAGGTTTGGGCCAGCCCATTTTGCGTCTCTGCTCCTCCTACTAGTCTTGATGTGGCTTCTTTATATCCTTAGTTATAAAACTTCTCTTCAGCTAGACTTCAGATGATTCTCCAGGTTCATTGTTCTATAATTTAGTTGTAATTTTTTTAAATAAATTTTTATTAGGGAATATTGGGGAACAGTGTGTTTCTCCAGGGTCCATCAGCTCCAAGTCATTGTCCTTTAATGTAGTTGTGGAGGGTGCAGCTCAGCTCCAAGTCCAGTTGCCATTTTCAATCTTTAGTTTCAGGGGGCGCAGCCCACAATCCCATGTGGGAGTTGAACCGGCAACCTTGTTGTTGAAAGCTCATGCTCTAACCAACTGAGCCATCTGGCCACCCCTCCAGAAGCTCAGCTGCAGCTCATTGTCTTCAATCTAGTTATAGAGGGCGCAGCTCACTGGCCCATGTGGGAATCGAACTGGCAACCCCATTGTTCAGAGTTTGTGCTCTCACCAACTTAGCCATCCAGCCGCCTCCAATTTAGTTGTAATTTTAATGTGTTCATAGAAGGAAGCAGGCACAGTGTTTATCTACTCTGCCATCTTGGAGCTTCTTCATTTTTTTAGGTCATTCTTAACCATGCTATCTAAATTGCACACTATCTTTACACATACAAACCCTATCCCCCTTATTTTTTCTCCACAGCATTTATCCTTCTCTGGCATATTCTATGTTTAACTTTCATACCTTTTTAATTGTTTCCTTTCCCCCTATTAAATGTGAGCACCAAAAATCAAGCAGGCAATGATTTTTGCTATTTTACTTGCCATTGCATCCCAAGCAAAGAGGATGACACAAAGGAGAAATCAAATATATATATATATATATATATATATATATATATATATATATATATATATATATATATATATATATGATAAATGGGAGGGGCATATGAATTCAGCACCCCAGGAAGGGGCGTGGAGCAGAGTATAACCCCTGATAGATGGGCAGCAGCCTAAGCAGTTTCAGTGAGGTGCTGAGGACTGTGTGCACCAACATATAACCCAACATATTCATTTATCAGAAAATTCCCCCAGTGCCCCAACATAATATTCATATGCCTCAGAAGAAAACACACTAACTCTCCGAACCCTGATAGATCATGAACCATGAAAGTACTTGTAAACAGCTATGTAAATACAGAACGTAAGTTCTAATTCTATTTCTTTTGTAAAGGTTCAGAATTGCAAAATGAAAATAGGAAATGAAAAAGGAAAAAAAACACACACATTTTGTATGGAAACCCCAAGTAGTGCCCTGTTATTTTTTCTTACCTCCACACACCCTCCCAGTAAGCCATCCTCAGTTTTGGTAGGTGGCACAGACTAGGAAAGGAGATGAATCCTGGAATCAGAGAGACTTGACTTCACATTGCAGTCACACTACTTGCTAACCATAGAAGCTTGGCCGATTTGCATGACCCTTTTGAGCCTCAGTGCTTATTTATAGAACAGGCAGGATAAAATATACTCTGTAGGGTAACTGTAAACATTAAACTATATAATAACTATATATTATATTTGATTGACACTAATATTGTATGTTATATATCATCAAATATATATATTTGATTGGCATTTAATGCATGCCTCTTAAAATTTGATTGGCATTAAGTACTGTGGGATAATAGAAAAATGTGTATATATATGTATACTGGTCTCTGCCCTGCGCCTGGTTCCTGGCACAGAGCTCCTAAAACCCCTATAATTTCCTAAGTGACAAGAGCACTAGGAGCATCTTGTGTTCTAATATTTGATCTTTGACCTTAGCTTCTGATTCCTGGTTCCTAAATCCCTTGGAGTTTCCTGGATGATAGCAGTATCTTTTGTTCTAATGACGTAACTCTTGGTGGGCTCCCAGATGGAGGCTGGGCACACACACACATACACACACACACCCACACACACACACAAACCAAGGCATGATTAGAAGCTTGGAATTTTTAGCCCAATCCCCCATTCTCCAGAGAGAGAAGAAGGGCTGAAATAGAGTTGATGATGGATCATGTCTACGTGATGAAGTCCCCATAAAAATCCCTGAGGTATGGGGATCAAAGAGCTTCCAGGTTGGTGAACCCATGGAAGCTGGAAGCGTGGCAAGCCCAGGAAGCACGTGGCAGCTCCATGTCCCTCCCTACGTACAAGTACCTTGTGCTGTGCATCTCTTCTCTCTGGATGTTCATCTGTAACCTTTAGCACATCCTTTTATCATAAACCAGCAAATGTTAGTAAGTGTTTTCCTAAGTTTTATGAGCTCTAGCAAATTAATTGAATTGGAGGAGGGCGTCATGGAAACCTCTGATTTATAGCTGAGAGGTCAGAAGCATAGGTGGCAACCTGCACTTGCAATTAGCATCTGAAGTTGTGTTGGGGGGACATTTTTGTGGGACTGAGCCCTTAACCTCTGGGATCTGATACAGTCTCCCGATAGATAATGTAAGCATTGAGCTAAATTGTAGGATACACAGCTGGTGTCAGAATTGGTTGATGTGGGAGAAACCCCCATACAACTCGTGTCAGAAGTGTTTTAAGTGTGGTAGTAGTGTGAGAGTAAAGGAGAAACACAGGAGGAGCAGAGTGTAGATTTTCTACAATCAAGTGCACATATATAACATACATATATATGTATATATATAATATAAATACATTGGTACCTCGGTTTTTTAACGTGATCCGTTCTAGAAGACCATTTGAGTTCTGAAATGTTCGAAAACACCCAACAGCTAGGCCTCAGGATCTTGCACTCAGCAGAAGCTGCGTGATATGTTCAACTTTCGAGGTGTGTTGGAAAACCAAAGCATTTACTTCTGGGTTTACGGCATTTGTAAACCCAAATGTTCATCAACAGAGACGTACGAAAACCGAGGTATTACTGTATATGTAACATATAATATACATACTGTGGGGACAGAGTCCCAGAGAGCAGTTTCCAGGCTCTCGGCCTCACATGGAAAGGTGCTGGCTTGGGTAGTAGATGGCCGTCAGCTGTGGCTAATTGGCCATCAGCTGTAACCAGTTAGCCAATTAGCCACTGATATAACTGCCGCGGCTACGTTGGTTGTCAGCCAGTTGGTTGGCAGGCAGAGAACCGGACAACAGGCTGCAGGTCACGTGGCTCCAGCCTCCAGTGAGACTATAGTGATATGACTCCCCTATCTATGGCTCCGTGGGTGTTCCTTTTTGGCCTAGCCATATCCTGCATTCTTATGTGGGGAGAGGGACCAGAGACCCCACAGGCCACCTCGCATGACAAATGGCACAGCGAGCAGGGTCTCCCGTACGACACATACATATATATGTATATGTGATTGCCACTTAATACATACTCCTGAAAAACTTCTAAGTTCTCTATGGAAGAAGAACAGGTGTTGACAGAACAGCAGAGACTGCTAGCTTAGTGTTGTATCAGTCTTCCCATATGTATTTAACTAACTGGGGTCCATGTCCTGAGGAAACACAGGTATACCAATAGGAGCTTTCTTAAAGAATGCTGGAAGGCCTAACCCTTATATCTAAAATATGTATTATAGATAACTGTTAATGGTCATTCAAGTTCTGTTTGGTATTTTACAGAATCCAGACAATTTCAATGGCAGCAAAAATAGGTTTTAATTAAGAATCTTACCAAGTGTATTGACCTGGGAAAGTGATTCTGGCACATGCTTTGGTGTGATATTCCTGGGATAGTTGTCCCATCAGCCCTCAAAACTCTGTGCTCAGGGGTCCTTTTGTGGAGGAAATGTATAGGAAATTGTTCCCCTCAGCTGTTCCCTTGCAGTATTACTGCCTTTGGGATCGCATCTGAGGTCTCAAAGCACTTCCGTGAGAACAAAGATTAGTGTGGCCAATAGAATCTTAAGAAATTATATTCAACTCGTGATGTCCACAGGCACCATGGGAATAAGTAACGTGATTTGAAGCCCAACACAGAGGAATAAAATTTGAAACTTGTTTATAAAAACAATGACTTTTTTTTTATATCTCATCTTCTTTTTAAATTTTTTCTCAATTTATATCCCTCCCAACTCCATAAAAGCCAACATCTCTTAGCAAGCAGTGGGTAGCAGTTATAATCTTATTCATATGCATTGTCTGCTCTATTTTCTTCCCAGTTCAGACTCTTTCCATCATTATAACAGTAAATAAGCAGTGTGGGCTTATTAAGGAAGAAGGAATAGTGACTCTGGGGAGATAACCTTAATCCAATTTAAATGGATTTTGTACTCTGACAGGTGTTTGGTGTCTGGGTTCTCATCTAGCTGTCTGAAGAGTCTGTGCTTCCCAAACTTTTCTGAATGTTGTAATCATTTGAGAAATTTCATGCCTGTGTTCTGCGCACTGAACTCTGGAATTTTAAAAAATCATCGGGTGATTCTAACATGCAGACAAGTTTGAAAATCACTTCCATGGGCCCATGATATGAACCAGCCACTTATCATTGCAAAGTCCATCTGAATCAAAGTCTATGAAATTTCATGGAGCCAGAGATACTGCTCAGACTATAAGTATGCTTGCCAATGTCTAGCATCAATGTACTATAAAGTCAAAATGCTAATTTGGAAAGGTGAAGGATTGTATCTCTAATATATATCTAATATATATCTAATAATGCTCTAATAACAAATATACCTAAATTATAAAAGAATAAAAGAAGTTTTTAATTATAAAGGAAAAAAGAAAATCTAAATTATTCACAGGCTATCTGTGGGCAGCAACTTAACCATTACCAGCATGGTATCTGAAGGGAAATATAAGGAAATGGAAAGCAGGTTTCAGTTGATAGTTGAGTGCTTGTGTAATCTATTTTTCAATATATCCCTTTTTAAGCTTATCTCAGCAATCAGGAGTCAAAAAACTAGGAAAATCTAGACTTGGATGTGAGAAAAGTCATAATTCTGTAGTATAAACTTTTTTCTAATTTGACATATCCACACTGGGAATTTGAAGTGGGGATTAAACGTAATGCATCTCCACCAACCCCTACCCTTTGAACTTTAACAGGGAGATGGCTGCTCTGCATAGCACTGGGTTATAAGACAGGCCATTATTCCTGCACATCAGAACAAACACCTCATAGGAAAAGGGAAGCCTGACCAGAATTAAGATGGATCTTCATGGAAGGGTTTGAGAGTCTGGGAACTCATTGCTTTCCTTGTGAGCCCACACTCAAGATGGAAAGATGTATAGCACAGAGCCATCCAATAGAAATATAATGTGATCCACATATGCACTTTAAAATTTTCTAGTAGCTACTCAAAAAAGGAATAGGTAAAATGAATGCTAATGTGTCTTATGTTACCCAATATGTATTATAATTTCAACATGTAATCAATACAAAAATCAATGTAATAAAATTATTTAACCTTTTATTTTGCACAAGGTCTTTGAAATTTGGTATATATTCTACACACGTATAGCACATCTTAATTTGAACGAGCCACATTCAAGTGCTTCCTAGCCACATGTGGCTGTCTAGTGTTTTGTATACTGCAAGTGTAGTAATATCACAAGGCCTGAGTAAAAAGACCAGTGTTCTAATCTATCTTTAAATGGTGGGTTATGTTAGATAGTTTTTAGAGTCATTTTTTAGCCCTTATGTTCTTTGCCTCTGTGTCAAGTCAAGTCAAGAATGTGTGTGCACTGAAAAATTGGATAATGGCCAAACCTCCAAAGCTGGGACCGTCCTCAAGGTAAACTCTGCATTGATTTGCTATTTCTGTCTCTACTTAGGGCTGTTAAAAGATTGCCTTCCTCTTTCACCAAAACAGCAGGTTCCCAGCAGAGGGTAGCATCTTTGTCTCATAAAAGCAAAGGGACTCCTTGAGATGTGGTTCCAGGAACTATCTCACTGTAAGGATTGCTTAATCAAGAATTAAACTTTGCTATTGACCCAAGTGGTCAGGCAATGAGCAGTATAGCGTAAATCAAACCCTTGACCCACAAACAGAAAGCAAAGCCCTTTTCATTCGTTTTTGCACAGCTTTATTAAAAAGAACACTGCACACTTCCACAGTCTCTTTCCCTCCCAAGACTGGTAGAAGTCATGACGAACTGTTCCCCACCCCCACTGACATTGACTTTCAGAGCAATAATATGCTGGGGCACAGCAGAGCTTTGTCTTGCCTGGGGTGGCCCTGGAGCTATTAAAAGTCTCCATTCATTGCCCCACTTTAAGATGAATTTGCTCAAATGACTATATATTTAGACCTCAGTCATGAAACTTCTGTTTTTACTGGTTTGATGTGGAAGTGGCAGCGGTGAAATACTTGAACTTAAACGAGAAAATGAATGCTCAGCCCGTCTGTTCTCCTGAAGCGCTATATGACCTTAGATACCTCCCCATGTCTAGACATCAGTTCTTCCCTGTGTAAAACAAGTAAAGCTCTTTCCACTTTGATGGTGAAGATCGTGTTCATGGAATCCTGGCACATTTCACAAGAAGGCTTAAGATAAATGCAAGATACCATGATGAATCATTTCAACAGACCCCCGGGAAGAAGCAGGATGGTAAATAACTGTCAAATCTTGGTAAACAGTTCAGATAGATGAGGAGCAGTGATACCTTGAAAGTCAGGTCAAGGACAAAGAGGGAGGGGTGGAAGAAGGGGCTGGGGAGTGCTCACTGCTGGGCCACCAAATGCTAAGGAGCTAAAGATGACAAAGTTTGGAAACCTTGCCTTTGTTCTGGGACTTGATGAGCAAAACTGATTAGCTGTAGAATATCAATTCAATCTCCTCTTAAAGCAAATCCAACTCTTTAATCATTATCTCCCAAACCACCAAACAGCTCCAGACGCACACCAGCCTCACTGAGAGACTTGTCAAGACTGAAACAGTAATTCACAAATTCACTAAAATTCCCTGCTCTACCGAGCAGTATGACAGCTCCAGCGACCGCGGTAACATTTCTATTCAAACTGGCTTTGGAGCTGAAGCTATAAATATCCTTGCAATATTTCCTGCTTCAGAACATAAAGACAGCTTTACGGCACTGATAAAATAGAAATTACTTTCTCTCTGAGGTCTTGCTGGAATTTTAATGTCTGTTTTGCAATAAAGCAGCTCCTACACAATTTGATTTGAGGGAAAGAAAACAAACGGTCTAATTTAGTTACAATAATGACTCTTCTTGTATTGTTTGCCCTACTTGCTTCCCCGGTTGCTGGGCTGTTCAAGTTTGTAGCGGGGAGCAGAGGGGATGATGTTTACGAGAATATTAAAATGGTTTCTTTATTATTTAAAGATACATTGTCTCCATCCCTCTTCACCACAGAGCAACCCCCCAAAAATGTTGTTTAAGGAGAAATAGCGAGAAGAAAATAAAGTTTATGGCCCTTAATAGCTCTCTGTGAAAATTGCTTGTTAGAACTGTAAAGCTGTTGACCAAAGATGACACGAATTTAAAAGGCTTTTTGAAACGTGAAAGATCATAGCAGCTTTAATTATTCCATATGTTACCCCAGTTCCTGTTCAAAGCTGAGCAAAGCATCTTTTTAAAAAATTCATATAGACTCCTCTCCTTTGTAGATTACATAACGTAGAGAAAAAAAGAGAAATTTGTGTTTTCACATGGACTGTGTGCTGAAGGCAGAGGACAGTGGAGTTGAAAACAGAAGCTAAGGATGGAGCAGGCTGTGTGGGGACAAGAATAAAATGATTAAAGTGAGGCAGGGTTTGATTAGATACTGAATAGGAATGTGATTAACCCAATCTCAGAGTTCTTGACCAAGGGTTAGGGTTCAAAGTAGCCATAGTTAGGTTTTCTGTTCCCACTAATTTATTTTTGTACTGAAAAAGGATCCCTCCCTATTTGAAAAGCAGCATGACCCCTAACATCCTCCATCTGGCTTGTCAAGGGTCAGATGGCCCTCGCCTAAGTCAGATGGCCCCAAGCAAAGCCACGAAGCAGAAGTTCTCTTCCACAGTCAGCCTAACTCCCCTCTCCCTTTACTCATCTTCCTCCCTCTCTTGGTTCTTCTTCTTCCACTAGACTTACAATAGACTGCATTGCGTTTTCCATTTTGGCTTCTCAGAATTTCTCATTTCCTTTCATCCAGCATTATATGTAGCTGTGTCTACATCCCAATATCCTGATATACCAAAACCTGCTGTCCTTATTCTAAATCTCACAATGCTTTTGTGTCATATATTACACATCACAGACCTATGAAATTTTTGATCTAGAGGGGAATTAAACTGTTGTGTTCCTAGCACCCTTCAGATTTCCCAAAAAAGATCTCATTGACTGTCTCATAGGGAGGTAAGTGGGTGCTACACTCTTATGTCAATCACAGCACCTGCACTTTCATTGATTTAATATAAGGAGGACTCATAGATATATACGGTGCTCTGCTGCTTTACAGAAGTTTGAAAAAAAAATTGCTCTTGTCCAGGTCTTCATTTTACAGAGAGAAACAAACTTTAGGTGCAGAGACGGGAAATAAACACCCATTTTCTTATAGCTTAATAATGGCAGAGCAGACACAAGAACTCAAGTGGGCTTACTATTACAAGTTGATAGGGCACTCATCTCTAATGAACTAATTCATACCAGAGGGAAAAGACCTTTAAAATTTATCCATGTTAGGGATAGTTAATTAAAATAAAAATAGTAATAATGATTGTGATGCCTTTGCCAAGGAGACATTTTAAGAATAGATAGTATAGGTCAGCAGCTCTCAAAGTAAGGTCTGAGGATTCAACGAGGAAAGGACAGTCTTTTTAATAAGTAGTATTGGGAAAACTAGGTATCTACATTCAAAGAATTAAACTGAATCCTTATCTTATAACTTATTCAAAAATTAACTCAAAATGGATCAGAGACCTAAATCTCTGAACTATAAATCTCTTAGAAGAAAACATAGGACAAAGCTTTATGACATTAGATTTATCAGTGATTTCTTGGATATGACACTAAAAGCACAGGCAACAACAACCAAAAATAGACAATGTGGACATCATGAAAAATTTAAAAATGTGTGCATCAAGGACAGTACCAAAAGAGAATAAGTCACCTCACAGAATGAAAGAAAATATTTGGAAATCATATACCTGCTAAGGGATGATCATCTGGAATATATATAGAACTCCAAAAACTCAACAAGAAAAGAACAGATTGATTGAAAAATGGGCAAAGGACTGGAGTAAACATTTGTCAAAGAAGATAAACAAATAGCCAATAAGCCTATGAAAAGATGCTCAGCATCACTAATCATTAGGCAAATGCAAATCAGAACCACAGTGAGATACCAACTCACACCCAATAGCATGATTGCTATTAAAAAGCAAAACAAAACAGAAAATAACAAATGTTGAAAAGGATGTGTAAACATTGGAACCCTTATGTACTGATGGTGGAAATGTATGCATAAAATGGTACGGCAAGTGGAAAACAGTATGGCAGCTCCTCCAAAAATTAAAAATGGAACGACTACCTAGTCTACTAGGAATTCTACTTCTGGGTATGTACTCAGAACAAATGAAAGCAGGGTCTCAAAGAGATATTTCCACACCTATGTTCATGGCAACATTATTCACAATAGCTAAAATGTGGAAGCAATGTGTCAATGGATGGAGTGGGTAAATAAAATGTAGTGTGTTCATCCAATGGAATATTATTCAGCCTTAAAAAGAAAGGAACTTCTTGACATATGCTACACCATGGATGAATCTTGAGGAAACTATCCTCCATGAAATAAAACAATCACAAAAAGGCAAATACTGTATGATTCCACTTACATGAGATACTTCGAATAGACAAAATCATAGATAAAGAAAGTAGAGTGGTGGGTTGGCCCGGTGGCTCAGGCAATTGGAGCTCTGTGCTCCTAACTCTGAAGGCTGATGGTTCGCTTCCCACATGGACCAGTGGGCTCTCAACCACAAGGTTGCCGGTTCAACTCCTGCAAGGGATGGTGGGCTGCACCCCCTGCAAGTAGCAATGGCAACTGGACCTGGAGCTGAGCTGCGCCCTCCACAATTAAAACTAAAAGGAAAACAACTTGAAGCTGAATGGCACCCTCCACAACTAAGATTGATAGGACAACAACTTGACTTGGAAAAAAGTCCTGGAAGTACACACTGTTACCCAATAAAGTCTTGTACCCCTTCCCCAATAAAATATTAAAAAAAAAAAAAGAAAAAAAGAAAAAAAGAAAGTAGAGTGGTGGTCTCCAGGGGCTGGAGATAGGGAGGATGGCAAGTTATTGTTTAATAAACACAGTGTTTCC
The DNA here is from genome assembly GCF_057876585.1 of Rhinolophus sinicus. NCBI lineage: Eukaryota > Metazoa > Chordata > Mammalia > Chiroptera > Rhinolophidae > Rhinolophus > Rhinolophus sinicus. The sequence goes on from NC_142511.1 coordinate 20,084,353, forward strand.
ACTTTACAAGATAAAAAGTGTTATGGAGATGGATAGTGATAATAATTACAGAACATTATGAATGTATTTAATACCACTGAACTGTACATTTAAAAATAGTTAAGATGGTAAATTTTATGTTATATGTATTTTAAGAAAATTTTTAAAAATTGAAAGAAAAAGTGTGGTCTGAGAACCCCTCTGGAGTCTCTGAGACACTTTTAGAGGGTCAGTGAGGTTAAAACTCTTTTTTTTTTTTAGTGTAAACTAGTTTCAGGTGTATAAAACAATGCAATAGTCAGACATTTCTTTCACCCTTGACAAAGTGATAACCCTCCTTCCCCAATCAATTGCCCCTCTGATATCATATATATCTACTACTATTCCATTGACTCTATTCCCTATGCTATACTCCATATCCCATGACTATGTCTGTCTATCTATCTATCTATCTATCTATCTATCTATCTATCTATCTATCTATCTATCTAAAACATTATAGTTGACATGCAATATTATTCAGCTTCAGCTTCAGGTGTACAGTGCAGTGGTCAGGCATCTACACCATCCGTGAAGTGGTCTCCCTAATAAGACATGTGACCATCTGACACCCTACAGAATCTTTACAACATTATTGATTATATCCTCTAAACTCTCTTTCATATCCCTGTGGCAATATTGTAGTTACCAATTTATGCTGTCTAATCCCTTCACCTTCTCCCTCACCTCCACCCCCTCCATCCCCCACACCTCATCCCCACCCTCTCCCTTCTAGCAACCATCAGTTTTTCCTCTATATCTCTGACTATTTCTGTTTACTTTGCTCATTTATTCAGTTCTTTAGATTCCACATATAAGTGAGAGCATATGGTATTTTATCTTTCTCCAACTGACTTTTTCACTTAGCATAATGTTCTGTAGGTCCATCCATATCATTGCAAATGGTAAGATTTCATTTTCCTTTATAGCCGAGTAATACTCCATTGTATAAATGTACCACAATTTCTTAATCCAGTCGTCTATCAATGGGCATTTTGGTTGTTTCCAAGCCTTGGCTATTGTAAATAGCTCTGCAATAATCATAAATGTGCATATATATTTTTTTCAAATTAGTGTCTTGGATTTCTCTAGATCTATACTTAAGAGTGGAATTGCTGGGTCATAAGGTAGTTCCATTTCCAGTTTTTTGAGATACCTCCATACTGATTTCCATAGGTGCAGATTGGCTACACCAATCTGCAATCCCACCAAGAGTGCACAAGTGTTCCCTTTTCTCCACATCCTCACCATCAGTTCTTTGTTCATTTATTGACGATAGCCATTCTGACCAGAGTGAGGTGGATAGCCCTCTGTCTTTTAATTGGAACTTTTAATCCATTTACATTTAAAGCAATTGTTGATAGATGTGTAGATATTGACATTTTATTAATCTTTTTTTTTTTTTTTCCATCTTAAAGAAGTCCTTCTAAGATTCCTTGTAGTATTGGTTTTGTGGTGATGACCTCCTTTAGCTTTTTCTTGTCTGGGAAGCTCTTTATCTGTCCATTGATTCTAAATGATAGCTCTTTGTGGGGCAGAGTAATCTTGGTTGTTGGTCCTTGCTTTTCATTACTTTGAATATTTCATGCCAATCCTTTCTGCCTGCAAAGCTTCTGTTGAGAAACTAATTACTTTTCTCTTGCTGCTTGCAAGACTCTTTCCTTGTCTTTAACCTTTGCCATTTTAATTATGATGTGCCTTAGTGTTGCCTCTTTGGGTTCATCTTGTTTGGGACTCTCTATGCTTCTTGGGCTTGTATGTCTGTTTCTTTCCCAAAGTTAGGAAAGTTTTATTTCTGAATTGTTCATTTTTATGTTTCTTATCACTTTGTTTAAGTGCTCCCAAAGATCACTGAGCATCCTTGTAACCAGTGTTCCAAACTCTGCATCTGGTTGATTGCTTATCTCCATTTTGTTTAGTTCTTTTTCTGGAGCTTTGTTCTGTTCTTTTATTTGGGACATGTTTCTTTGTCTCCCCATTTTGGCTGCTTCCCTGTATTTGTTTCTATGTATTAGGTAGAACTGCTATACCTCTTGGTCTTAGTAATGTGGCCATATGAAGTAGATATCCTGTGGGGTCCAGTAGCACATTCTCCCCGGTCACATGATCTGGGTGCTCCAGGTGTGTCCCTTGTGTGGGTTGTATGTGCCGTCCTGTTGTAGTTGAGCCTTGGTTGCTGTTTGCACATCAGTGAGAGGGATTGACCCTCCGGCTGATTGGTCGTGAGGACTGGCCATGACTACAGTGGAAGAGTTGTGGTGCAAGGGCTTACTCTACAGAGAAGGATTCACTTTAGCTGAGCTCTGGTGCCTGTCCAGTCTTTCCTTTGGGTGTGTAGTCCTTGGAGGTGGCCAAGTAATGCTCCAGCTGGGTCAAAAGCTGGCCTATGGGCATGCCAGCCCTCGGGCCTCTTGGGAGATGTTCAGCCACAGCCTGTGACATGCCCAAGGCCACCTGGCATGAGCCACAAAGCAGTCTGCAGATGGCCACCACCTCGGCTTGGAGGTGCCTCAAAAGACCAAACCACGAACTGAGGCCAGCTCTAGCTAGTGCCAGACTTAGGGTTGCTCAGCAAGAGGTACAGGATATGTAGAAGCCAGGTGCTGTTTGTTTGGGTTTTTGAACCTTTGAGAGGTTTTTAACAAAGTCTGCTGGATGAGCCAAGACAGTCCATTTGTATGGAGAAGACACTGGAAGCGGCTTGGGTGTACCATAAGGTTGGGTGTGGTGTGGTCTCAGGGAATCACTAGGGCAGCACAGATAAACAGTGTTAACCAGGTTGATGGAGACTCAGATATGGTGTTTCCTGTGTCTTCACTTTGGGAGGTGAGAGAGCTCAACAAAGAAACAATCACTTCCACCAGCTCCTCCGTCCGGGAGAAAGCTGCCCCTCCAGCCCTCGCACTGCAGCCAGACAACTCAGTTCCTCCTTGTGTTTCTGGAACCTTTCAAGCTGCTGCCTACTGCTGGAGCTCAGACCACGTGAGTCCATCAGCGAGTAAGTCCATGCGTGGTCTCTAAGAGGAGCACCTGGGACTTCAGCCACCCTCATCTCTCTCAGCCACAATCTCCACTGGTTTTCACCACTAGAAGTTATGGGGACTCTGTCCCCAGCACAGGGACCCTGGGGTGGGACTGGGACACCTCACTCCTCTGGTGGGAACCTCCACAGCTGTGGTATCTCTCCCGATTTTTAATGGTCACACATGGGTTTGGGACAAGCCCATTCCACTCCTCTGCTTCTCCTACCAGTCTTGAGGTGGCTACTGCTGTATATCTTTAGTTGCAGTGCTTTGGTTCAGCCAGACTTCAGAAATTCTTAATGATCGTTGTTCTGTAGTTTAATTGTAATTTTGATGTCATCACGAGAGGAGGCAAGTACAGTGTTTACTTTGCCATCTTGACCAGAAATTAAAGGGTTGAAACTATTTTCATAATGATAATAAAACATTATTTTTCACTGTTTTTACATTTTCAGTGATGGATCAAAAGCAATGATGGGTCAACTGCTGGTGCCTTGTTACAAATCAAGGCAAGGCCACCAAAGTGTACTAGAGTCTTTGTATTCTTCCCTACCTTGTATTTGCAAAAGGAAGAGAGGAAGGAATGGAGAGAGGAGAAAAGGGAGGGAAGGAGAAGGAGAAGGGAAAAAGAAATGGAGGAAGGGGAGAAAGGAGGACACCAGTTGAAGAATGTTTTTGGTGAAACAGTAAAATGGACACATACTTTTAATAGGGTAATGAAATGAGAAGTGCATATAATCCCTTAAGTGTATACCAAATTTTGATGTTTGTCTCAAGTCAAACTGATTGTGCAATTATTTGACTTGTGAACTGAATTACTTGCTGCTTTCATTTAACATCATCGTTACTAGAATGAGCTACTGACCAGCAAGTAATATTCATTGAGACTTTGCAGGCATTTCTTTGAAAATGAATGAAGTAAGTTTGTCACTTCAGAGAGAACAACTGACAGTAATTTTTGCCAATAATATTTGTGCTCTCAAGCAACAATCAGAATTCTGGAAAACTTGTATCTGCTGTTGTAAACTTGAAATCTTCCCAAGACTTCTTTGATGAGATTGGTAGTGATATTAATCGATGAGATATTTTTGATATTGGATAATGAAATATGTCAACATTTGGAAGATCTGCATTATTCAAGGAACCAGTATTTTCCAAATGACCAATGCATATTGTTACAAAATTATCAATGGGTAAAAGATCTCGTCAAAATGTAAAAGATCTAGTCAAAGTGAAAAATAGACCAATGGATTTTGATGTTGCAGAATATGAAGTTCATTAATATGACCTAAGATTCCACATTGCAACAAATGTTTAAGGATCTGCTTGTTGAATTTCAGTGCACTCTGGAAGATTAATGTCCACAATGATAAGGATATTAAAATATTTCTTCCTTTTCCAACTTCATATCTAAATGAGGCCAATTTTCTTCATATACTCCAACCAGAACAACATATCATAACAGACAGATTACAGAAAGATATTTGAAACTATAGCTGTCTTTGAGTAAGCCAGTGTAAAGCGATTTTCAAAGATGTAAAATAATGTGACTTTTCTCACTCTTGTATGTGTGTGTGTGTTATTTGGGGATTAACAAAGAGGTCCTGAAAGCAAGAGGTTTGAGAACCTTTGCTGAAGGTGGTTCAGGAGATTTCCAAAATGCCCCCGAAATTTCACTGATTATGGAAACACTAGTCCCAGTTTTCCACTACTTCTCCTGAGGACTAGTTGTAAGTGTCTTGTTTTTTAATCCTTTATTGAAGCCCTTTCACACACTAAAGCTTCAGCCATAGAGAAAACGCAAACAGTATTAGGCAGAAGCCTCTTCATTGTGGTGGTGTCTGAATCCAAGGAAACGTGCATTCCTCCTTTTCGGTCTCTTGTCAGGAGGTTCCACCTATTTTCCTGAATAAAGTTTATGAGAGTTCTGAATGCATTTACAAAACCCATATGAATCCACTTATTACTTTTGTATTAATGCATCCACATAAATGTGGCCCTAAGTGGGAAATTTTAGAGAATTGGAGAAATAATCTTTCTTGGAAACTTTGTCTTTAGAAGAAATGAAGCACAAAGGAATGTTTTGAATTTTAAAAAATTTTTCCATTGATCATTTTTAAAGGGTTTCTATGTAGGGATGGCAAGAGAAAGCAGTGGCAGTGGCTACACTCTAACATGAACGTCATGCCACATACCAAATCTTCTTGGTTAAATCATTTCAGGGAGTATATTGTATGTTATTGTGAATAAAGCACGAGGTTGGATTTTAGAAGATATTTTTTTCAGTTATGGTTTTATTAGTCAAGAATTTTGAGATGATTATTATAAATATATCATACACAGAGGATGGTAGATTTCTTTTCTATGTACGGGGTGGTAAATAGAAAGACTAGGGTTATTAGGGAATGCACAGCAAATGTTTGGCAGTGATCCTAACACATGGGAAATGCTCCATTGCCAGGATATTAGTATTTATTTTTGCATTAATATTAGTATGGGATATGTGATGCTGGGAAAGTTATTTATTGCTTTCAGGCCTTGTTTCCTCACTCCTAAAATGACAATTGATGTGCTTCCCAGTGCACCTGCCAAAGCTATGAGGTGCAGTGAAAATAGGACAAAATTGAGGAGTCAGGATGCCTCTGTTTAGTTCCATCAAAAGCCACTATAAAACAAGTGACCTTAGAAAGTCATTTCCCTGGCTAGCCCCTTAGTTTTCTTAACTGTAAAGCAAAGGGGTTGAGCCAAATAATCTCTCAGTTTCTATCCAGCATTGATATTGTTTGTCCAGCATCTCCTATGATCCCACAAGTGTGAAAACTCTTTCCTAGATAATGTAGCGCAGAACTGGACCTACAACCCAGGTCTTCTGGTTTCTGAGTGTATAAATGGATTGTTCTGGCTGATGAAGTGTTGTTCGCAGATAATCCGAACACCTGAAACAATTCCATCGTAATGATTCATTCCTAAAGACCAAAACTTGAAAACATGAGGTCTCTGTGTAACTTTAAAAAAGTGGGGGAGGACTTTTTTTTAATTAAATGAGGAAGGAAGGCACTGTCTACTGAGGACCAGCTGTCTGGCAAGATTTCAAATCCTTCCTAGTTTCAATGGGTTGAAAATGCCACAACAACATTCGTCCTGTTGTCATTTTCTTAGTTCCAGTCCCAGCAGCAATCAAGAAGTGCAGGGGAGTGTGGCAACAATGAAAACAAGAAATTAATCAATCTCTCTCCAAGCATACTGAATGGGGGGACAGTACCACCAAAGCTATGGCAGGATTATATGGAGAAACAGATATAATATCTGTTCTATTTTTCATATCCATTTTATTAAAGCAATAATAGAAATTGAGTTATCTAAAAAAAAAAAACACTACCTTTTCTTAAAGCTTAAATACTTTTGGTTTTTATCCAAATAATTTAAAACAAAATCTATGTTTCATCTTCTGTGTGAACAATGAATCAATCTTTTTGTTTCTTTTCTTTTTTTTTTTATTGAATGTTCTTTTCCCTTTTTCCATGGTAATGGCCAGTTTCTGCACAGTTGATCAGATCAACCAACCTATTGATTTGATTTGGTCATTGCAATAGTCCCTGAATTAGGTAATTTTATATTTTTCATCGTATGAATGAAAGTCATACTCACCTAGTATTTCTTAAAAATATGGTCCATTTCTTCCTATGTCAAAATGATCAGTAGTGCTTGTTATAAAGGTAAATCCTAAGATTCTAATTGTAAATCAGAATTCCTGCAGACGGGGATTCAAGAATCCTCTTAACAAGTTCCCAAGGTGATTCTTCTGAAGGTCACCAGGGTCCTAACTGCTAAACCAATACCGTCTTTGCAGTCTCATCCTACTGAAACTTCCTGCAACATTTCCTGCTGTGGATTACTTCCTTCTTAAAACTCTTACAGTTTCAGAGATGCTAACATTTCCTCCGCCCTCCAGCTCTTTTTGTGCTTTCCTTTGTTATCACTCTTTTCCTTCCTCTGGTTTTCAAAATGTAGGACACCTTAGTTGACTATCCGAATGTGATTACATCCAAAAGGGAAAAGGTAGCTCTTTCCTCAAAATCAGGGAAATGTTAAGGAAGAAAAGGAGACTAAGTGGAGGAGAGGTAAAAACAAATGTGCACTACATGTCTGTACTTATCGAGATCCTTGCAATCAAGGACAATTTCTAATTTATATTTAAATCCTCAACCTCTCATGTATTGCCTACTACTTAGGAGGCCTCCATTCAATTGCTGGTGAATTTATGAATGAATAAATTGAATAATAAATAAATGCACAACTCTAATTTGGGAGTTCATAAGCATTAACTTTGCTGTTGAAATAGCCTCTTAGTCCTGGCTTTTTCTAATCCATCCTCAGAACAATCTTCAAAAAACTAGATATTAATCAACTTTAATCTTCTGATTATAAACATTAAATGGCTTCAAATGTAAATTCATGCCATTGGAATTGTGGCATCTCTTTCATGTGTTCCGGTCTGTCTTTTTACCATCAGCTCCTAACTCTTCACACAATCTTTTGTACCATAGCCAAATGACACCATTCTTCCTTCAGTAAATAATTTACACTTTCTTGCTTCTACACCTTTGCCTGTGTAAATCCCTCAAACATAAATAATGTCCCCAAGTTCATCATAATCTTATTGATCTTACTGATCCAATTTTATTTTAGATGCTACCCTCTACAGTCAAGTTATTCATTGAGTTCCTTCTAAATAGAAGTCACTGAGTTTGGTATCTTGCAAACAGAAACAAAGACTTGTCCCTCGCCCCTCCTGGCCTAAGTTTGGAATCGCTTCATTAGGCAAACCTCCCCTTCAGATTTTCATCTCAGCATATTGTTCCTCTGTAATTAAACTTAACACATCCCAATCTGTATTATTATTGTTTTTTAATTAGAACATATCCTAATCCTATGACAAGACTATAAACTTTTTAATGTAGTTGCTCAATAAATACTTATTGCATGAGGTTGGATTCAGTCTATCCCGATGCCTTATTTGAGATGTGAAGAGAGTAATGTCAAGAGAGAGTAAGGGAACTATTCAATGTCGAGTAGCTAGTTGGTAGCAGAACCAGAAATAATACTTTTATTTCCTTGACATGCTCTCATTCAAGTTCAAATCTTAATGTTGGGGAGGTGACCTGCTTTTGTATTTCAGTATTTGTGCCTTTCACATTGCATGTTTGTATGTTACATTCCTGTCACCTTCATGTTTATGGACAAAGTGTGTTATTTTAGTTTATCCTCATGCTAATTCTTTTACTTTCTCATGATTATTTTCCTGTTTTTCTTTGGACTTCTTTCAGTTCTGTCACATATCTCTTGCTGCATCTGCATGCATTGAGGTTACACGCAGTATTCCAGCTGTAGGCACATCATGATTTGCTACACAAAATAGTAATATTGTCTGTACATTCCCAGCTTCCCTTCTGATCATGTCCAGGTAATTGCTGGTCTTTTGGCAGCAACAGCAGCACATGGAACAGATACTTAGGGGGACAAATATAAGGGTTTCAGCATTTCTATCCAAGGTTGTAACTGGTAGTGAACCCATCATCATACAAACATTATCTGTGTGTATTTTTTTCTCTAAATGCATTCCCTACACAATCTCATATTGAATCTCGTGGACTAGGTATCTGCCCCGTCTCACAGCCTGTAATTTACTCACGTTGGCTTGGTGTATTACTATATGGAAAAGCTTAGTTCCACCTGCAAACTTCATTGTGTGCCATTTTCAAAATAATTCCTTAAAAAATAATGTAAGACACACTGCACTATCAATATCATATAGGTTTTTCTGTTGTTGCTGTAACGTGGAAAAATAATTTCTTTTACTTTACCTTTTGTTTCTTGTCTTTTATCAGTACCTTAAAAATATTAATGAATCCATTTCCCTATCCATCCCATGTGTAATAAGCTCTAAACAATCCTTTAGAAATTTGACAAAATTGTCAGGAACTTTTATAAAAATATATCCATTGGCTTTCTATGTTCACCATATTTACCAAGCTCTTTGGACAGCACCATTAGATGAATGAGAAATGATTTCCTTTTCCAGAACCACAAGAGGTAATATTTATTTTGTGTTCTGTATGCCTTCCCCATATTATAGAATCTTCTAGCTATCTAAGGTGAACTCTACACAGGCTGCTCAGAAGTCCCCCAAAGTGTCTAGCACCGGCCTAGGATACGGCAGTGCTGAAAGTTGTCTTTTCTTCCTCTCCAAAACTCACGTTATCATGGGTGATTTTGGTGCCAGGATAGACAGAATACCCAAGCACTTGGGATAGAGTTCTAGTTCTCCACTTGTGCTAATGGGTCATTTCTCTTCTCCAGTTCTCATTCGTAAGCCAGAGGTTTGCAATCAATGGCCTCAAAGGCTTCTTTTAGCATGTTTTTTTCAAGGATTCTAAAAGCTGTATTGGCGCACAGTTTCATACTCACTATTCATCATTCAAAAGGTTTGCTAGTGTGAGACCTTTACGTGGTTCATCAGTTAATCCTGCAACTTCTCGTGCATTTATTACAAGTTCATGGTACACCTCTACCTCTCTACAGAAAAAGATAAATTCGAGTGTGGCTGCCTTTATGAGCAAAAACCAATGTGAACAAATACCCCTTCTCTTAATTCCTGATTACTATTTTTCTATTTCTGTTCTTTTTTCTCTTTTAATATTTTTGTTTCTATTTTTTCTTTTGTGTTTTTGTTCTCTCTCCCCCCGCCCCCGGTTTTCCCTCCCTCACTCCCTCCCTCTCATAGCCCTGGATGGTCTCAAAATAGCCTCTCCATGGCTTTCTGCTTTTTAGATCTATACTCACAGAATTTCATAATTAGAAAGAGCAACAAAATTTTTATTCATAAATCTTAGATTGTGAGATTGTAGGAATACTATTTTATTTTTCAGATTCTCTATCTGTAAAAGGGAGGTTATAATAAAAATACTAAGCACTTTTTCTGAGGACTACACAAGCAATGGTATAAAGCCCATTGCAACCATCCCTACCCAAGTGCTGGTTATTATTATATAATCCTTTAGTCTTCTTATTGGCTTGACGGTCCAGAATAAGCTTTTCTGTTTCCACATGAGCTGTCTTCCCCCCTTTACAGCACAGTGCCTGTGCTCTGACAAAGGCGTCTTGCCTATGATAGCCATTTGCTGGGGGTTTTGTCTGAGTGCCTGTTCAAGCAGAACATGTGATTTACTGTTGGTTGCGAAGGTGAAAGAGATTTTGACAAGTGGAGAAATGGAGAAAGTCTGAGCTTTGTTCATTAACATGCAATCCTCTTTGTACGTATGTAAGGGGTGGGAGACACAGTAGGGAGGGTTAGACATTCGAGTTCTAAACTTGAAGCCTAATTTGATTATGGAAACAGATCTGTGTCTGGCAGAAACACATGGTACTCCAGTCCTCGGCCGTCAGTGTTTGGGAAGCAGGCTTCATTTAATTGGTAAATCATCTGTCTTGCATTGTCCTCCACCAGCATTATCTGTGAGGCAGCTGCCCACCTTGGCTAATTTAAATATGATTTAGCAAGATAGCCGTCTGTCCCTCCTGCCAGGACATTCAGAGTCCCAAATTAATGTTGATTGGCATTCCCCACCCAGCCATCGGTGATTCATAGATAAGCCTGTGTTACTGATCTATGCCAGGAGGAGTTAAATGAGGATATCTTTATTGCCTGCTTTTCATTGGAGAGGATTTGGCCCATTATCCATTTGCTAATTTTCTTTATTTGTCTGCAAGATCCATTGTGTGAGCAGCTGTCATGCATGCAGGTGGGGACTCCTGAAAGCATCCTGGGCAAATTCTCACAATTCCAGGCCACTTTCCTGGTTTATCATTTTCTTTTTCAAAAAGGCCAACTAAGCCTCCAGGTGACTGGGAAAAATGATCTTTTCCCCTTTTGCAAAGTCTAATGGGAAGAGCGTTCATTTGATTCAGTGCACATGCTTCTAGGGATCACCTTTTATGTGTGAGGCGTTGTGCTAGGTGCCAAGGAGATAGATTTGTGGGCCACACACTCTGCCCTTAGGAACCAGTAGTCTAGATGTGTCTACAGATAACCAACTACACTTGGAAATAATCAAGAGTTTGAGCAAGATTGTAGTGACATTTGTATCTGAACCCTCAGCTACTTTTGTTACTTAGATTCCAATCCTCAATCCTTTACTTTCTTCCCTCTCTCTTCTGCAATTCTCCTTACAGGCTCTTTCAGTTTTTCTTCCATCAATAGGTTTTTAATTTATTGTTTTTAGAAGTTAAATGTAGAAAACTGCAGAGGATACTGTATCACTCATGTGCTTAACACTTAAAATATTTTCACAGTGGATTATGAAATTCATTTAAAAAGGAAAATGTTACTAATAAAATCAAAGTTTCCTGAGTCTGCTTCATGTACCAACGCCCTCCCTTTCTCTGCAGAAGTTAACATTGTCATGAATGTGGTAGGTTGGTATCACATCCACGTTTTTAACCTTAACTGCATGTGCATTTATCAATAAAAATATATAGTATACTATATTTTTAATTTGCAAAAATTATATTATACTGTAAATATCCTCCTGTAATTTGCTTTTTCCGTCAGATTGTCCAATCTCTATCATTACACTTTTATTTTATTGCTTTAATTACTTTGTAAATTATCACAAACCATTTTATCATTTCCTAGCCTAATGGATATTTGATTTTCCCTAGTTTTTGTTTTCCTTTTGCTATATGGAGCCAACATTGCTTCACTGAACATCTTTGAAGATGTCTTCTTTTACACATGAAGTAGAATTTCCCTGGTATATGAATTTAGAAATGGAATTGCCAGGTCATCGGTTATTCAGACATGCAGTTTTCCTAGATACTGTCAAATTGCTCTTCAAAATAGTAATGCCAATGTGTAGTCTCACTAGCAGAGTTTAAGAGTTCTCATTATTCCTCTTTCCTCCTAAAACTTGGCATTGTATGACATAGCATCCTTGCCAGTCTGATGGGGTTAAAGAGTATCTCATTGTCATCACTTGCAGTCTCCTGAGTCAAGTTAGGTAGGACGGTCTTTTGTAGTTATTGCCACTTTGGGTTTCATCTTCTGTGAATTGTCTTTATGCATCTTTCTTTTTTTTTTTTTTTTTTTCTATTTGTCTTTTCTAAATTGATTTGTAAGAGTTCCTTTGAATTTTGTATATTAATAATGTGCATGTTACACATGCTGCAAATCTCTTCCCCCAGTTTGTGGTACATCTTAATTTTGCTCCGCAGAAACTTTACATTTTAAAGATTTCTGGTTTTTTTGTTAAGAAATGCTTTTCTACTTCATGGTTTTACTATAACCTTCTACGTTGTATTCTACTAGTTTCATTTTCTTTTCATATTTAGGTCTTTAAAACATTTGAAGTTTGTTTTTTACTTTGGTTGAGTTGGGAATCTAATTTTATTTTCCATATGAAAAGAAAATCGTTTCGTATTATTTTCATCCCAACTTTGGATGCAGTTCCTTCTCCAATCGTATATCAAGGTCTTAGTTATGTTTAGATCTCTTTCTGGGATCCTAATTCTATTGTGTTCACTGTTTTTCCATCTACATGCTATACCACATAATCTGAATTTCATATATTTATCAAAATATTTGATATCTTTTAGAATAAGCCTACAATTATGGGTATGCTGATAGTTTTTCATAATTTAAAAAAATTACGATTTTTTTTTTCCATTGTTGCATCTCTGCTTCAGAATCTTGGTCCTCAGACGGGTCACACAGCTCTTCCTCTTCTTTATTTTCATACGAATACTGTACATTCTTGCTCACATCCTTTTTATCAGTCAAAATAGTCTGTGTCTTCCATCTTTTTGCCAGAATCTGAATTTGAAGCTCAATATCTTGGATTTTGATCACCAAATCAAAGATCCCTTTGCTATTTCTCCCGAGAAATCTAGAGATGACCATGGGAATCAGACCTGAATTTCCAGGGCAGAGCTCCCAACATGGGACTTGCTGCAATGATATTACCTACTGCAAAACCGAACTCAAAATCAAGCAAACAAACAGCGAGTGTCCTAAGAGATGTTGATGTAGAGCTGAAAATGAGAAGTGAAGATCCGTGAGGATTCACAGGAAGGTGAAATGACATCTGGTAGAGCAATCAAAGAAAAGTGCATGGGTATATGATGATAGTTTAGTTGGAACTTTAAAAATAGGCAAGATTTTCACATGAAGGAATGAAAAACCAGAATTCCTGATAAAAAATAACATGATTAAATCTGGTAACAGTACGTAAAAATGGAACTCTGCCAAGCTTGGCTTAAGACCAAAGAAAGATCTAGATCACCTATGTGAAATTTCATAGAAGCTGTGTGTAGCCAAAAATTGCTTACACACACACACACACACACACACACACACACACACACACACACACTGTTTTCAAGAAACAAATTGTATTACCTGTTTCTTCAGTCTATAAAAGAAATTCGGGAGGTTGAGAGACATTGAAAGGACTTACGCAGAGATAATTAGTTGAAGCCTCCCTCCCTGCACAAGGAAATAGGTGTGGGGAGTACTTGTTCCTCACCCCAAGACAAGTACAGACTTCCAAGAAGATGTATTAGTCATGTCTTTTTATTTTCTGTATTTTGATTTGTTGATGTCTGGGGGCCTCGCTGACAGTGGAGGGCCAGTCCCTCCCAGCGCAAGCTAATTCCTTCAGATAGCAACAACTCAGGAGGCAACATGCCTTTCATATGAAAACCCACCAATCCAGAATGTGTTTTCCTGCCTTAAGCACCCCAATGCCAAACAGCTAGGGACAGCCCCTGTACCCCAAAGGCCACTTAAATTATTGAAACTAGGTGATCTCAAGCCTACTTGCTCTGCCTGACTCATTCCTTCCAGGAGAAATGACAGGAAAGGTTCTTGCACACTTTTTCCCCTCACTCCCTCTGCCTCTTGATGACCCTGGTGTTTCCCCATGTGGCTCTGCTTGGCATGCTATGCCACCTGTTTCTATCAATCTGTAAGTACAAAAAATTCTTTCTTTGTAAGTCATTTCCATGTCTTAATTTCTCCCCATACCTATTAAAACAAATCCCAGGTACCCTTAAGACAGAAGACCATTTGGAAGTTTGACTTGGTTGTGAATTTTAAATGGTAAGAGGCTGGACAACACAGCCTGGGTAGCTTCTATTGGGAAGAAACTGTGCCATTCAGGGCCTCCAAATGACGTAGCCAAGAAGTGATCAAAATTTCATCTTGATCCCATCCACAATGGGAGAATCCCTGTGAAGGATAAAGGAAGAAAAAGCAAACGTAGGCGGGGTAACTTTCCACCATGATGTACATCTAATACCAGTGGAAGGAGAGAGTAAAGGAAGAATTAAGTAGAAAGAACTTCAGGCTGCTGCTTAGTTTTGAGAAAGACTCAGCTAGACTGATGGAGAGTCCTTGAGCTGAAGTCACTCATTGGAAGAATCCTGAATCAGGCAGTACTGGGTGTTTTCTAGTACCTCTGCATGCTTAGTCATCGTGTAGGAGCAAGAGAGTGTGGCTTGGGTAAATGCCTTGATTGATCCAAAGTTGCAACATTTCAACTGTGCTCTCCACAGCCGTTTCTCTTAAGGGAGAACTGAATGGTACACCTCTATGGCCACCACAGCCAGCCCAAATCGTGTGTTGCTCATGAACTACACATGGCCACATAAGTGATATGTGATACTGCCCCAGAGACGCTTGGAAGTACAATGAGATCTCTGTAGTAAAAGGCTAAAAGTGTATCTCTGGATGCTCAAGGGCTGAGAGAGGAATGATAACTGACCAATAAGAAGAGTTGCATTTGACGGTGTCAAGGGAAGTGTGGGTGAGGAAGCCTCAGTGTTTTGATGAGGAGGAAGTATATTACAAACACAAAGTACCCCACAGAATAAAAAAACAGTAAAACTATATATATTGGGAGTGCCAAAAAAATGTATACAAGTGGACACGTTGGTCAATATTGCTCAAGCAGTAGTTCACCGTAATTAGAAGTGTCTGGACGCTGATGGTAACCACTTTGAGCACCTCTTGTAATTGTAGAAGTCAAATGTGACTTGTATTCATTTTTTTTATTGGTATATATTGAATATTACAATTTTAATACAGTTTTCCTTTCTTAAAATGTGTTTGCATATTTTTGGCACCCTCTGTATATGTAGTAAAAATTTTATTTATTTGTTTGTTTGTTTGCCAAAGCCAGAAAGCACCAGTGCTACCTTTTTATAGTATCAGTCCTGTAAGAGTTTTCCTGTTCCCTTATCATTCTTTCCTCTACCAGCTCTGGTCCTGGAGAGGTGTCTTGGAGAAGGAGAAATAGAAAGATAAGGCAGTGAAACAAGGAATAAATATAAGTGCATCACATCACTTTCACTTTGTAGAATTTTCACTTGCAGTAGGTTCAAAACACATATAGCATTCTCTCTGAGAGGAGTGTGAGATTAAAATTTTTCCCCATCTAGTTTATTTCTAGGGATACTGTAGTCATCAACAATGCCCCAATCTTCTGATAGATGAACGCCTTATGCATCTTTGTTGCCCTGTGGCTGGCCCTCCCTCCTCTTAATCCAGTTATGTCTGCTCTCAGGGCTTGAGTCTCTAGACTTCACTATTCCCTCCCTATCTTCAGCCCCTTTTTGTATTTGCTTACTTTCTTAGCCAATTTTGATTCCATTTTTCATCTCTTCATCCAGTCTTTTGACAGATCAGTTCGGCGTCCCACCACCGATGTATCCCACATGTGCCTTGGGCATCAAGGGGAAAGTCATACAACCACGCAGATATTGCCACTATAACTTTATGGTCTTTGTCATCAATGGGCCTTCAGTATTTCCTAGCAGACGTCCTGTTTTTCTAGTATAAACTTTTTTTCTCTATAATTCTCAAATCTTCGAACACCACCTCTCCTTTCCTCTCATTCTCAGAAGCTCTCTTCCCAACTCATGCACAAAATGAAGCCATCAGCTTTTATGCCACAAAATTTACCACTTGCATCTGGATTATTGAAATAACCTTCTACTTCCAGTTTTGTCACATTCCAATCTATTTTCCACACTGTAATCAATCTGATCATTTCAATCCCTTGCCTGAAATCCTCCAGACTCTTAGGTGTGCACTCCTTTGTAAGATCAATTTCTATTTGACTGTATCAGTCTCATTTCTTCCCACCCCCATATTCAAAATTGACATTCCCACCACATTGAACTTTGGTCCCTAAGCTGCCTACTGCATGGCCTCTTTTGGCTCCAGGCCTTCTTTTCTCATGTTTATGTCTATCTAAAACAGTTTTCTCCTTCGATGTTGACCTGGCCAATTGTTATTTATACTTTATGACTCAGCTTAGATGTAGTTTGCCCTCCAAACCTTTTCTGATCCCCCAAACCTGTACCTGGTGCCTTTTGATATGTTCGCTAACACTCTGCGTATTTAGATCATAATATATATTTCAGTGTGTTACAATTGCCTCATCTGTCTTTCCTGCTCAAAGAGGGCAAAAATCATCCCCCTCTTATTATAAATTTATTCCTTGATCTAAGCAGAGTCCCTAATACACAGAAGTCACTCAGTAAATGCCTACTAAGTGAATATATGTGCATAGTCACTCAAAAATTACTTTGTTATTTGAGAGGAAATCAAAAGCATAATGGCAAACTTTATGGAATAAAGGGAAATTTGGCTACTCAAAGAAAACAAGTCACTTACCATGTTTCCCCGAAAATAAGACCTAGCCGGACAAGCAGCTCTAATACATCTTTTGAAGCAAAGATTAATATAAGACCCAGTCTTATTTTACTATAAGACTGGGTCTTTAATATAATATAATATAATATAATATAATATAATATAATATAATATAATATAATGGAATGTAACATAATGTAATGTAACGTAACGTTACATAACATAACATAATATAATATAACATAAGACTGGGTCTTATATTAATTTTTGCTCCAAAAGTTGCATTAGAGCTGATTGTCCGGCTAGGTCTTATTTTCTGGTAAACACGGTAGAAACATATCAGCATAATCTGAACCATCTCGTCATGATATGAACATCACATTTATACATATAATGAAAGTTGTAAGCTCAGACTCGCACCGCTGTGCTTATAAGCATCCACGAAATCAGCAGATAATTTTGTACCTTAAACCATAAAGAAACCTACTACTGCAGTTGGCTGCTGTTCATAATTAATATCTTATAATAACCCAAGTGCCTTTATTTCTATGTGAATCTCTATGATAAAACTGCTAATAAACCTCTTTCTCAACATGAATAACAATTACATTTCCTCTGGTAAAAGACATACAAGTGTATTTCCCTTCATAAATGAGAGTTAGAGTCAATGAAGGCAACAACTCTTTATCTCTACAACTCTATTGCAGCAAAATGGTCATATAGAATTCTAGCAGAATGTCGTACATTATTTTCTCCTTAAAAATTAGCATCTTTAGTGCCACAATGAAGTCTAATTTATAGACTTCTTAAATATCCTCTTATAACATTTTTTAACATAAGATAGCTAATATCTCTGAGTTAATACATATTAGAATAACATTACCCAAAGCAGGCACTCTAGAAAGATGGCTTTTCCTGCTGGTCTGAAAGTGAGTACAGCATTAGGAAATCCCTTGCTTTTGACTTTAATAGGTGCTAACTACAACCAAACAGGGCTAATTGAGTGGGAGAACTGTAATACAAATCATTTTAATCCTGAACATCTCCACATACTGTGAAGACAGCTAGTTGGTTGGTTTAGGGATTTGAACCTTTCAATTTTTTCCAGATTTGATTTGTATGTGATATTAGGTTTAATAGTCAAAGAGGAAAATAGTTCACCCCAGAATGAGTTGTGCTTCAGGAAGTTGAGGAGGGCACCCTGATGGTTTCTGTACACTGTGCCCCTGGGGACAGAAAACTTGCAGCATTGGCGTGTGAGCTGGAGTGGAAACATGGAAACAGAAGAAGGCAGAGCCCCTTTAGTTATTAGGATTTATCCCCTTTTGCATCCTGATATTGGAAGAAGCAAAGAAAATCCTGAACCCACGCCCTAACTCTGAGTAGGGTTATACACCAATAAACGCCCAGCTTTTGTTTTAAAACAACAGCAACAGTAACAACAAACTCAGAAAACTCTTTATTTGAATAGCCCTTAACTGTTTTCCAAGCAGTCTCTGGGACGTTTAATTTGGTTTCTGCTACAATCTCTCCTTCCACCCCATATTTTATAAGAAAGCAAACAGAACTGTTACTTTTCCTGTTTTACAGGTAGGAAGTTGAGGCTTAGATTGGTATAATGGTTTGCCCAAGATCACACGATTAATTAATGGTGAAGTTAATATTGGAACTCGAATATTTTACTCCTGCTTCAATTACAATTTTAAATACATCTTTAGCAATATAATCCATTGTAAATATATTACAAAATCTCACAATTTTGATTGTACGTTCTTCCTGTTGCCGAACTACAATTCTTCAGTCTTAAGAAATGAAGGACTACTTCATTCTTATCCTATGGTCAGTGGGGAAAAAAATAAAAAAATAATAATCATACAGGTCATTTTAATTTGTTTCTCTCTAGAATAAATGACCATATTTAATAAATGTTTTTTGATAAAAGATAGCAAGTAATAGTAAAATGCTAGTAAATAACATACGATTAATAGTTGGGAAACTGAAAAAGAATGAAACTTTTGAATCAAAACCTGAAAGTACAGAAAAATATAGAGATGAACTTCGGAGAATATCAGATCTGTTTCCCGTAGAGACAGGAACAATTAGAAGCCCATTAAATACATTTACTCTGACAGAGTGCTTGGAGATACAAGGGCCCATGAAGGTAGAAACGTTTTTCCTTATAAGGGCTGAGCTCCCTTCTAGCCTGACAGCAGGGCAGGCCTCGTCCCCCTTAATCTTCCTTAAATGTAGTCTAGGGGTGGCATGGCACTTGGGTTTGGTAAGACACAGACGATGGAAAGCTGCTACAAGCAGGAAGCCTTGAGAAAGGAAGCTGGTTCTCCACGTCCACACACAGGTTGTATTTCCTAAGTCTACTGGGTGCTAGGACGTGGCTTCAAGCATGAAAATGGAAGTGCGTGCCTAGTGGGGGTTGGGGAGGTGGGGGAGGGGTGATGAGTATAAGGTGAGAATGAAAATGACAATACTGATAGGTCAGCAAAGAGATATTGATATCACCAATAATGGTGATAGAGGGCAAGACGAGGAAAAACAGTGAGTCCGTTACTGGAAACATCAAGGAATAAGGAACGACAATACAAAGGAGACAAGTGGTAAAGTCTGATGGCCCGAAATTCAAAGGATGAAGAAAGAAATTTTTTGAATCATTGGAGAACGAAGAGCACACCTATCCCTTCTCAATACATGGCGTGTGAGAGAACAGATTGCACTTGAGAGAGAGGGGCCATTTTTCAGTTTGGCAAGATGAAGAAACCAAAAAAAAGGTGAAGGACACAGAGAAGGCAATTAATAAAGGCCACACGTTTCACAAGGCACACTGAAAATGTGGGGAGGGCAGGGAGAGCTAGGAGATTGGTTCTATTATGGATGTACAGAGCAGCATGGCTTATGGTTTTGGGTGATGGTAGGTGGATGATAGAAGGAGGTTTGGGTAGTACCTCGTTTTGAGGATGCCTTACCCTTACAGGAGCTGTATTCAATGACAGCTGCCCCTGAGAATCCCCTGTGCAACTTACAAGTAGTAGCATTGTTTAAGATCTATCCCGGACAGTTAATTTTTAATTTCAGTGTGGAGGATTGAGCACCCACATGTATTTCTTAAAAGCCTTTCAGATAATTCTCAGTAAAGCTGAGAATCAGTGTTTTAGGAGAAGAAAGGTGAGCAGCTGGAAGTGTAGAGACTTGTCAGGATGTTATGTGCATTTGTCATTGGTCTGTTGCAGGCCTGAGAATGAGTTTAAAAGGCCGTTTAAAATCACTGACTTGTGTTTCTCCAGTGGCCCATGGGAGGATGGGAAGGAAAGGAGATGGAGACTGAGAACTACCAAGTGTGGAAGAGCACACTGTTTTAGAGTGAGAAGGGGAATATGCCATGTCACTGCTTTACTATAAGGAAAAGAATAGCAGAGATACTATTTGAAGGTATCAGTGATGTATTTTTATTTTATTTTATTTTTTTAAACTTCTCATTTTGAAATAATTTTATTCTCTAAAACTTAAGAAAATATTGCTTCAGTAAAATTGCAGAATACAAACTCAACATGCAAAAATCATTTGTATTTATATACACTAAAGATTAAACATCTGACAAAAGAAATAAAGAAAACTATCCTATTCACAATCCTATCAAGCGTCAAATAATAAAATACTTAGCAATAACTTTAACAAAAGAAGTGAAAGATCTGTACATTGAAAACTATAAGACTTTGCTGAAAGAAATTGAAGAAGACACAAACAAATGGAAAGACGTCCTGTGTTCAAGGGTCAGAAGAATTAATATTGTTAAAATGTCCATATTACCCAAAGTCGTCTATAGATTCAGCACAATTCCCATCAAAATACCAATGTGATTCTTCACAGAAATAGGAAAAATAACCCTAAAATCTGTATAGAACCACAAAAGACCCCAAAGAGCCAAAAAGAGCACAGATTGAAGGGGTTCTCACTGGCCAAATCTGGAAAATTTTATAATAATGGTAATGGATATATGTCATAAAATAAAATATGAATCTATGAGTTCACACTAAAACAAATGAGTGAAGGAAGAAAAGAAGGGAAGGAAGGAAGGAAGGAAGGAAGGAAGGAAGGAAGGAAGGAAGGAAGGAAGGAAGGAAGGAAGGAAGGAAGGAAAGAAGGAAAGGGAAATCAAAGCTCTTTCTCACAGTAAATTCTAACTAACGTATATAAGAGGAATAATAAAATTTTTTAAATTACCTTTTGGAAATTGCCATTGGTAATTTTAGTAAAAATTTTAGTAAAAATTATTTTAAGCAACAATCAGTAGAGGCTAAAATTCAAAGGCAAAAAGTTTGACGATACAGGTAATTTACATAGTTTCAGTATGTCTTTCCATGTGATACTTAGTAAGTACAAATGGAAAAATAGCAGGAGTGGAAAGACCGGGCAGTCACCACCTTAACCAAATAACCAAAGTTAACAATAGCAGTAATAATGTATTTTCTTTCAATTGAGATATAATTTACATGTAATAAATTTTACTTCTTTCAGTGTAAAATTTTTCATTTTTACAATTTCTAGCATTCTTTATTTCTTTGTGTAGATTGAAATTTCTGTCTGATATTATATTCCTTTTGCCTGAAGGAATTCACTTAACATTTCTTGTAGTCCAGGTCAACTGGTAATTTGCTTTCTCAATTTTTGTTTGCCTGATAAATGCATTTCTCTTTCAGTTTTGAAAGATATTTTCACTAGCTATGGAACCCTGTGTTGACAGTCCCCCTCCTACACACAGCATTTTAAAGGTGTCACTTGAATTGCATAATTTCTGATAAGTCTGCTGTGCTTCTTATCTTTGTATGTAATACATCTTTTTCCCCTCTCTGGCTGTTTTAAAAGTTCTGTGATTTGATGTCTGTCATTATTTTTGGAAAATTCTCAGTCATTATCTTTTGAGATAGTTCTTTTGTCTTCTGTTGTTTCTCTCTTTTCCTTCTGGGACCCCAATTACATGTATGTCAAATGTTGGATATCATCTCACAACTCTTGGGTGCTTCTCTCTCTCTCTCTCTCTCTCTCTCTCTCTCTCTCTCTCTCTCTCTCTTTCACTCTCGTCTCTGCACATTTTTTTTTTTCCTGTTATGTTTCAGTTTGGGCAGTTTTGATTTAGCTATCTTCAAGTTGATGATTTTTCTCAAGCTGTGCTGAGAGTACAGATACGCCTCAGTTTACAGTGGGGTTATGTCCCAATCATTCATCCTAAGTTGAAAATACTGTAAGTCAAAAATGCTTTTAATATGCTTAACCTACTGAACATCATAGCTTAGCATAGCCAGTTTCTACTGAATGTGTATTGCGTTTCCACCATCATAAAGTCGAAATATCATAAGTCAAACCATCACAACTTGAGGACCACCTGTACTAATGAGCCTGTAGAAGTCATTCTTTATTTCTTACCATGATTTTTATTATTTTTAACATTTTTATTTGACTCTTTCTTGTAGCTTTCATATGTCAGCTGAAATTCTCACATTTGACTATTCTCATACATGTACTTATACATACTGCCCCCCTTTTCCACTACATCCTTTAACATATTAATTAGAATTATTTTAAATCCCTTATGTGATAGTCTCATCATTTGGGTCAAATATATATGTGCTTCTGTTGATTGCTGTGATTTTTGACAGTATTGTGTATTTTGGGTTTTTTCTTTTTTTGTGTTTCTTACAATTTTGGGTTAAAAGCCAGACATTGATACAAAATTGTTGAAATTCAAGTAACTAGTATTTATGCCTGGAAATGAGCATATTCTTCTGCTAGACTTTGCATGTGGGGAGCTGAGTCAAGGTAGTCAAGTGTTGAGCTAGTCACGGTTTGGGTTTTGCTGTGCAAGCTACCTTCAGTAAAACACTGGTTTCAAATTCATCTAACGTTACCTGTGCTCAGATGAACTCTATACTTAGATGTGGGATCTTGGTGTGCTAGTGGATTTTTTTTTTTTTTCACTGTTCCTTTATTACCTTTAGGTTTAGGTTTTACCTGTGAATCTGCACCTTATAGAGGTTCTCTCTTTATGCTCTTGCCCCTCCAAGCGGTAAATGGCTGCTACTTGTCACTGCTTACCAATCTGGTAGCAGGGGTCCGAGGAACTTTCTCTGTGGTTTAGGTTCAGCTTTAGTCTTGGGCAAACCCAGAGTTCTTTGGTCTCATGGATGGACTTCCCAAGTCACCTTCCCCTACCCTGGTGTTAGATCTCTAAAGATCTGGGCCTGCAATGGTTTCCTGCCTTCCCCATTGAGGTGGAGGGCTCTTTCTGTTTTCTTCCATTAAACACAATGGGAATTCTGCTGTGCGCTGGAGTAGGTAGCGTATACCTCTATTAATGGCTTATGGTTTCATGAATTCCCCATGAAGCCCATGAAGAAGAGCCTTCAAATGGCTGCAATCTGCCCTTGTGTCTGTGGCTCCATATTAGAAACTCTTCTCAGTAAATTGTTAATTTTTTTTAGCTGAAGTGTCTTTGCTTGCATGGCAGTACCAACCCTCTTCTATGCTGTGCTCCAAGTAGGCTAGTGCTTACCTCCTGTACCTGCTAAGAGATATCTGCTGTTTCTACAGTTCACATTAGTTGGTTGCCCTGCAACCTCAACTTTCAGATGTATTCAAGGAAAGTTGTGATTTTTGTAGATTATTCATCTTTTTCTTGTTCTTAAGTTGGGAGCAACATTTTCTTTGCAGCTTTCTACATCCAAAGTGGAAGCTCAGTATTCCGATATGTTCCTTTTAACAAAGTTGTGCCCACACTAAAAAATTCTCAAACCACTGATGCTAGGAATCACAACGGGTATAGACATGAGGTGACCTGTGCTCACTGAGTTTTAGAATACGATGAGTAGGTATGTCATGGGGGCTGAAAAGAGAAAATAAATGCTGGAACTTTCGATAATAGCACTTTGGATTTTTTTTTTTTTTTTTTTTAAGATTTTATTGGGGAAGGGGAACAGGACTTTATTGGGGAACAGTGTGTACTTCCAGGATTTTTTTCCAAGTCAAGTTATTGTCCTTTCAATCTCAGTTGTGGAGGGTGCAGCTCAGCTCCAGGTCCAGTTGCCGTTGCTAGTTGCCGCGGGCGCAGCCCACCAGCCCTTGCGGGACTTGAGGAATCAAACCGGCAAGCTTGTGGTTGAGAGGACGCGCTCCAACCAACTGAACCCTCCAGGAGGCAGCTCGGCTCAAGGTGCTGTGTTCAATCTTAGTTGCAGGGGGCGCTGCCCTGCGGGACTTGAGTTGAACCGGCAACCTTGTGGTTGAGAGCCCACTGGCCCATGTGGGAATTGAACTGGCACCCTTCAGAGTTAGGAGCATGGAGCTCCAACCACCTGAGCCACCAGGCTGGCCCCACTTTGGATTTTTTGGCATTCTCTTTAAAGAAGCATATGGTCAACTTTGGTAAATGTTGCATAGGTACTGGAAAGGAGTATGGTTTATAGTCATTAAAGTCTCTTTTAATTTTTTTATTAGTTACATTATTTAAAACCTGTAGCTATTCTCAAATTCTTCAATTGCCATTCCCCCCCCCCACTGTATCCTCATAAGTCTAATAGTTTTGACAAGAAACTCACTCTTCTTAATATAAAATAAGGAATTCAGTACAATTTTACTTCCTTGAACTCACCATTGTACAATTTTTCTAACAGAATATAAAGTTATAAAACTAGATATTATTTTTGTTCTATAATACGCGTTCCAGATAGTTTTTACTTTAGCACTTATTTTTGTTACAATAATTAAATAACTATGTCAGCTAACTTCATTTGACTTGCAATCCTTTTAGCCTCTAACTTCTTTCTTGGGTTCCCACATTTGATTCATCTGTTTGTCATCTGGGTTATGCCTTCGAATAACTTTTTCAGGGAGGATACACGAGTGTAATATTTTTTGAGCTCTTACATATATGAGAATATATTTTTGCTGCTACAACTCGTAAACTCCTCTTTCATCTCCAGCCATTTTGCGCTGCTGGAAGTTGGAGATTTCCAAACAGTTTCAGAAACAATATCAGCTCTAATGTGAGAAGGGACTTTGAGAGAAGCAGTATCTTTATACATCTCAGAAGTCAGTTCCCTTATAACAGGAGAGAGACTAGCAGGCTATTCGGTTGTGATTCGGACCCCATATATTGAATGTAGGGGTAACTGCATGAGTGGCTAGAAACCTGCTCTCATTTCTTTTTAATGGGTTGTTTTATTTCACGTGTCTGAATAGTTTTTCTATCTTGCCCAGATACACTAGAGTCAGAAGTATTTCCTCCAGGAAATTCGTATTAGTTTGAATGGTATCATTGAATGATTTCATGGGTTTCTGGTGGTCTGACTGTTTTCTGCCTTTTCATAGGTATTTCAATAGGAGGGTGAAAGGAAATAAATCATGTATGGCCATCTGACGCTTTTTACAACATTTAAGTTTATTCCTTCATTAAGCAAATGTTTACGGAGTAACATTAAAGCTGACATTATATTCCTAACAGTTATTTAACCATATTTAGACATTTTCACCAGTAAAATAACTACCTATTGAGAAAAAATATTTTAGGGTAGATTCTTATATATATGGAATTTCTAGGCTCAAGGGTTTAGTTATTTTAATGTCTTTTCATATATAATGCTGAATTACTTTCTCAAAGGAAAATCCTACTAGCAGATAATTAGGAGTAAAGGTTTAGTTTCCTGCTTGAGTATCAGAAATGACTCCGATCACTATGGACCTGGCTACCAGGAGGGAACTGACATCAAAGAACTGATGGAGCAAAGAAGCCCCCTGTCCTGTGGGCAACGTCACAGAACTGGAAAGAGGCTAGAACACAGCCCCTGGTCAGAGGTGTGAAAACGAAATTCAAAGAGAGTCAAACCAGAGATGAAATTGGAATGTCATGGGGAAGCAAAAAAGAGAAGATGAGTGAGTTAAACTGCTTGGAAGTGAGAGTAAGATGTGCTAAAACGGGAAAGGAAAATGGGGAGTCCAAATGAGATGCTGAAGGCACAGGGACAAAGTACAGACAATGCCGGTGTAATTGTCAAATGTGAACAGGAACAGGAAGACAGGTCAGCAGACCCAAGGACACAGGTTATAACTTCCCGCAGGGAACTTTTGAGAAATTTATCCAGGACCTTCAGCTATTCCTTCTTACTCTTGAAAATCCCTTATTGCTTTTTACAACAAAAGCCATGGCACCCTGTTGGGTGTCCTCACTAACTCAACCCAAGGCTGGAATTATAGTGAGTACTTGGTAAACACTTCCTGTGTGCTCATTGAACCCAATTGCTATATTTGAAAACTGAGTTGTTCCCATGCTCATTACAGGGGGTGGGGACTCTTATGAAAAGCCAAACCAGGTTCTAAGTGCCAGAGGAAAAGGAGGAATGTTCAAAACCAGCCAGAGACAAAGCGTAAGTAGCTCCAGGTTGGGTGTCCAAGCCCTTGAAGAAAGAAAGTCTCAGAAGACAAAGAACAGCTCTAGGGCTGGGTTAGAAACTTCATTTTTAAATGAAAATGTGACTAGATGCTAAGAAAGCCGGTGCTTTATAAAACATTCTTGAGTCCAGTATCTGTAGCAGGTCTGAATTATTTGGTGGCTGAATTTGTAGAAGGCAAGTTGAGCGGTGAGTATTTTTCAGTTGCAGTCGCTAGGCTAACATTTGCCAAAAATATTTTTAAAGTCCACAGAATAGTAACTGAATAGCTCATTATGTCCCTTAAAAAAGGGTAGACTTTGCAGGTTGTTCCCACTTTTGCCGTTCCCTCTGTGGTGCCAGCTACATACCATTCATTTCTAAGTGCTTGGGTTGCTTTGAAAGTCAGCAATTTCTGACTTTGAATCTCTCCCTCTGTACCTGAAAAACACCCAAAGCTGATTCAAACCAATCCCGGAGCTCCCAGAAAAGTCAAATAACCAAGTAATAACAGTTCCTTAAAAATTGTATTCTACTACCCTGTTTTCAAATAATTTCACATGTAAGATTTCATGTAAAAGTGTAAAATTACTCTCTCACTCTGTGAGGAAGACAGTCCTATTTTTACAGATGAAATGACTAGACACAGAGAGGTGGGTGACCTGTCCAAGACAACAAGCTGGAAAGGAGAAAAACTGGGAATAAGGAAGCAGAACTGACCAACTATTTCTTCTGTAATCTCACATATTTGATTTACTGAGACTGGGAAGGAATTTAACTAAAAGAATATGCAAGCACTGGAGAAGGAATGGAATCTCCAAGCCTTACATCAAATGTGCTGCTTTTCCAAAACTTTCCTATCTCTTCCAGGACAGGCATAGCCCAGGTCCCAGACTTTTCAGCCAGCAACTTCTTTACCAAGCAGACTCTGCATTAGCCATTTTGCTGTGGAAAACCACGCCCTCCTCTGTCTGTTAAGCTGTGCCTGTGAATTACCTTTGTTGATTACAATATTAGCCTGCTTGCAGGGTTATTTTGTAAGAAGTGTATTTCTGGTGGTAAGAGCAGAATCCTTAAAGATAGAAACCGTATATAGCATGTGATGCAATATCTTGGGCAGTCTCACTTTAGCCTGGGAGCCTGGATAAAAACTGGCATGCACTCCACATGAGCAAAGTTGGGACTATGTGGGAAAAGCACATCATGTGAGAGAAGAAAACATCAGAGCTGGGGAGTAATTCAGAGAACATGAAAACCAACCTCCTCATCTGACACATGTACAAACGAGCCCTTGAATTAGTGATGGAGTCATGAGTAGACACCAACTCTCCTGACTCCCAGTTTAATGTTCACCCTTCCCACCACCAACACACGCATCATTCTGCTGATCCAAATAGGAAGAGACACTTATGGTATCTAATCCCTTGGCCACTTCCTACACAAGTGACATCCAGAGGTTTGCTTAGCCATCCTTGGAGTGATTGCTTCCATGCTTACTGCCTCTCCATTCTGGCTGGTGCCAACATATGTGCTCAAAAATCATAATGCCACCACACCACTGCCAAGGGATACTTGTCACTCTCCAATGGTGGTGATAGCACTAACACTGGTGATATTGCTATGAAAAGAAAACTGACAGGAAAATACAGCCCTGTTGACCTGGTCTGCTGAAGGGGAAATTAACTCTTTTAGGAGTTTTGAGGAAGGAGACCATCAGGTCTCTCTCTATTTTATTCTGTCCACCATCCTCATTTCCAGCTTTGTGTTACATTTTGAAGCATAAGTCCATCTCTTTATCCCTCAGTACAGTCCGGAATAACATTAACCAGATTGAGTTCTCTCCTCTCCTCTCTGGATGGCCATTAGACATGTGTTCCACTGGAGGCAGCCCAGTGTGGTTTTGATTGATGCCCAGCAGTTATTGTGTGTTGCTTTCCTTCCTCCTGGTACTTAGTTCTTGAAAAGCTGATCATGGGCAGAGAGTGTAATGCAGATGCGTGCCGATGAGTCCTGATGGTGTGCAGTAAGGCAGACTGGAGGCGTGAAGCCGTACCCACTGTCTGTTGTTTATCTATACACACGTGGCTTATTTTTGCCTCCTGTGCAAACAAGGGCATGTGTTCAAAGGCCTATGTCTGTGGTAAAGAAGTCGTAATGAATTCAGCAATCTCATCTAACACCCCAACCCTTAACCATCTCTGAATGTTTCAGCAATTTGCATCTGTCCAGTTTCTTGATTTTGTAAGAAAAATCCATAGAAATGACACAGAGATGGAAATCAGGGAACATTATGAATAAACAACAAAGAAATTCAGGAGGAACCTGCCCAGCCCAGGTTCTAATAAGTAACCTGAGCATTAAAGGGTAGAAAAATATTGTTAAATGTATAGACATGTACATGTGAAACATATATGAGAAATACGTATTTCACCTTGTCCATCAATCCACATGCAACTCTACCTTTTTCCAAGGATAATCATAATACAGCAATTCCGTAAGAAAGACTAGTTGATTTCTGCGGCATATTGTAATTGTCAAAAATGGCCACAACAATGTTATGTTGAACAGACAATCTAATTTCTGTTTAGTTTCTTTCTCTCTGTGTCTCTGTGTCTCTGTGTCTCTGTCTCTGTCTCTCTCTCTCTCTCTCTCTCTCTCTCTGTCTCTCTCTCTCTCTCTCTCTCTCTCTCTCTCTCTCTCTCTCTCTCTCTCTCTCTCTCTCTCTCTTTCTGTTTCTCATCTGCTTTACCATGGAACCAAACCATCATGTTGTGAGGAAGTTCAAGCCACACTGAGAGGTGCCTGTACGAGGTGTGAAAAAATAGACAGTGCATGTTTAAATAAAAAAATATATTGCAGTAAAAGACACATTGCCATTACTCTCCCTCAAAATACTCCCCCTCACTTTGAACACATTTATTCCATCATTCTTGCCACTGTCCAAAAAAGTTCTGGAAGTCCTCTTTCGTGAGTGTCTTTACTTCATCCTCCATCATGACAATGCTCTGTATCACACATCACTTCTGGTACAGCAATTTCTGTCAAATAAAAACATTACGGTGTGTCCTCATCTACTTTATTCACCGAATCTGACACTGTGTGACTTGTGGCTCTTCCCCAAAGTCAAAATGACCATGAAATGAAAACGTTTTGAATCAATTCAGGACACCAAGGCAGCCACGACAGAGCAACTAAAGACACTCACAAAAGAGGACTTCCAGAACTGCTTCAGAAAGTGGGAAGAACGATGGAATAAGTGTGTTTGAAACAAGGAGGAGTAACTTGAGAGGGATTAATGGCAATGTGTCTTTCACTGTAATCATTTTTCTATTTATTTAAACATTCACCGTATTTTGTGATCACACCACATATATGTTCTGGTTGACTTTCCCACCTAAGATTTTAGCTGAACATCAATACCAAATCCAAGCACATGAGTGAACAAGCCTTTGGATGACTAGTTCTCACTCTTCATGCTGCTGTGGGGTGATGATGAGTTCTCCCTGCTGAGCCTTGTTCAACTTGCAGATACATGAGTAAAACAAATGCTGTCGCTGTTCTTAAGCTGCTAAGATTTAGAGTGGCTTGTCAGGCAGCCATAATAAATAGAATAGAATATGTTATCAGCAGGGGAGCGCTCTCACAGCAAAAATGTAAAGTGGCTTTGGGACCAAAGGCAGGGTACAAGTTGGACTGCCCTTGAGGTGTCTGTTAGCTGAGGCCTGATGGTCCTGATGAGGTCATCTCTGAGGACTTTTAAAAAATGAGGATATTCTTTTTGGAAGCTTTAGGAAACATGACCCTTGTTTGGAAGTGACAGAAATTTCAGCAACACTATCACCTATGATAATAGAAGAAAGAAATTTCACCTAATGGACTGCATTGATCTAGCTAAGGAAAGTTCCAGGAACGTGTTAAAAATGGCATTTAGCTTCTTCTAGTTGTTTATAATAAAATGCAAGAAGAAAATAAAATGAAGAAAGAGCTGTTAAATATAAAGGAACCAGGACTTGCTAAGTTTTTAAAAAAATAAAACTGTTTCTCAGTACTAGGCTCTCCAAATGGCAAATGATGCTAAAATTAAGAAATGGTTTCCAGGCAAAGGTGAATCTAGTGCTGCACCTAAAGAAGAAAGCAAAGTTATGAGTGAAAAACCATGTGTTAACACCTTGTAAATGTTTAAGGTGGCACCTCAAACTCCCAAAAATACGTTGCTCATGCCTCACAGATAATGTCAGTTAAAAATAAAGCTTCAGAGAATCTTAAATGAATTGTCTCACAGAAGCCTTACAGGAAGCCCAAAGTAGAATTTCTCAAAAAAAAAAAAAAAAAAAATTGTGTGGCTACGACTTTTGTCTGATGAAGTACCTTAATAAAATGTTTAAAATGAAACATAAAATAGATGAATCTCCACAAACTAGGAATAGAATGGAAGTTCTTCAATCTGATAAAGGACATCCACAAAAAATTCACAACTGAAAAGTCATATTTAAGGGTAAAAGATTAAATGCTATACTCCCTAAAATTAGGAACAAGTCAAAGATGACCACTCTCACCTCTCTCTCTCTCTCTCTCTCTCTCTCTCTATATATATATATATATATATATATATGTGAGTATATATATATATATATATATATATGTATATATATGTATATACATATATATATATATATATATATATATATATATATATATATACTCACATACATATACACATACATACACACACAAACACACACATATATATATACACATACATAAATACATACACACATATATATATACATACACACACGCCATCGGTCTGACAATTAGGTTTGCGAACTTGCCACTTTCTGCTTACATTGGCAATGCTGTACAAACATCTCAGTAAGGATTCATAATGTTGGTATATCAGTGTCTCACAGCTGTGTTCATGTGACGTGTGGCAGTATCTTGCTGAGTGGTGTTCATTAATGTTTTTGTGTGTTTTTGTGTGCTGTCATGAGAATGTCTGAGCTTGAATTAGAGGAATGAACAAACATTAAATTTCTTGTTAAACTTGGCAAAAATGGAAGTGAAACCAGGGACATGTTAGTCCAAGTTTATGGGGATAATGCCACGAAGAAAACTTCAATGTACAAATGGATTAAACGTTTTTTCTGAGGGGAGAGAACACATTACTGATGAAAAGAGGTAAAGGCAGCCAGTAATAAGCAGAACCAATGAAAACATTGCAAAAATTTGTCGAGTTGTGCATCAAAATCATCAGCTGACTGTGAGAAGCGTAGCAGACCAAGTAAACATCGACAGAGAAACAGGAGAATCTTAACTGAAAATGTTGGTGTGAGAAAGGTGTGTGCAAAAATGGTCCTGAAGGAACTCACCAATGAACAAAAGAAAAAGACAGTTGAAGTTTGCCAAGACCTTTTGGAGAGGCAAGATGATGTTTTGGGCCGTATTACCCTGTTTCCCTGAAAATGAGATCTCACTGGACAATCAGCTCTAATGCGTCTTTTGGAGCATTAGAGCTGATTATCCGACGAGGTCTTACTTTCAGGGAAACATGGTATCACTGGTGATGAAACATGGGTCTATCAATATGACCGTGAAACAAAGTGTAAAAGTGCACAATGGAATTCAGCCAATTTCTCCATGACCAAAAAAGTTCCATCAGTCCAAATCAAGAGTCCAAAAGATGTTGCTGACCTTTTCTGGTATCACTAGGATTCTTCATTATTAATTTGTACCAAGTGGACAAACAGTTCACCAAGTTTGCTATCTGGAAGTGCTGAAAAGTTTGAGTGAAAGAGTTAGATGTAAACGACCTGAACTTTTCTCCAACAATTCGTGGCTCTTGCATCACAACAATGCACCAGCTCACACGGCACTGTCTGTGAGGGAGTTTTTAGCCAGTAAGCAAATAACTGTATTGGAACACCCTCCCTACTCACCTGATCTGGTCCCCGATGACTTCTTTCTTTATCTGAAGATAAAGGAAATATTGAAAGGAAGACATTTGGATGACATTCAGGATATCAAGGGTAATATGATGACAGCTCTGATGGCCATTCCAGAAAGAGTTCCAAAATTGCTTTGAAGGGTGGACTAGGCACTAGTGTCAGTGTATAGCTTCCCAAGGGGAGTACTTTGAAGGTGACCATAGTGATACTCAACAATGAGGTATGTAGCACCTTTTCTAGGATGAGTTCGTGAGCTTAATTGACAGATCTCGTATGTATGTATTTGACATCAAGATGGAAAACGATGAAATAAATCTATTTCTAGCTGCAGATGGCATGATATTGTATATAGAAAAATCTTAAGGAATCCACAAAACTCTTGCAACTAATAAAAAAGTGCACAATACAAGATCAATCTACAAAAATCAATTACATTTCTATACGCTAGCAATGAATAATCTGAAAATGAAATTAGAATAAAATTCCACTACAATAGCTTCAAGGTGAATAAAATATCTAGTAATAAATTTAACAAAAAAGGTTCACACTTTACACTTGGAAAACTACAAAACATCACTGAAATAAAATTTTAAAGACACAAATAAATAGAAATACATCACATGTTCATAGATTAGAATTCTTACTATTGTTAAAAATATCCCCTAATCGATGTACAGATTCAATGCAATCCTTATCAAAATCCCAACTCTTGTATCTTGTAGAAGTTGACACTCTTATCTTGAAATTCACATGGAAATCCAAAGGACCAAGAATAGGTGGACGATTCACACTTTGTAATTTCAAACTACAGTAATCAGACTAACTTTTTCATTACAGTAATTTAGTTCAAACTAAACAAAGCTACAGTAATCAAGATGTCATACTGGTACAAGGATAGACCTACAAATCAATGAAATAGAATTAAGAAACCAAAATCAAGTCTTATGTTTATGGTCAATTGATTTGTGACAAGAGTCAAGACAATTCATTAGGAAAAGGATAGTCTTTTTAACAAATGGTGTTGAAACAACTGGATATCCTTATGCAAAAATACACCAAACACAAAAATTGTCTCAAAATGAATCATAGACTTAAATGTAAGACCTAAACAATATAAAACTCTTAGAAGAAAGCATAGAAGTAAATCTTCATGACTTAGTTTAGGCAATAGTTTCTTAGATATGACATCAAAAACTAGAGTAACAAGATAACAAATAGATAAGTTAGATTTCACCAAATTAAAAATCATTTTGCTGCAAACCATACCATCAAGAAAGTGAAAAGACAGCCCACAGAAAGTGAGAAATATTTGTAAGCCATATGTCTGATAAGGGGCTTATATTCAGAATGTATAAAGAATGTATATGACTCAATAATAAAAAGATAAATAATGCAATTTTAAAATGGACAAAGGATTTAAATAGACATTTCTCCAAAGAAGATATACAAATGGTCAATAAGCACATAAAAATATGCTTAACATCATTAGTCATTAGGGAGATTCAAATCAAAATCACAATGAGATACCACATCATACCTGTCAGGATAGTTATAATCAAAAGGACAGAAATTAGTAGTAATTTGTTGATGAGGGTTTGCAGAAATTGCAACCCCCATGAGTGCTGGTGGCATAGAGAAATAGTGCAGCTGCTTGGCAGTTCCTCAAAATGTTAAACGTAGAGTTGCCATGTGACTCAACAATTCTACTCCTTAGTGTATACCCTAGGGAAATAAAAATATCCTTCCACCCCCAAAAAAGTATCTCCACAAATGTCCATGACAACATTATTCATAATAGACATAAAGTGGAAACAACTCAGCTGTCTAGTGTCTAATGAATGGGTAAATAAAATGTGGCATATCTATCCAATGAAATTTTAGTTGGCAATAAAAAAGAAGGATGTGCTGATACATGCTACAAAAAGGATGAACTGTGAAAACAATATACTAAGTGAAAAGAAGCCAGACACAAAAGACCACATGTCATGCGATTTCATTTATATGAAATGTCCACAAAATACAAGTCTTGAGAGACAGACAGTAGATAGTGGTTGCCTAGAGCTGGTGGCTTTCAGGAGGAGGAATGGGGAGTGAATGCTAATGGGTATGTTTTTTTTTTTTTCTTTTTTGGCTGGGGGGTGATGGAATGTTCTAAAAATTAGATTATAATGATAATTGCACAGCTCTGGAAATGTTAAAAATAATTTAATTGTACTCCTTTAATGGCTGAATGGCATAACATGTGAATTATATTTCAATAAAGACTTTTTTTAAAAAATGAAAAAAGGTATCAAGATTGTGGAAGACGAGAAAGACTGTGACACTGTCACAGATTGGAGGACACTAAAGGCAATGCAGTTGCCCGGAACTTTAGGACATTAATGAAAAAACTGAAAAAATCTGAATAAAGTCTGTAGTTTATGTTTTAAGAAAAAGAGAGAAAAGAAAAAGGCCTCTGGACTCTATTTTTTTTTTTTTTCATTCCTAGTTTGCTTTGAGTTAATCATTATGAATATATATTGAATTTTGTCAGTTTTTCCCTCCATCTACTGAGGTATCACATGGTTTTTCTTCTCTATTCTGTTAAGATTGTGAATTACATTGATTGATTTTTTCCCTAATGTTATAATACATCATCTTTGCCTCCCTGGTATAAACTACTTGGTGAGGATTTGTTTTTCTTTTTTATTTACTTCCGGATCATATTTGCTAATTTTTCACAAAGAATTTATATATCTATGTTCATGAAGAATATTGGTCTGCACATTTCTTTCCTTGTCATATCTTTGTCAGGTTTTGATATCAGGTTTATGCTGGTCTGATGCAGGATTTAGAAAGCGTTTCCTCCTTCTCTGTTTTTAGAGAGACTTTGGGTAAGATTGGTATTATTTCTTTTTTTAAATGTTTCATAGAATTTACCAGTGAAGCCAACTAGGCCTGAAATTTTCTTTGTGAAATATTTTTGTCACAAATTCAACAATTTTAATAGACATAGAGCTATTTAAGTTCTGTTTCATTTCGTATTACTTTTATGTTTTCCAAGGAATTTATACATTTCATGTAAGTTTTTAAATTTATTGGCATAAAATTGTACCTAATATCTCATTGTGCTATTAATTTTTATAGACTTTGTAGTGATGTTCTCTTGATATTGATAATTTGTGATTGTTTTGTTTTATTTTCTTGATAAGTCTTAAAAGGGGTTTATAAATTTACTAATATATCAAAGGGATAAACTTGAATTTTTTAATTTTCTCTACTTTCCTTTTATAGTTTCATATAAAAGGATCCATATAATATTACTCTTTCGTGTCTATTTCTTTCAGAGAGCATAGTGGCTTTTTAATTCATCCATATTATTGCAAGTATTTATAGTTTGTAGTTCCTTTTTTTTGTGTTTTTTTTTTTGTTTTTTGCTGAGTAGTATTCCATTGTATGTTTATGCCACAGATGGAAGACATTGGGCTTTTTATTCTAGTTTGCGGCTAGTATTATGAATATAGCCACTGTGATAATTTGAGTGCAAGCTTTTGTGTAGACACGTTTTTTTAGTTCTATTGGGTAAATATCTGAAAATTGAATTGGTAAATTTTGTCGTACATATATGTGTAAGAAACTGACAGACTTTTTAAAAAAGTGCTTATACCATTTTACATTCTACTAGTAATGCATGAGCATTTCAGTTGTTCCACAACTTTATTAACACTTGGGTTTATTAGTTTAGTGTTTTTTTTTGTTTTTTTTTACATAGCCATTCTAATATGTATGAAGTAGTATGCTATTGTGGTTTCCACTTACATGTTTCAGGTGACAAATAATATCAAGCGTGTTTTCCTATGCTTATTGACCATTCATATGTCTTCTTTTGTGAAATCTTTTTTCAAATTATTCTGCCATTTTCTTAATTGCTTGTTGTTTTCTTTCTTAGTTGAGTTGTAAGAGTTCTGTATATTTCCCGAATATAATTCCTTTGTCAGACAGGCATATTCTCCTAGACTGTAGCTTGCTTCTTCATTTCTTAATGGCGTCTTCAGAATAGTGGAAGTTAGTGATTTTGAGGCAGTACAATTTACCCAGCTTTTACATTTCATACTGTTTGTGTCCTAAGGAGATTTTACTTATTCTCATGTCATAAAAAATTTTCTCTATAGTGTTTTCTTCTAGAAGTTTTAGAGTTTTACATTTACTTTTAGGACTATGATTCATTTTGCATTTGTTTTTGGTTACAGTGAAAGTTAAGGTTGAGGGTCATGTGTCTCCTTAGAAATGACCAGTTGTTCCAGTATTATCTGTGGAAAAAATTCTATTTCCCCCACTAAATTACCTTGTCCTTTTTGTCATAATCAATTAACCATAAATTTGTGGGTTTGTTCTGGATTCTCTATTCTGTTTCATAATCTATATTTATTTTGGTGTTTTTAAATTTCCGTCAGCAATATCTTATAGTCGTCATGCATAGGTTTCGCATATATTTTGATAAATTTATCCTAAGTGTTTTATATTTGGATACTCTAACAGATGGTATCATGTTTATTATTTCAATTTCCAATTTTCCAGTTGTAGCTTACAAAAATATTAGCCGATTACCCTGGTAGTTCTTAGTAGGTTCCTTCAGATTTTTTATACACGATCATATTATCTGTGAATAAATATAGTTTTATAGTTTTACTCCTTTCTTTCCAAAACATATGTTTGTTTGTTTGTTTTTTGCCTTCTTACACTAACTAGGAACTGCACTAAGATACTGAATAAAAGTAGTAGGAGTGGATATCTTTGTTTTCACGTATGCTTAGGGGGAAGCATTCAATCTTTCATCATTAAATATGATCTTATCAGTAGGTTTTTTGTCTGTTTGTTTGTTTTTTGCTGTTGTTAGAAGGTTCCTATCAAGTTAGGAAATTCTCTTGTCTTCCTTTCTTGCTGAGATTCTTTTTAAATAATAAACTTATTAATGTATAATTAAAGAGCAATAAACTTATTAATTCAAAATATATATAAATTGTACAATTTGGTCCACTTTGATAAATGTATACATGTATGAAGATATCATTACAATCAAAATAATGATCATTTTCATAACCTCCAAAAGCCTCTTCATACCCCTTAATAATGTATCTCTCCACTCCTGTCCCTAAGTGGCAACCGAGTTGATTTTTGTTACCAGAGATTAGTTTGCATTTTTTGTCAAATTTTATATAAACAAATCATTATAGCATGTCTTCTTCTATCTGGCTTATTTCACTCAGAACAATTATTTTGATTTCATTCTGACTGTTGCCTGTATCCGTAAATCATTTTTTCTTTTTCGTTTTCTTGTTTGCTATTGTTGTTGTTTGTTCTTACTGCCAGAGTAGTATTCTATTGAATTGCTATACCACACTTTGTTTACCCATTCACATACTGCTTGGCACTTGGGCTGATTTCAGTTCTTGAATATTACAAATGAATCTGCTGTGAACATTCATATACAAGTCTTTGTATGGACATATGCTTTCATTTCTCTTTGGTAAATACCTAGGAGCACAATGGCTGTTATATAGTAGGTATACGTTTAGCTTTTAAAAAAAAACAAAAGTTTTTTTTTCCAAAATGACTTTATCATTTAACATTCCATTATAAATTGGGAGTTCTATTTGCTCTGCAAACACCCCAAAATTTGGTATGATCAATCTTTTTAGTTAAGGCACTCCAGGGGGAATATAGAGATATCTCATTTTCGATTTCATATTCCTTAATGATTAATAATGTAACTTTTTGCCACTTGTACTTATTTGCAATTTATGTATCTTCCTTGGTGAAATGTGTATTCAAATATTTTGCTTAATTTTTCATTTGGGCTTTTTGCCTTTTAATTATTGAATTTGTAAAAGTTCATTTTTAAATTTATTTTTCATTTTAAAAAATATGTTATTAAAATATATCTAACATACAACATTACATTAGTTTCGGGTGTAACTGTAGCTATTCAACATTTATGTACCTAAAGAAGTAATCACCATGATAAATCCAGCAACCATCTGACACCATCCCATGTTAACACAATATTATTGACTATATTCCTCATGCTGTACATTCCATCCCCATGACTTACTTGTTTTGTACCTGGAAATGTGGACCTCTTATTCCCCTTTACCTCCCTCACTTTTTAAAAATTTTCAATTACAGTTGACATTCAATATTATTTTAGATTAGTTTCAGGTGTACAGCAAAGTGGTGAGACATTGATGCAATTTTCAAAGTGATCCCCTGAGTAATCTATCCCACCTGGCACTGTATGTGCTTATTACCATATTACTGACTATATTCCTTATGTTTTACTTTACGTACCCATGACTACGAGATGTGACAATTAAATTCACAGACTCATCCTAGAAAAAATGCTATATGCCTCATTGCTGAATATCACTATGGTCACCTTCAAAGTACTCCCCTTGGGAAGCTGTGCACCAACACCAGCATCTATTCCACCCTTCAAAACAATTTTGGAACTCTTTTTCTGGAATGGCCATCAGAGCTGTCATCGTATTACGCTTGATGCCCTGAATGTCATCAAAATGTCTTCCTTTCAATATTTCCATTATCTTCGGGTAAAGAAAGAGTCATTGGGGGCCAGATCAGGTGAGCAGGGAGGGTGTTCCAATACAGTTATTTGTTTACTGGCTAAAAACTCCCTCACAGACAGTGCTATGTGAGCTGGTACATTGTTGTGATGCAAGAGCCATGAATTGTTGGCGAAAAGGTCAGGTAGTTTTCATCTAACTTTTTCACTCAGACTTTTCAGCACTTCCAGATAGTAAACTTGGTTAACTGTTTGTCCAGTTGGTATAAATTCATAATGAATAATCCCTCTGGAAAAAAAAAGGTTAGCAACATCATTTGGACTCTTGATTTGGACTGACAGAACATTTTTAGTTGTAGAGAATTGGCTGACTTCCATTGTGCACTTTGACACTTTGTTTCAGGGTCATATTGATACATCCATACTTCATGTCAAGTGATAACACGGCCCCAAACATCATCTTGCCTCTCCAAAATGTCTTGATAAACTTTGATTATTTTTTGCTTTGGTTCATTGATGAGATCCTTCAGGACCATTTTTGCACATATCTTATCATGCCAACATTTTCAGCTAAGATTTTCCTAACTGTTTCTCTATCGATGTTTACTTGGTTTGCTATGCTTCTCACAGTCTGACGATGATTTTGACACATAATTCAATGAATTTTTGCAATGTTTTTGTCAGTTCTGCTTGTTACTGGCCACCCTGACCTCTCTTCATCATTGAGCATTCTATCCCCTCAGTAAAATGTTTAATCCATTTGTACACTGCCATTTTCTTCATGGCATTATCCCCATAAACTTGGACTAACATGTCCCTGATTTCACTTCCACTCTTGCCAAATTTAACAAGAAATTTAATGTTTGTTCGTTGCTCTAATTCAAACTCAGACATTCTCACGATGGCACACAAAGAGACGCAACAACAGTGATGAATGCCACTCAGCAAGATACCGCCACACGTCGACACAAACACAGCTGTGAGACACTGATGCACCAAGCTTATGAAACCTTACCGAGCTGTTTGTACAGTGCTGCCAATGTAAGCACACGGTGGCAAGTTTGTGAACATAATTGTCAGACCTTGCCTTTTGTGACTACAGGTCTGTACTTCCTAATCCCTTCACCTTTTTGACTCTGCCCCACAAACCCTTCTCATCTGGCAACTATCAGCTTGTTCCCTGCATCTAGGATTTTGTATATGGTAAGAAGGTGGTCTAGTTTTGTTTTTCTGCATGCATCTCTTCAGTTTTTCCAACACCATTTATTAAATAGACGTCTTTACCCCATTGTATATTTTTGCCTCCTTTGTTGTAGATTAATTGACCATATAGGCATGGGTTTATTTCTGGGTTCTCTATTCTGTTCCATTGACTTACGTGTCTGTTTTTATGCCAGTAGCATGCTGTTTTGATTTCTACAACTTTGTAATATAGTTTGATATAAGGTATTGTGCTGCCTCCAACTCTGTTCTTCTGTCTCAAGATTTTTGTGGTTATTTAGAGTCTTTTATGGTTCCATATAAATTTTAGGATTATTTGTTCTAGTTCTGTGAAAAATGCTATTGTTATTTTACAGGGATTGCATTGAAGCTATAGATTGCTTTGGGTAGTATAGACATTTTAACAATGTTACAAATACATTTATTTGTATCTTCTTCAATTTCTTTCTTCAATGTCATAATTTTCCTACTACAGATCTTTTTACCTCTTTTGGTTAAATTTATTCCTAGGTATTTTAGTTTTCTGATGCAATTGTAATGTAACTGTTTTCTTAATTTCTCTTTCTGATAATTTGTTATTGGTATATAGAAATACAACTGATTTCTGAATATTAATTTTGTATCCTACTGCTTTACTAAATTAATTTATCAGTTCTAACAGTTTTGGTGGAGTCTTTAGGGTTCTCTACAATGACAGTTTTACTTCTTCCTTTCCAATTTGGATGCCTTTTATTTCTTTTTCTTTTCTGATTGCTGTGGCTAAGACTTCCAAAACTATGTTGAATAAAAGTCGTGAAAGTGTGTATCCTTGTCTTGTTCCTGATCTTAAAGAAAACACTTTTAGCTTTCCATCAGTAAGTATGATGTTAGCTGTGGGTTTGTCATATATGGCCTTTATTATGTTGGGGTATGTTCCCTTTATTCCCACTTTACTGAGAGTTTTTATCATAAATTGATGCTGGATTTTGTCAAACACTTTTCCTGCATCTTTTGATATAATTATATGATTGTTATCCTTCATTTTGTTTATGTGGTATACCACATTAGTTGATTTGCAGATATTGAATCAACCTTGTCTCCCAGGAATAAATCCCACTTGATCATGATGTATGCTGAATTTAATGTATTGCTGAATTCAGTTTGCTAATATTTTGTTAAGGATTTTTGCATGTATGTTTATCAGGTATATTGGCCTATATTTTCTTTTTTTGTGATGTATTTGTCTGGCTTTGGAATCAAGGTTATGGTGCCTATGTAAAATGAGTTTGGGAGCCTTCCCTTTCTTGAATTTTTTGAAATGGCTTAAAAAGAATAGGTGTTAACTCTTCTTTGAATGTTTGGAAAAATTCACCTGTGATGCCATCTGGTCCAGAACTTTCATTTGTGGGAAGTTTTTTGATTACTGATTCAATTTCATTAAGTAATCAGTCTGTTCAGATTTTCTGTTTCTTCCTGATTCCGTCTTGGAAGATTGTATGTTTCTAAGAATTTATCCATTTCTTTCAGATTGTTGAATTTGTTGGCACATAATTTTTCATATTATTTTCTTATAATCTTTTGTATTTCTGTGGTGTCAGTTGAACTGCTCCTCTTTCATTTCTGATTTTATTATTTGGATCCTGTCTCTTTTTTCTTGATGAGACTGGCTAAAGGTTCATCAATTTTGTTTATCTTTTCAAAGAACCAGCTCTTGGCTTCATTGATCTTTTTCATTTTTTATTTTTTTCTTAGACTCTATTTTGTTTATTTGCACTCTGATCTTTATATTTCCTTCCTTTTACTCATTTTGGGATTTGTTTGCTGCTTTTTGTCTAGTTCCTTTAGGTGTAGGGTTAAATTGTTTATTTGAGATTTTTTTGTTTGTTTGTTTCTTGAGATAGGTCCATATTGCTATGAATTTCCCTCTTAGGACTGCTTTTGCTATGTTCCATAGATTTTAGGTCATTGTGTTTTCTTTTTCATTTGTTTCAAGGTATCTTTTTTATCTCTTCCTGGATTTCATTGTTAACTCATTAATTATTTAGTAACTTGTTATTTAACCTCCATGTGTTTGTGTGTTTTTCAGTTTGTTTGTTTTTTGGTAAGTGATTTCTAGTTTCTTGCCATAATGGTTGGAGAAGATTCTTGGTATGATTTCAATCTTCTTAAATTTATTAAGAATTGTTTTGTGGCCTACCATGTGGTCTATCTTCAAAAATGTTTGATGTGCCCTTGAAAAGAATGTATATTCTGCTGCTTTGGGGTGAAAGGTTCTAAAAATATCAATTAACTCTATCTGATCTAATGTGTCATTTAAGGTTGCTTTTCCTTGTTGATTTTCTGTCTAAAAGATTTATCCCTTGA
The DNA here is from genome assembly GCF_057876585.1 of Rhinolophus sinicus. NCBI lineage: Eukaryota > Metazoa > Chordata > Mammalia > Chiroptera > Rhinolophidae > Rhinolophus > Rhinolophus sinicus. The sequence continues at coordinate 20,126,607 of NC_142511.1, forward strand.
TGTCAATGGGGTATTAAATATTCCTACTTTCACTGTATTACTGAGAGTCTCTCTCTTTATGTCAGCTAATATGTGCTATATGTAGTGAGGGACTCCTACTTTGGGTGCATAAATGTTTACACAATATATGAAGCTCTTTATCTCTCTATCAGTTTTAAATGGAGGCCTTGCTGTGTAGTCTTGGTTGTAGTTCCTTGCTTTTCATCACTTTGAATATTTCCTGCCAATATTTCCAGAAGGGTCTGGCATGCAAAGCTTCCATTGAGAAGTCAGTTGACAGTCTTATGGGAGCTCCCTTCTAGGTAACTAAGTGCCTTTCTCTTGCTGCTTTTAAGATTCTCTTTTTGGCATTTTAATTATGACATGTCTTGGTGTGGGCCTCTTTTTGATCATCTCAGTTCAGACTCTGCTTCCTGGACTTGTGTGTCTATTTCCTTCTCAAGGTTAGGGAAGTTGTCAGTTATTATTAGGGAAGTTTCAGTCATTATTTCTTCAAATACCTTTTCAATTCCTGTTCTCTCTCTTCTTTGCCCAGTATCCCTATGACGCAAATGTTATTATGCTTGATGTTGTTCTAGAGTTCCCTAAAACTATTCTCACTTTTTAAAATTATTGTTTTCTTTTTGCTGTTCTGATTGGGTATTTTCTGGTACCTTGTCTTCTAAATTGCTGACTTGACCCTCTGCTTCATCTAATCTGCTGTTTACTCCATCTAGTATATTCTTCATTTCAGTTATTATATTCTTCATTTCTGATGGGTCCTTTTATATGGTTTCTGTGTCCTTTCTTATGCTTACTATCACTGTGTTGAAGTTTTCATGAAGTTCCATGAGCATCCTTATAACCAGTGTTTTGAACTTGGCATCTGGTAGATTGCTTGATTCCATTTAATTCTTTTTTTTTTTTTTCTGGAGTTTTCTTTTGTTCTTTCATTTGGGACATGTTTTTTTGTTTCCTGATTTTGGCTGCCTCTCTGTGTTTGTTTCTATATATTAAATAGATCTGCTCCATCTCCCAGTCTTGGCGAGGTGGCCTTATGTAGTATGTGTCCTGTAGAGCCCAGTGTTATAGTCTTGCTGGTCATCTGAGTTGGATGTTCAGGAGTATACCTTGTGTAGACTGGGTGTGCCCTCTTGTTGTAGCTGAGCCTTGATTTCTGTTTGCACATCAGTGGGTGGGATTGACCTTCAGGTTGACTGGCTGTGAGGATTAGACATGACCACAGCATAATGGATGATGTGCAAGTGTTGACCCGATGGAGCAGGATTCACCCCAGTGGGCTCTGGCATCTGCAGAGACCACCCATTGGGTGTGCTTCTTATGGGGCTAATCAAGTGGTGCTCTGTTGTGGTTTGAAGTTGGCCACTGGGTATGCTTGTTCTGGGGCCTCTTGGGAGGGGCTCTTTTGCAGACCAAGGTTAGCCACTGCCTGTGACTGGTCTGGGGCTCTCTACTAGGAGCTACAAAGTGATCCATGGTTGAGTGCTGCCTGTGCTGGCCTTGGAGGTGTGTGGGAGAGGACATGCTGGGAACCAAGGCCAGCTGTCACCAATACCAGGCTTGGGGCAGCTCATCAAAGGCCCAGGGCACCGTGAGGCCTGCTGCCACCTGCCAGCTGTCCATAAGGCTCTGCCACTGAAAGAGCCTCTGGTGGTATGGGAGATGGGTGGGGCAGAGTCTCAGGGAGTCAACAGCTTTATGTGAGTAGTGCTCAACACATTGATGCAGGTTCAGATTTGACACCAGTCCTGGGCCTGGGGCCATTCTACAAAAGGCTCAGAGCACACCCAGTCCAGCCACCACCCACCTAGGGTCCACCGACCCCTGAGTTATCCAAGAAAGGCTGGAGCATAGGCCAATACCAGTTGACTGCCAGACGAGAGAAAGCCCTTGGTGTTGAGCAAGTTGGGTGGGGAGGGGTCCCAGGGAGTCACCAGGGTGGAGTGAGTGGAGCTCACCAGGCCAATGAAAATTCAAATTTGGCCATGTGGGGGGAGAGCTCAACACAGGAAGGAGGGCGTCTGCTGACCAGCTACATGGGAGGAGGCCTCAACACAAAGACAGTGGCAGCTTTTCCTTCAGCCTTGGCTCTAAAGCCACACAGCTCAGTCTCTTCCTGTATGTCCCTGGCACCTCCTGAGCCACAGTCCCTTCCCCAGAGCCCAGGGTGAGTACTTGTGAGCAAGAGAGTCTGTGTGCAGACCCTTTAAGAGGATGCCTGCATTTCTAGTCACCTTCTGTCTCACCCAGTCAGACTGAATCCCTGCTGATTTTCTTCCTAAGAGAGAAGCCCATGCTTGCTTTTCTTTCTGGTGGTGCAACGGAATGAGGAAGAATTCATAGAAAATTTCCACTTACTGAAATTTAGATTTCTTTTCATTTTCATCTTTATGGTAGGCTTGAAAAAAACTCCACAGATTTGATGGTTTGTTTGACTTCTTTTCATTGTTAAGCTGAGACTACCAATTCACCATGAATGAGAACCAATATGGAACTCTTCTCTCTTAGGAAGGAGTCATCACTTTCTGGAATTTAGCTTTCTTGTATTCTCAGCTCTACAGTATGTTTAAATAAACACACACACACACACACACACACACACACATACACACACACGACGTTTTTATAGCACATTTGGTTTATTCTCCTTGTTAAGGTGTGAGGGAAAGTCTTTGTGACTTTTCACATACTGACCAGAGCAGTATCATTTGCATTTTAAATACCTAATGCATGCTTTCCTTACCTAAAATGAACTATAAGCTCCTTGAGAGAAAGCAATATGATTTTTTAAATTTTCCACAATGCCCAGCGGTTACTTAGTACATATTTAAAGTGAATACCTCACATACTATCTAATTTTATCAACTGGTTGCTGTCCAAGGAAATCCAAAAATGAAAAGGTAAAATTATTTACAAAAGTTACTAGTAGAGCCATTAGCCAGTGTAGGTCTCCTGGATCCCAATACTTTTTTTCTACTACATTGTAGTTGATTTATAATCCTAATAATATTCTATGAGGTATTTATCTCCAAGGCGCTATATCATCATTATCATGGTCTTCGTCTCTTAGACATCAAACTTATGTCTAGTTCAATATCTATGTATTTTGTTCTCCCAATGTGTTTTTCATGCCATCTTTGACATTTTAATGGAGTTCTTGCCCACATGACCAATAATTGAAATAGTAGAAGATATCAAAAATGGCATTAAAAACTCATTGGGAGAACAAACAAAAAGTGTAAATATAGACCTAGACATAACCTTATCTACAGACTTGATATAGATATTATGTATGTTGTATACATAAGCTTGCATCAAATAAAGAGTTAAGCAATTTAAATTATTTCAATATGCAAAACTTAAATACTTGCTTTCCTTTTTATAGCAACTTCATTTTTAATGTTTTATATTCCAATTTCCTTCTTTTAATCTTGCTTCTCTTTCCTGATGCTGTTATCCTATCTCAAACAGGAGGGTTATTACTGAGCAGGCAAGTGGTTCTTTAATTGAAACACTTATGGGGTACACTGGAAAACTATAAAGACTTTTAAGAAATAGCAAAGCTTTAATAGATTCTTGTGTACTCATGTTGTAACCTAATTCAGTGCTCTTTCAGCAATGCCGAAGGATGTTGCTAATTTATGGCTGTGATGAGCAATAAAGCAATAATAGTAATCGAAGGTGCAATATTCCTTGTTTAGGGGGCATTTATGGTTATGTATTAAAACTATAAATACTCCAAGAGGCTGCAAAACTGATCTATAGAAAATGAAAGATAAGCTTTCACTGACTTCTAAAAGTGCTTTTCTAGCAGAAATCTGAGCTTGACTTTATGGTTTATAAATATAAACATATCAAAAGAAAGGTTCAACATGTCTACCTATCAAAAGAGACCAGTTAAATAACCACCAGCACTCAAACCTAATAAGGGCTGGCTAGAAAGTGTCTCCCCTTATTTTATTTTATTTTTCAACTTCCCATTTTCTTCCCTTTGTTCCTTTATAAAAAGTGTTCTTCTCTCCTTCACAGTCTTTACACTCTCCCTCTTTCCCTGCTTCCTCTCTTTTCTGTCATTTCCCCGCACATTACTTCCTATTAGATAAAAAAAAGCAAACTGTATTGGGGTGAAAATAGGGTCCAGAATGCAGCTCTCATGGCAGAGGGCCCCAGGATTCTAGCTAAGTCTTTTCTGACCCTAATCCTCTTGGCTGAAACAGCTCTGACTTCCAGACTGCCTGTCCAAGCAAACCCCAACATTAATGCCTGTCCTACAGCTATCCAATATCCCTGCTGCTTGCTTCTTACCCTCACCACTCTATCTTGTTCTTGTATTGATCAGGCTGGATCCCTGTGCTCCCAACCTACCTTTAATCTGTGTTTGTGACACGTTTGTTTGGAGGCCTACAAAGTACCATGTTTATCTTGGATTTCTACTTTCTCAAATACATGTTTCCTTAGACCTGGTTAGTCCCTGAGGTCCTCAGTCTCCTCAAGGAAGGGCGAAATGCAGATAGAGCCATTAATTTCTAACCCGAACAAAATTCTCATACTTTAAAATGTGGGTCAGGTAGTTCCTCTGGTTCAATACCCCATTCTCGGTACTCCCATGATTTCCTCCACATTCCTCTGTCATTGTGCCTTTCAGGTCACATATGGTCGTGTGTCTGTATCTCACAGTGGGGTATGAGCTGTGTTTTAATTTTCACACAGAGTCTAACCACCGTGGTCAGTCCATAAGTGAAAATTAATAGAATGATCAGCTTTATTTACTCAACAAATATTAATTGAGTACATAGTTGGTACCAGACACTATTTCCAGATACTAGGAATTTAATGGTCAATTAGATAGGAAAAGGCCCTGTCATCATCAGACCTATATTTTAATGGGCCATCCGTACAATAGGTACAGAAATACACATACAATGGAATGTTTTGTAATGATAAATGTCATAAAAAAAGAAGAAATCAGGATAATGGATTGAGAATGACAGGGTGCCAGATAATCAAATTTTAAGCATGAAAAAACATAAAAGCTATACCAGTCTGACTCTCTCATAGAAAATAAAGGGGCCATAGCCCCCTAACTTGGGTTTTTAATCTCATTTCCTATATCCCTGGCTCTTCCACTGATAATGAAGTGTTAGGAATCCTGGAATAGACAAATTTCCTGCCCAGTCTCCTTCGTTCAATCTCTTTCTTCCATAAAGATACTCCTTCTGGAATGAGCACCAAATGGGCTCTTTGGTGCAGAAAATAAAGGACCACAGGTCCCAGTGCTTACCATGATTTCTCAGGCTCTCCGTCTCACGGACATATTATGACAGAGGCTCCCAGGAGTATCTTCTTGGGCAGTTCATATTGTACTCCGCATTGTAGCTGACAATTCAGAAATGACAGAAAACGAGAAGATCGTTCAAATATTCATGAGAGGGAGTTTCATGCATTTATTCCATAAGAATGAAGTGGAAAGAACTTTTAAAACAGATTCTGACAGACTGAACAGACATACCGCTCCATTTCTCCTCTTGCCTTCCTTTCATTCTATAGGAGCCCAGGCAAGGAAGGCTGAAAGAAAAGAGCGTGTTGTGCCTTCATTAGGTCAGCTGATGGGCCCAGGGATATTTCAGAACCCCCATGTTGGCTGTGTTGCAGCAAGAAAACGTGGGAAGCCAAACGTTCTGATACCAAAGGCCTTTTAACAATATCCCTCCGCCCAGAGTGGCAAAATGAGGGCTTTCTCTAAGAAAATGGAGGCTTGACCATCTCTATCTCTAAGTTCCAGATTGAGAAAAATTACCAACAGCCTCTTATTCCAAAGGAATTATTCTTAGGTGTTCTGGCTCTTTCCAGACCACCCAAACTATGAAGACTTCACTTTCCCTGTCTAGCCTTCTCTCTTAGGCTCCTGAACATACATTCTCTGTGCTATTGGATGGGTCACCTCATTTTCCCACAACAGAGGTTACTTCTTGCCTCTGGAAAGATAATAGGGTTCAGTAAGAAGAACATGATTTCTGGAGTCAAAGAGATTTGGTTTCTTATCTAAGATGATCATTTACTGTGTGACCTTGGGTAAATATCACTACCTCTCTGAAACCTTGTTTTCATGTCTTTAAAACAAGGGACATAATACATCTTCTTAAGTTGTTGTGAATGCTAAATGAGGCATCAGATACGTGCAAATCACCTAGTGCCATGTCTAGCACACGGTCACACCCTTGTCTTACCTGTACCCAGTGTGCCCTCCCCACTCCCCTCTCATCCTTCAAGATCAAGATCAAGACGCAATTCCCATAATGACCCTGACTCATCTGCTGGACTCTGGTTCCATCCTCCTTTGAAGACCTGCAGCAAGTATGGTCTGTGCCAACAAAGTGACCACTTCATGCCTCCTGTCTTAGCTGTTTTATGAGGTGTTTCTTCCAGAACAGGAGCATCTTATTTTTCTATGCCATAGTGTGTCGAGCACAGATTTTGAACACAAGCTTATTGATAAAAATGGAACACAAACCATGTCTGCTTTCTCTAGCGTTGTCTGGGTTTATTTTGACTCAAACGAAATGAGCATTGTTTTGAAATTATACAGATAATATGAACTTCTGAATCCCAGACACTGGCTGCCTCAAGTACTTAAGGCAAAAAGGAAACCCTGGTTTGTAATGACATTTCACACACGTTGCTTAATTTAATCAAGACAATTTTCTTGTCTTCCCTGTATTAATGATGAGGAGACTGAGGTATCAGGCCACAATTATACAAACAATAGAGGCGGAAGAGGGCATGTTGTAGAAGGAGAGTGAAAACCAGCAACTCTGACCTCAGACCACAAACACAGGCATCGTCCCTTACGCAGCCTTGCCCCCTCTTTCAATTTCTCACCTTTTTTAGGTAGACATTGCCATTGTTTTCTTCCAATGTCCAAATCCCCATACTCCAAACACCCAACTTGTCAGCATCCAGGATAAGGGACATTTGGTTCCGCCCATTCCTTCAGAGTTTTTAAAGGTGGTTTTTTTTTTTTTTTTGGCTTTCTTATTGGAAACAAGCATCAAAAAACCAGCAAAGTCACCCTTGTTTTGGTATACGAGAGTCCATTTGTATCATATTTTGGGGGCTTCCAGCTCCTGAGAACTCTCCAAACAGTCATTTCTCACTCTCTCCTTCTCTCTCTAGGAACAAAATGGAAACTGGCAGGATAACATTTTACTGTTTCAAAAGCTCAGAGTCACTGGTTTTCTATTTGCCTTTTCACTCTTGTTAGACTTATCTCTAGACACTGATGAGAGAAGGACAGTCTGTGATTGGGAAAGACAGAGGCAAAGAGAAGGAGAGGGTACAAAATCATGGTTTGAAAGAATAATGCAAGTCTACACCTATTTCAAGAGACAGCCGTAAATAATGTGCTAACGTGGATGGAAACAACAGAGCTGACAGGGTCAGATTTTTTTTTTTTCTTCTCTGTGTCTCCTTACTCTGCCGGTGTGATGCTCTGCTTCTGAGAAACAAATGTTTTCCAAATGATAGGGAATAAATTGAAGGTGTATCAGTTAGGTACTACTGAATCTCTCTCTCTCTCTCTCTCTCTCTCTCTCTCTCTCTCTCTCTCTCTCTCTCTCTCACACACACACACACCCCTCAGTAGTTTACAAAATTGAGCATTTATTACTTCTCACATATTTCCATGTTAGCTGGATGGTCCCACCGATTTGCTCCAGGCTTTGCTCATCTCACCTGGGCTTGCTCGTGCATCTTTGATCACCTGGGGGGTAAGCTATGGACTGGCTAGACTAGGATGGCTTCTCACGTGCGTGGCTGTCAGGTGGGGTAATGAGAGTGATGGGGCCACATGCCTATAATTATCCAGCATTCCAGTGAGGCTTTTTATCGTGGCATAGGCAGGAATCCACAGGGAGAATGAAGTGGGAAAAGCCTCTTAAAGTCTAGGCTTCAAAATGGCCCAGTGTCCCCTTTGTGTATTCTATTGGCCAAAGCAAGTAAAAAACAAAAACAAAACAAAACGAAAAAACAGCCCAGATTCAAAGTGTGGGGAAATAGTCTCCACCTACTGAGTGAAAGAGCTAAAAATTCACAGCACAGAGGACATGAATTCATGGAACGATGAAACATTGCTGGCAGTATTGCAATTGACCTACCACAGTCTGCCTTTTGGTCACAAATATGTATATCCCTCCCACAACCTGTCAAGTCTCAGCCTTTCTCAGGACCTCCACAAATCTCATCTGATCATGGAATCACACTGGAAGTCCAGGATCTTGTGATTTCCATCAAGTCTGGATGTAGCTTCTTATAGCCCAGACGCCATGAAATAAAAAGACAAGTTATCTGCCCCCTAAACACCCAAGATACAATGATGACTAAGAAGAGGATAACTACTGCAAACACTACTATTTAAAAAGGGAAATGAAAGAATACAAACAGCCCGACACTGGTCCACAGCATTTCTGAAACCCTGCAGAATAAGTGTTTCTAGTTCCCCTTACTGTCAAGGTGGGGGGAGTTCCAGTACTGCCTGGAAGTGACTCCCTAGTCCATTGCTCTCCATGGCTCTTGGCTTTGCCATTAGGGAGGCCCTTCCATTTCTGTAACTTTTCTCATGAACTTAACTTTCTTATCCTGCTTAAAGGCTACCTGAAAAAGACTGTGGTCTACAGCAGGTCCTCAAATAATGTCATTTTGTTCAGTGTCATTTACTTATAATGTTGATGAGGTGCCATAGGAACGCAACTCTTGTTTATGTCAATTAGCCTATGGTAAAATGGTTTCATTGTATGTTGTTTCACTTAAAATTGCAGAACTTATCAACAACATTAAGTGAGGACTTGCTGTACTGATTACAAAAATGGACCACTTCTCCCTGTGTCTATACCATTGAAAGGTAGAGCCAATGTTTCTCTTTCTTAGGTTTGGGTTTGGTCTTATGATTTGCTTTGGATAATATACAATGCAGCAAAAGTGATGGGTATATGCCAATATGTGCCTATGTTTCTGGAGGCTTCTCCTGCACATCTGTGAAAACCTGTGAACAAGCCCAGGCTAGCCTGCTTGAGAGGAGACCAGGTAGAAGAGAGTTGTGTCACATGAGGCCATCCTAGACCAGCCAGTTCCCGGCTGACCTGCTAGCTGACTGCAGACATATAACAAGTCAAGCCCAAATTAGCCTAACTTGATCCTGACCAGGAAAACCCCCATCAGAACATTAGCTACATGAGCTAAAGTAAATGTTTGTCACTATATACCTAGGAGTTGTGTGGTTCTTATTGTGGCAATAGATGCAATAAGAGTCTCCTTGAGTCATAACTATTGGCCTTCAAGCTCAACTTGTCTCTTGGGCTGGGCAACCAATGCCTGCCCATGACTGATGCATGCTAAACCTTATGGTGTCATCTTCTTTACTCTATCTTTTTCCATTTCTTGTATTTAAGATATGTATTGTACTTACAGACATTACTTCAGTTATTTTTTCTTAACAACTTTGTGAGATATACTGAGCCAGTATCCATTTTACTGATGCAAACATTCTTGCTCAGAGAGGTTAAGTGACTTCTGATGTCACACAATTAGAAGCCTAATACAGTATTCATTCTTCTACACTAATGACCTTCAGATTTTTCAGAAATTTTGTTGTATCATCTTATCTCGTCTCTCTTGTCCTGCCTCCCATCTTTGATGCTTCAATTAAACTTGGTTTGGAATCAGAACACCTACATTCTGACCATCTTGGCCCTTCCACCAGTTGCTTCGTATGCAAACTAAGTGTGCCTTAGAAATCAATCACCGATCCTAACTGCTATTGAATGATATTGTAAGACTGAGAGGGGAACAAAGAAAAATTATCCCCTTGACTGTGATTTCAGGGGGCAGAAGTTAAAGCCATAGATACAAGTGACGAAGAGAAAGATTTCAGGTTAATATAAGATAGAGCTTTGTAGCTCTAACATTTGTAGCTCAAAAGACCCCATCTACAGTATTGTAACATGTCATTGTGAAGGCTCTAACATTTGGTGGGAGGGTAACTAGATGACCTCTGAGGATGTTGTCAGCCTGAAGAATTGATGACTCCAATACACCAAACCTTAAAAAATGAAAAAGTTACGTATCCATCACCATATCAGAACAGCCCAGCTACTGCTTAAAAGGGAGATTCAGTCAATCACTGTTGACATGCTTTCCTGGGTTTTCACCCCCTTGTTCAAATTTTCTCCTCTTTGTCTTTTGAAATGCTACTCTTGTTTTCCTGATCCTTGTTTAACCATGTCTTGTCACCGTCTATTGGTGGCCTTATTTCCTGGATACCAAGTACCCTAAGTGTAGGTACTTTCCCAGGACAATGTATGTAGCCTCCTTTTCAAGCTCAATGTCGTTGTTTTCTGCATTATCTACCACCACAGCTCTACTGCCATCTGCAAGCTGATGATTCTCAGATCTTCATTTCTGGCCTCGTGATAGTCATTGTTGCTATTGCCAACAGTTTCCTGCTCTCCCTCCCCCCAGCTAGAAATCCACTCCTGGCTCCCTGTGGATGGGTGCAGCCTTTGACTAGTTCTTTGCAGAAGTGCCACGTATCACTCCCTGGTGAAACATTTAATTGCCAGGGCAAGACCCTCCACACTTCTTTTTTCTTCTGGCTCAAGAGCCGACAACTTTGAAATGGTGGCTGCTCTGTCGGCGTGGGTCTATAAGTGACTACACTGAGCAAAAGACCCCATCTACAGTATTTGGGAGAGTGAGGAAGAAATTAACCTTTGTTGTTGTTGTTGTTTTAAAGATTTTCTTTATTGGGGAAGGGGAACAGGATTTTATTGGGGAACAGTGTGTACTTCCAGGATTTTTTCCAAGTCAAGTTGTTGTCCTTTCAATCTTAGTTGTGGAGGGTGCAGCTCAGCTCCAAGTCCAGTTGCCATTGCTAGTTGCAGGGGGTGCAGCCCACCATCCCTTGCGGGAGTCAAACCGGCAACCTTGTGGTTGAGAAAACGTGCTCCAACCAACTGAGCCATCCGGGAGGCAGCTCAGCTCAAGGTGCCATGTTCAATCTTAGTTACAGTGGACGCTGCCCACCATCCCTTGCGGGACTCAAGGAATCTAACCAGCAACCTTGTGGTTGAGAGCCCACTGGCCCATGTGGGAATCGAACCAGCAGCCTTCGGAGTTAGGAGCACGGAGCTCCAACCGCCTAAGCCACCAGGCCGGCCCACCTTTGTTGTTTTAAGTCACTGAGATATTTTTATTTTTTTATTTTATAGTAGTACCTCTGTTTTCCAATGTCTCCATTGACAAACATTTTGGTTTACGAATGCCGTAAACCTGGAAGTAAAGGCTTCGGTTTTGGAACACGCCTCAGAAGTGAAACATGCCTCGCAGCTTCCACTGAGTGCAAGATCCTGAGGCCTAGCTTTTCGCTGTTTTTGAATGTTTTAGAACTCGAACGGTCTTCCAGAATGGATTACGTTCGAAAACCAAGATACCACTATTTTATTTTATTTTTTTATTATTGGGGAATATTGCAGAACAGTGTGTTTTTCCAGTATGCCAAGTCATTGTTTTTTGTTGTTGTTGTTGTTTTCCAATTTAGTTGGGGGGGGTGGTGGTGCAGCTCACTGGCCCATGTGGGACTCGAACTGGCAACCTTGGTGTTATGTGCACCTCGCTCCAACCACTGAGCCAACTGGCAGTCCACTGGCAGCTCAGCTTCAAGCTCAAGCCATTGTTTGCAGTCTAGTTGTAGAGGGAGCAGTTCACTGGCCCATGTGGGAATCAAACCGGTAACCTTGTTGTTAGGAGCTCGCACTCTAACCAACTGAGCCATCCAGCCGCCCCTATTTTTCATTTTTAGCCACATCATGACCTAAGCGCTGGTGCTCTGACTGTCAAAGCTCTGCCTTCTGCCTCTTGAATTCCATGTCTCCTTTACACCACCCCCGGATTTCCATTCAGATGTCAAATGTGTACCTTTAACACCAAATTCCAAGCCAACATCACCATGCGAAAAGTCAGTCTTTTTCCAAGCTCTGCTTCGTAACTTTCTCTCCATGATACTGTGATGCTTTTCACATTCACCTGACCAACCAAAAGACAAAACAATCTACTCATAGCCAATCAGATACTGTGCTTTTCTCATCTCCTTAACATCTTTCATACCCAGGCTCTTCTTTCCCTGACAAAGGTCTCTGCTCTAGTTTAGGCCCTCAAAACTAACCTCTAGGTGGACAATCACATCTGTCTCCTAATAGCTCATTCTCCAAAACAACAAAGGGACTTTCTAAAAAAGCATATTAATCATAACTGCTCTGATTAAAAATTTCTTAATGGTTCCCCAGGGCCTTCAAGATAAGGTTCACATTGTCCAACATATTCTAATATGTCCTGCACAGTTTCAGGAGTCCTTAAGGGGGAAGAAAGAGAAACCCAGGTAGAAAGATCACCACGAGCAAAGACCAGAAACAAGAAACAGTGACGCTTTATAAGGGAGCTATGTGAGAATGGGTATGACTTCAGCAGGGGTCCAATGGTCTCTTTGTTCATGCGGTATTTTCTGCCTAAATCGTACTTTCTTTTTCTTCCCAATCCTTACATTCTTATAGTAAACACCCACTGATTTTTAAAATATTTATCTTGTCATCGCCATCATGAAGCCATTCCTGCTTGCAGTAACACTTTCTTAAGCTTATTTTTTTCAGTGTTCTTCTCCCTTACTAAACTGGGAGCCTCCTGAGGGTAGAAACAATCCATTTCTCCTATGATTTCATATCTTGGCAGCCAGTACCATAGCTGCCACAAATGACTGAATGGATTCTACTCTTTAGTGTCCCTTGAATGCTCCATTCACCATTCATTACGAATCGCTTGAAGTCCCTGCTTTATGGATGGATAAAAGAGAGGGACAAGTTTTGCTTTCCACTCTTCTGCCCCCATATTATCAACCCCTCCCCCCAGTGCCAATCTCTGCCCATCATCCTGTCAGCAGCCAGCTGCTTGGTGCCAACATTGCCAACTCAGCAGCTCTTCCCACACCTCCCTGGGGGAAACCATTCACCTTATCACCAAAGAGAGGAAAAATGCCCATCTGTTATAGCTCAGAGCTGGAAGCCTCTTCATTGTATCGGCACACAGGCTGCATATCAGATTTTCTTGTTTTTAGGGAGCATTTAGGGAGATTTCACTCTCCTTTTATTGTTGCTCTCTTCCCAGCAAGTGACCGTATTTCTTCTCTACCAAGACACAGTGAAAGAAATTTCCAAGCAAATGTGTTGCCTAATGATTCCAGCGTAGGTGCTTAGAACCACAAATGTCTTTCTGAAAATCTGTAGAGGAGCCCAGCTCTGTAAAGTTTTTAAAACTAGCACATAGTAAATACACAACTCTTGTGCCAAGTCAGTTCTCCAAATGAAGGTGGTCATGGTATCAGAGGGGCTCCCAGAATAAGCATTGCTTATAAAATAAGACCTAGCTGGACAATCAACTCTAATGTGTCTTTCAGAGCAAAAATTAATATAAGACCTGGTCTTATTTTACTATAATATAATATAATATAATATAATATAATATAATATAATATAATATAATATAATATAATATATAATATAAAAGACTGGATCTTATATTAAGTTTTGCTCCAAAAGACGCGAGTTGATCGTCCAGCTAGGTCTTGTTTTTGGGGAAACACAGCAGTAGCCTTGAAAGTTGACTGGAAGGTTTCCAAAGATATCAGGAAGGACAAGGTTGAAATTACATGGTAATTCCTCAAACATGTACCTGTGGGACTTCTAAGTGTCTTAGGAAACTACTTAGCTGGCCAAACACATGAGGACTTGCAGTCAAACTCCTCTTGATGACATATCTGATCACCACTGGGCTTGTTTCTGCATTTATAGTATAGAAGAAAAAATCCTTCTTGCTCCAGACTATTTTTGCTCTGCCCAAGAAGAAGGATGATTGAATTCCACGAAGTGATTTGAACAATAAGAAATAAACACTGGGTTCATTCAGTTGCATATAACTGTTGAGCACTCACTGTATGTTAGAAGTAAAGAATAAAGAAAACAAGACTGACCCCTGCCCTTGGGACACTAAGTCTGGTAGGGGAGATAGCGATTAAACAAATCACACAAATACTTATTTAATTATTAATTAATTAAGTGCTCTGAAAGAACAGTATAGATTAGTTCATTGAATCCAAATTAGATTAAAGTTTTAAATTTACATGCAGATGGCTTCAACCAACACATTCAGACACCATGCAAGGGGGCTTAATAAGTCTGTTGTTTGTTTCGAGGTTTCTAGGCTTACCACAAGAAGAACTGTTCTGAGCCCCTTATTTCCTGTCCTTTAAAAATACAACCTCCCTAATGATAATATGTGTCCCAGAAGCCCTCCCTACTTTAGATTTCCTTGGGGAGGAAAAGGGTATAATCGCACAAACACTCCAGGAATAACTATAGAAAGGACATAGAATGCTTTATATATATTTATATATTTTCTGCTAATACTAGCCAAGATAATTAAATTCTACTCCCTGTTTATACCCACCCAAAGTAAGCACTTAAAGGGCAAACGGCTAATATCCATACACTGTGTGATTAATCTAATTCTAGTTTCTTAGTGTAGCCACCGTCATTTGATATTCCATCCATAAATAATGCACAATGCACCGCTCTGACAGTGACATGAAATTAGAGGTGAAAAACATGTGACTCCTAAGGGGAACAACAAAGGAGGTTGCAACTCAATTTGTTTTTTGTTTTTTTTTAATAGTTGTTATTTGGGTAAATTTGCAGCAGTCAATAAAGCATTCCTGTAGGGCTGCTTCATCCCTGGGTGGCCTTTAATGTCATTTGCATATTGGAAATTCAGCACTTTCTCTAATCAAACTTGCAAAAATAAAAAAAGAAAGAAAGAAAGAAACCAGGCTGCCTTTCTGTAGCAAGGATGTTGTTTTCCATACTAGTAGCAGAATAAAATAAAATATTACAAAAAATAAATGAACATTGTAGGTACATCTTTGTGAATGTTCATCTCCCCCTGGCCCAGTGCCTTAGCTTTTTCAGAGCTTAGAAATCAGAGGTGGGGGTGCTAAGCAGAAGCATAACAGGCCTGGAATTCAGAAGATCTGGGCTCTCCATTTACCCTGCTACTCGCTAGCCATTCATCTTGGACATGTCTTGAATATCTTTTATGTCTCTATCTTTAAAATAAAATTTTTTATGTCTCTATCTTTTAAACTTTCTCTTTAAAATGAGGGAATACCATTCTCATTATGCCTTTGTCTCTTTCCTCATATTCTTTTCTCTGGTAACTATGCCTTTCTACCAGTCTTCATGGCACAGAATCTTGCTCTTGTTAGAACCCAGATCACAGAGCACCTCAAGCTCTGTGTCCCACTATGGTGATTGTTCCCTATGCACATGGCTATCTTGTTTTAGGAAACTTGTGACAATCCCCAGAGGGGATTCCTTTCAGCATCAGGTGAAGACAGTTTTCCTTCTTGTGGGAAGCAAATGGTATGAACCAATTGTCTCTTGGCTATTTTGAGAACACTTCCAAAAGGCCATGTTTCTGTATTGAAGGAGAGAACAATTCATGACTGACAAATTGCTTTCTACAGGGTCGTGCTGTGAAATCCTAATTTTTGGTGTTCCTCTCAATTTGTTTCTGTACACAAACTGGGAAATCTTTATCTTGTGTGTCCCTGGTAAGGCAAAAATTAGTTGTGATTGAACACCACCATGGGCACTCGACTGTGCCCCAGGAGTCAGAACACCTTCCCTTAGCCCTTGTGGCAGCAGTCACTTAATTGTCCTTGCAGACACTTGGCAGTGGGCTTTAGGGGGCCACATGAATCCAGGGATCCTGAATTGTTCAGGCCATTGAAGAGCGCCGTCACCAACACAGGCAGTACCTGTGTATTTCTTGCCCTTGTGTTTGGTGGGCAGGACGATAAGAAAGAAGCCATTTGAATGCAGTTTGTCTTTTTGTGATCCAAAGATTAAGAAGAAAGATTCTACCCTAGAGAGAAAATATGTCCCTAAATTTTGCACTACCTACAATGCTTAAACATTAAAT
This sequence comes from Rhinolophus sinicus, assembly GCF_057876585.1. Taxonomy (NCBI): domain Eukaryota; kingdom Metazoa; phylum Chordata; class Mammalia; order Chiroptera; family Rhinolophidae; genus Rhinolophus; species Rhinolophus sinicus. Next base: position 20,142,684 of record NC_142511.1, read on the forward strand.
TGAAATTATCTTTTTTTTTCCTACTATCCTTAAAATTCTGAAAAGCAGAAACGTGTCTTATTTTCTGTGTCTTACAACCTTTCACCATATCTGGCGCATAATATGTGTACAGTAAACATTGGTGGAATTAGTAAGGTCAGGCAGTGTAGTACCCTGGCAAGAGCAATTGACCAGTTCTGTGATTCTGGGTAACATTTCAACACTGGAATTCCACTCTCTGCTTCATCAAATAAGGGGATTGGAATAATTTTAAGACCTAGAGCTCTAATGTTCTCAGTCCTTCCTGTGGGTTTTTAATCCACCGCGTCTGAAATACTGAGCAATTCCCAAAAAGGGGAAACCTAGGGCTGGAAACCCGTTGGTCTGCCTTTAGTGAAGCTCCTTGTATTTATGATTGCCCGAAGATTATTCTAGAGTGTTTCTTTATTCCAGCCTTAGTGGACCATCTTTGACTCATACTTGATGCAGGGGATGGACAATGACTCTTGTAGGAGCGGAACCAAGGGAATAGAAATTGAGACTCAGCTTTGTGCATCTGTGTCGTGCGGGGCGGCCCGTGGGGTCTCTGCTCCCGCTCCCCACATAAGAACGCAGGATATGGCGAGGCCAAAAAGGAACACCCCCAGAGCCATAGATACGGGAGTCATACCACTATATTCTCGCTGGCGGCTGGGTTGGAAACACAGGAAAGCAGGAGCCACATGATCCGCAACCTGCCGTCCACTTCTCTGCAATCCGCTCTTGCTAGCTCAGCCACCATCTTCTTGCTAGCCCCCATTTGTTGCTAGCACAGCCACAGCACTTATATTAGTGGCCAGTGGCTCAGTGGTTACAGCTGACAGCCAACTAGCCACAGCTGATGGCCATCGGATCACAGTTGAGGGTCATTTACTACCTGAGCCAGCACCTTTCCACGTGAGGCCGAGAGCCTGGAAACTGCACTCCTGGCTCTGTCCCCACAAGCACCTCACTCTTTGCATATGTTCTTGGGCATCTGGTACAGGAATATACCCCAGAAAGACGAGAAACCATAATTAGATACTGACAACACTTGGGTACCACTTTATACTATTTATTCCTTTTGGATTCTATAAAAGTTGCAATATTTGGTTCAGAAGGCAGAAGCCTCTAATTAATGGGGCACTGTCTTCTCCTGAGGGGAAGCAAACGTATTTACTTCTCAAGCTCACTTCTAATTTTTACTCCACACCAGCTCTAACTTTATTAGATTATGTGTGTGTGTGTGTGATAACACTTTAAAAATAATAAGAATGTGCAGATAATATTATCTGACGTATTTAGTTAAATATTTGCAGAGGTCCCAATTTCAAATGACTCTAGAGGTCAAGAAGATACCATGTGTGAGTAAAGCAGCCAGGCAAAAACAATAGAGTGCAGGGAAGACTAGGACAGCCTGCAGAATGCCTACCCTGCCTAACAAATACTGGGCCAAACACAATTCTAGGCTGTTTGCACCAGTGTTCAACCCCTGGTTTAAGGCAGCTGCCGAGTATACTTTGTAACACACGTTATTTAACTCAACACCTATATATTCAGGGGTTATACGTCAAGTACTGGAATAGAGAGCAGAGAGAAATCAAGGATATAGATCTAGAGTTGAGGTTATTTGTGCTTACTTACTAGTTTTCATTAAAAGTAGTGTTAATGATTTTTTTAATTTAATGTAAAGAGAATAATATAATGAGTAAGGTATTAAAAAGGGCACTTGCTGTTTAAACATGGTAAAATAAATCAGTATTCTCTCCTTTGCTTCCCGGAAATTATCCCAAAACAATAAGAATGGGAAATGAAAGCACAAATACCGTTTTGGATAAAACACGGCGACTGCTAAAATCTGAAACCACAAAATAGGTAGAAGTGTTGCCCACTGCAGAGGGAATCAAGCTGGGTGCAAAAAGGAGGGCACTGAACGAGAAGGAAGTGGCTTCAGATGTCAGACAGAGCCTCAACTCATGCTTCATAAAAGTGAAGAGTGAAATTTGAGGTGCCACCCAACTCCCAATAGGCAGTGGTGGGGCCTCCATTCCTGACTTGCAACATCCCCACCGTCTGGTCCCAAGGAGACAACAAGGCTGTGTAACAAACCACACGGACCCATCAACTGCTTAGTGGTTTGGCAGAGGGGCAGATTCTGAATTGTGGAAGCACACACACCTTTCTTTGTCCTCTGGCTGGGGAGAAATCAAGGATAAAGAACGCACATATAAGGCCCGAGTCATTAAAAAAAATTCTTACTGTCCTGGGACATGGCCATGACTTCTCCCAACGTAAACCTCCAGCAAATAGCTGGTTTGGGGGGAAACAAAATCTCCTTTCAAGATGAATAATCCAAAAGGAGCTGCTGTAGGATCTGGAAATTACAGTCAATATTTTGCCCAAATGAAAAAGGAATCAAAGCAAACTTAAAGCAATTGTCTGTGTGAAACAAGAACACACAGAGAAAAAGTAGTATGAGAACTCAGGACAACAGGAGGAGTTGAAACACGATCCAGTAAAACACAGTAAAAAAAAAAAAAGAAAAATGGTGGGGGCAGCCTTCTAGCCTTGAATTCCTATCTCTGGTGGTAAAGATGCCTTCTCTCCTCCTGGTACAGAGGAGCATACCTTCACATGGGAGGTTGATTTCCTGCTTTGGGGGTAGGGAGGCCAAGGAGAGTCAGAGTTTTCTTGCACCAGCTCTTTTACAAATAACTGTAATGCCAAAGTGGCAAATTTGGGGCAGCCTGCCCAGAGCCCCAAGAGCAGCAATAGCCACAGTGCTATCCATCCTGCAGCCCAAAGGGCTCTGGTGTGGAGAAACCCATGGCAGAGCTCAGCACATCTTCAAGCACAGAGTTAGACACAAAACAATTAATGTGGAGACCGAGAGAGAATGGTTGGAGTTAGCTACAAAGTTAGAGAAAAATGAGTGCTGGCATTAGGAAGTGATGAGCACCACTTTGCAAAGTCTTGCCTTGAAAAGGCATCAGTGGTTCAGGGCTGAAAAAAAATGATATGCACGGTGTTAATGGATATGTGTTTTTAAAGCAAACCTGGAAGTATATTTAAACATTTGTGGATGGAGCAGATGGGACAAAAAAGAAAACTACATTATTCGAAACACTGCTGTGGTCTGGGCACTGATGCAAGGGTTAGGAGAAGGTTCAATGTTAGTATTTGATCTTTTGTACAGACACACACACCTGACTTAATAGGGACCAGGGGAATCTGGATATCAGAAAGTCCAACTAAAAGAGAAACAAAAAATGGTAGGGAAAAATGATCACAGCAAGGAAGGCGAACCTGGAAGAACAAATACATTTAAATGCTAATTTCATAATAAAATAAAATGTTTAAGCTGTTGAATAACCTAAACAAGAAAAAGGGAGAAAGCACAAATACACAAAATAAGAAATGATGAGCGGTAGCACTAAGATAGAGGAAATTAAAATAAATTACTGAGCTCAATTTTATACAAGTAAACTGGAAAACATAGGTGAAAAATGGAAACTAAACTATAAAATATACTAGAAATATTAAATAGACCAGTTACCACACCTAAGATAGGAAAAATATAAACATTTCCCTCTCCACACACCAAGGGCTTAAAATCCAGTTTCAGAAATTCCACTGAAATTTTAAAGAACAGAATTAAACTTATTTAAACAATTCCAGAGCATGGACAGGGTGGTGGGGTGGCAGGAGGAAAGCTTACAAACACTGAGGATAATCTTTTCACGAAACTTTACATCAAAACCTGGTTAGAATTGCACAGAAAAATAAAACTATAAATAAATCCCATGTAGCAACACTGATGCAAAAATCCTAACTAAATTAAGAATGTAAACCACTCTAATAAAGTGAGGTTTATTGAAGGAAGAGAAAGGTGGTTGTTAGGAAATATATTTCATTATTTTTATGGAAGAAAGGTGGACGTCAGAGAGACTTCTATATAGGTACTGAAAAAAGGCACTCTACATCTTAGATTTACTTTTCTAAAAGGAAAAAAATAAAAGGAAATGTTTATAAAATAGAATTAGGTGGAATTTCTTTAATGTGATAAAATGCATCTCAACTGCAGAGCCAGCATCATGCTTGAAAGGAAACCCTGGGAACATTAACAGTCAGAAAGCATTAGAGTCAGGAATAAAACCAAAATGACCTCCATCACCACTGTGCTTCACCATCCTCTGGAAATACTAGCGAATGTCATCATACAAGAGGCAGAAATTAGAGGCATACAATTTAGAAAGGAATTTACAAATTATCATTATATGCATGTGATATAACCAAAACCTATTATGAACAGGAGAATTCAGTGAGATGAAAGGGAAAAAATCAATAGCTTTCTTATGTAAAAACAACAGTTAATTAAAGCTGCAATGGAAGAAAAGACACCATTTACAATTGATTTTAAAAATACAAAATCCCTACTCATAAATCTAATAAGCGGTATGTGTGAGTCTAGATACATGTGTTTGTGTGTGTGTAAGATATGCTATTGAACACACATGCAACAACTTACATGAATTGATAGGCACACCATGTGCTAGAATAAAAGATCTCAGGAACATAAAACCATCAATTATTCCTGAGCTGAATTTATAGATTTGGCATGATCCTAATAAAAAATGTCAGTAAGATTTGTTTGTGGAAGCAGACAAGCTAATTCTGAAGTTCAAATGGAAAAATAAATAGAAAGAAAATGAAAAATAAAAAGGAGAGAGAAAGACTAGCATTACCAGATATTAAAATATATTACCAGGTTGTGATAATTTAAATTTTGGTTCTGGTGTATGAATAAACTGGCAGTCAATGGGATAGAATTGGAAATCTAGAAATAGCCCTGAAGATTTATGCAACTTTAGTATATGATAAGTTTCCATTTCATATCAGTGGGAAAAGATGGATTATTCAATTAATTTTGTTGGGAAACTGGGTCACTATCTGGAAAAAATTTAAGTTGAATTCATACTTCAAGAATCATACCAGGACAATTTTTTTTAAAAAATACCAAAGACTTAAGGCTAAAAAAATAAAACCATAAAAGTACTAGAAGAAACCAAAATACATATATATATATTTCATAATCTCATAGTGCTGAAGGCCTTTCTAACCATGTCACAAATCTCAGGAGCTAAAAGGAAAGATTGCTACATTAAACTATAGTAAATTAGTAAAAAAAAAAAAAAAAAAAAAAAAAGAAAAAGGATATTTATGGCAAAAGCACCACATATAATCAAAAGTTTTATGATAAACTTTGAAAAAAATACTTTCAAATCTTACCATAGACAGAGGCCAATTTCCCTATTATACAAAGAATTTATATAAATCAATAACAAAAAGACCAACATCCCAAAAGAAAAAATGGATAGAAAAACATGAAAATACAATTCATAAGAAAAAAAGTTACAATTAGCTATTGAGGTGCTCACTTGATTCATGTAAAACTACAAACAGATACCATTTTTCACCTATGATATTATCAAAGATAGAAAAGTTTCAGAACCTACTGTCTTGATAAGAGTGTGAGGAAGCAGACTCATGCTTTTGGGGAGAGTCTAAGTTGGAGCTGCATCTCCGAAGGGCATTGAGGCAGTATTGAACAGACTTCTACACTCCGCAGTTTCACTGCTGGAAAATATACTTGCCCGTGATGAGTAGAATGGTAACTACACAGGATCATTCACTGATGATTGCTTGCAACAGCAAATGGGTAGTTACATCCTCAATGTCTATCAGTAGGAAACTGGTTAAATACAATGATACATCCATACAATGGAATACCATGTAGCCATAAACAAGAATAAGAAACTCTTTAGGACCTAATATAGAGAAATCTCTAAAATTTGTTAAGTAAAAGAGTGCAGTGAAGGATAGTGTATACAGCATGCCACCATTTGTGTAGTCAAGGCTCACACACACACACACACACACACACACACACACACGCACATTGGAGTGTGGTAGAATCTCCAGAAATATTCATAAGAAAATTATAACAATTGACTGGGACAGAGCTAAGCAGCTAAAGGATCAAAGTGGGAAGAGTGTTGACTGTAGGCTGTTTTTTATCCTTTAGGTACTAACCTATGTTGAATATACTACATATGTAAAAATAAAATCCAAAATATTAACTAAAACACAGTTAAAAATCAAAAGATGGAATTTTCTATAAAGCTAAATTTATTCACTCTTCATTTTATTTCAAAACATCTTACTTTTATAATGATGGTGATACTGTTTTTGTTTTGTATTTAATGTCTTTAATTTTCAAAATAAAAAGACAATCCTTTAAAGATATATTATATCTTGATATATGAGCCTGGGATACCTAGACATGATGTTGGTATTTTAAAACATTGGAATAAATAAGGAAGATCAAAGAATATACATAAAAATAGGAAAATGTAAATAAGGAACAAAAGTGACTTCTTACATCTTTATATATAGTATTGCAAAGCATCAACACATTCCTAGATGATAGAGATGGGAATATCCAATTATTGAAAAAAAAGGCATAAAATATGAGGAAAACGCAAATACCTTAGAAGGACTATGGAGACAGCTGTTGCTGAATAGTCAAGGAATGTAAAATACCGAAAGTTAATTATATGCTTTTTATAGCAATTTGAAATGGACCCAGTGATCTGATTCCACAGTTTAAAAACACTGACATATTTTTTTCCAGCTCTGCAGGGTTGGGCTGTTAGAATTTGACTGGGGCTATAGTGAAACCAGCTTGTAACTCACTCATACATTTCACTTTAGTTTGCAAATCATTTCTATTCACATGATTTTGATGCTTCGTTCCAATCTGAAAGGTTATTCAAGGCACATATATATGTGTTGCATTTTTACAGATCAGGAACTGAAATTTGGTTTTCTTAAGTGACTTACTCAGGGACACATAGCTAGGAATCATAGAGCTAGAACTAAACAATGTCCTGGCTCCTTGTTTTTATAGCTCTAAATCAGGTTATCTGGCTTAAATATTTCCTATTTCATGGAGCCTGCAGGAAGTCTGCCCTGCAGAAGGAGGCTGCCAGCACCTAAGGAACACAGCCAATCATTCTTGCATAAGCCCCAATAGATTTCTCAAACACAATCTTCCTCTAATTGTGTCTTCTATGTGAGCAGTCATTTCTTTGGTGTGCAAGTGTGAGTGTGTATGTGTAATGACGTTATCTATATGCCATCAAGGCACCTGCACATTTGCATATTGGGAAAGAACTGAATAAAACATGAGGTGCTTTATTCCAATGGGATGCAAGATCCTCAAAGGATATTTGCAAATGTACTCATCCCTCAGAATCAATCAATCCCTGAATCAACAAATGTTTCTTGATTCCCTGGTATGTCCCTCGCACTAACAGAAATGCTGTAGGGGAAACAATAAAGCAAGGAGAGTAGAGTCTCCCCCTCCCCCTCCGTCAACCTTGGAGAGCTTCAGTTTAGATAAGAGAAAATAATTAGATTTATGGTGGTCTCTAACCAGTGTGTATAGAGCATACGTTCACTAGGTTCCCTTCAAAGCCTCCAGGTGGAGCAGGAAAAGCTGAAATTTCCTTATCTACATCCTGGTAACCATTCATTGTATGGTTATTTAAGAAGGAGCTTTAGACTTCCCTTGTGTTCGATGAAATGTGTAACACTGCCAACGTGGAAAGCTAGTCATGAATGTGGCTTTTGCCATAAATAACCCTTAGTGCTGTTGCCCTGCTTTGGCTCCCGCCTCTCTAGAGTCTATTCTCTACCCAGCTGATACAACGTTTTAAAAATGTAAATTGGTTATGTTGCTCTTTTGCTTATAATTTTAAAGTGAGAACCTCTTATTGTTAGAACAAAATTCAGACTCTTCACCGTGGCCAACAAGACTTACGGGGCCCCTGTCTCCCCCTTATACTCATCAGCACCCCTCTTCTCACTCATGATGCTCCAGACACACTTCTGGTTTTCTTCCTATCCCCAGCTCTTCCCCAACTCCAGGCTTATGCACTTGCTGTGCTTTCTGGGATGTTTGGCCCCACATCTTTGCATTGTTGTGCCTTGTCCTCATTCAAGGTTTTCGAAATGTTAACACCAACAGAGACCCTCCCTACCCAATCCATCTAGAGTAGCTGCCCCACCTTTTTCCCTACTCTCTGTATATCAACAATGTCTTCTTTTCTTATAGTATTATTCCTATGTGTAATTACTTTATACACTCATTTGCTCATTCATTGTCTGTCTCCTCCAATGAGAACGCAAGAGCTTTATGAAAGCAGCAGCCTTGTCTGCCTTGTTTATTGCTGGTTGTGCAGTTCCTAGGACAGCATGTAGTAAGTATTTAACAAATATTGAATGAGTGAATGAGAAGCCACAGGAATTGAGTGTTTGTAGCTTTCACCATCATCTGCATCCCTTTATAGCCTGATGACTATTTTGAGATATTACCCAAGAGCCTCCCCACCTCCTGTGCCCTCCTCACCCCCACAAAGCACTCTGGGACTCTCCCTCCATTAAACCAGTAGCACCTTTTGCCCCAGGGAAGATTAGGATTATTAGAGCAGTAATACAAAGAGAAAAAATAACAGCTCAAATTCTGAGCTTTTTGAGTTTCTAAATGGATTTTTAAAATTATAGCTGCTGCTTTGCAAGATCCAGGCCCTTCTGAATACAGAGGTAAAGCCCTGAAGGAATCATGGCATAAAGTGCACACTATAAGCAAGTTACTGGAAAAAGAAAGAAGAGCCATTTTATCCATTCATGGAGAAAAGATAAAGATGGAAGTCTGGGGGCTGGCGGGATGTGACAAGCCTTATTAGATGCCAGTTGAAAAGGGGCCCGGTGTTCTTCCAGCTCCCACTGGGCCATGCCCTGAAAGGTGAGGGGTCTCAGACTAGAGAAGAGTTAGGCTTCGTTACGCTGGTGCAGTGTGAGGCGTCGGGGGAGAATTACCACATGGGAGGTAGCCTGGAGCAGGAGCGCTAGAGCAGAAAAGGTGGCGTGGCACGTCTAACAAAGTGGATCTGAAACAGCCTTCCAAGTTTCTTTAGAAGTAGCAACATAGAGTATACAGAGTTTTTTTAACTCCCAGGAAAGTAGTGGAAATGCTTGAGTGATAGCTGGTATATAAAGGGCTCTGACCGTCACGGTTAGGACACAGAGATATCTGATGATGAGAGTTCTCATGATGAGAGGACAGTGCAGGACCAAGGACAGCAGCAGTAGATGCTGGGGATCCAGCTAATGACCAAAGACCCCTTGGTATCATACGCCAGCAGAGGGTGGGGGGGCAATAAGAGGTAAATCTGATGTTTTTCTCCCTCAGTGTTACCTCGTCACCCTTTGGGTACTCATAAGTCCTGCCTCTTTTCCAAATATTAGATGGCATCTGGGTAGAAAGGGAGATAGAGGATGAACTCTTAATATGGCTGAATTTATACCCAAAATGTTTCATTCTGATCTTGTGAGATCATACAAAAATGTTCATGTGGTGTTTTTTAAATCAGGCGGAGATGGGACTTGATGAACAAATTAAGTTTAGTTCAAAGAAAGAAAATCCCGTTTTCACACGAGATTATGACATGAAATTTTTACTCATTCCATATATTTAAAAAATGTTCAGAAGCTTCGAAGGTAATGCATAGTCAGAACTTAGCTACCACATAGTGTCACAATGGAGGTACAACTACCCCACACAGGTAACTGTCTTGTACCTGACAGTGGGCTGAGGGTTCTGAGGCAGGTAACAACAACACCTGAAACCGGGGCTGCAGTCTGGAATCAGACAGGGCTGGGTTCAAACCTCTAGCTCTAATTTTTACAAGATGGTAATTTGCAACAAGGCATTTAAACTTTTGGTATTTCAATTACCTCATCTATGAAAATAATACTGTCTTTAAAAAACTATTTGGGAATTAAATAACATAATACATATAACTGTTTAAAATGTTTTCTAATTGTTAATAGGAACTCACAACGGGAATTACTATTATCCTCAAGTGGGAATGATTTTAATTTGACCAAACTTGATGTGTTCTTTTAACCACAAACATATTATATATTGTTTATGAATTTCTAGTTGTATAAAACAATATTTTTATTAAGTACAGCAATTCACCGAGGAGGAATTAACAACCAACGTAGTAGATACATTTGTTCAGATTGTGAGTTAGTAGGATAGACATCAATTATGATAAACTATAAATTGTAGCATTTGCATTCACACATTTAATTTAACCTGCCCCTAGAGGAAGAACAAGTAACAACAATAAACAAAAACTCATTCTCTGGTTCAGTTCTCCTTAGTAACAATGGCATTCATTTGTTTGTGTGAGGTTTTCCTAGGAATTCATGCCATCTGTTGCAGACACTAAGTTCTAGAATTTGAAGAAACATTGAAGAGGTTTGGGAGCTTATTTGGTTTAACCCTCACATTTGACACGGGAGAAAACTAAGGCCCAGGGCAGAAGTGACTTGGTTGGAATTAGTAAGTTACTGATAGATAGGGTTGGGGTAAGGTCTATATTACTCAGTTTTTGCTGTGTAACAAACCACTCCAAAAATTCAGTTACTTAAAGCAACAGGAATTTAGGTTTTTGCTTTTTGCAGGCCTGCGGGTCTGTTGTGTCTAGGCTGATCCTGGGGGAGTTCTGCTGAGCTCGGCTCTAAGCTTCCGGTGGGGTCCAGGGCTTCTCCACATTTCTCTCACCTTTGGATAAGCACGTCCATTTTTTTCTTATAGTGGAGCAGAGGCGTACAGGAGAACAAGCAGAAAATGTGATGCTTCTTGAGACCTCAGCCCAGAACTAAAGCACTTTAACTTCTAGCCACATTCCATCAGCTAAATCAAGGCACATGGGGTATGCCCCCAAATCAGCGGGTCAGAGAAATGTTCTCCATCCATTCTAGTGGATGGTACTTTCAAGTCACATTACCAAAGGTATGGACATGTAAGTCAAATAATGGGAAACGTGACTGCAGTGACTCAATTTACCATAGGGTTCCAGCAGTCAGATGTCCACATGAGTTTCTCTTCCCCTCCTCATATTCTATCTAAGCAGGATTCTAACCTAGTGAGAAAACTACCCACTTGAAACTTTTTGGTGCAGAACCACACAGGGCCAGCCTTGGCAGTAAGTTACCAATATTACCCTTAGAAAACAACCATAAAGTCTGGGAACAGTTACCTAGGAATTTTTTTTTTAATGTTCATCGCCCAAGAATATTTTCTCTCTCCCTTCTACAAAACTGAAACTCTCAGTAATTTTTCCTTCAGCAAAAAGGGATTTATAGCTTTAGCCCTATCAATTGTTTTTTAATTAAAAATGTATTGAGATCTTCATGACTGGAGTATATAAACCAGACACGCCAATGCTTGGCGCAGGGAAACCAGTGTGTGCGTATAAATTATATTCAGGGTGACTTGGGTCTGGCCAGGAGATACTGCAGTAACTCTGAGTTACATTTCTCTAAGTTAGACTACTGAAACTGACATGCATAGAATATTTAAAACATCTATCAGAGTCCTGCAAATAGGTGGCTTCTTCACCCCATCAGGGCTTCTTCCTTTAGCAGGTACAGATGCTGACCTTACCTGCCATAAAGTGAGTTTGCTCCCCTCGGTCCAGCAGGTACCAAGGTGGTCCAATAAGAGATGACCTGGATGCCCTTTAGCATCTTGCACTAAAATTCAAATTAGCAGCCAAACTCTGACTGAAAATGCCTTCATTGCCTTTGGTGACATTGAAAAGAGAGAGCGTAAGACCAGATCCTGCGCTTCCAGCATGCACAGGTGGAGCCAGACTTATAATGCTCCATCCATCCGTCCATTGCCTGTGCCTACATATAGGATCGATTTTGCTGAATCCTGGCATATACATTTTATGTACTATTATTTAACTGTTAAAGATTTTCAGTAGCTAAAGAGGGTTTACCTGTCTGCCTTCTCCAGAAGATGCTGGAGGTTGTTGGTTTCAATAAAAAACAGAATAAAAAGCCATCTTGGATGTGAGGAAGAAGAAACTCCAGAATACCAGATCAGGAAATGAGCTCAGAGAGTAGAAAGTGCCCCACATTGGGAGTCATAGCAACTATGAGACAATAGGCAACTTTCTTCCCCTCCCTGGGCTTCAATTTCCCAATCTGCAAAATGAGGGTGTTAGGTCTGTAAGTTCTCTTCCAAAGCTAAGAAGCTGAGTCCAAAATTCTTCTTGACTACCTGCCTGTGCAGAGTGGTCTCTACGTAATAGCTTTGCCCCCTGCTACAAGCACAAGATATGACAGAATGAGCACAAAATTTGGACATGGGCCCTTCGCGTTTGAATCACAACTTACATGTGATCTTGTGCAAAACATAATGCCTCTGGATCCAACTCGGACCCAGATAACTTAGATTTAAAAGGAGGAAGCTAAAGATCACTTTCATGGGACTATCTCGTAGATACTCAAGAACTGATGGAGCGAGAACTAACCAGCTCTCAGTTCCCATGCATTTGTAGCACACTTGATTTCATGGTGATATCTGAGGATGGTATGGTTAACCACTTGAAGCAGGGAAATGGACCCAATGCCTTTTGGTCATAAAACCTGGCCTCCCCTTGTTCTCCATAAGAGCTTTAGGCCATGAGGGACAGGCACAGGGAGCTGCAGTGGAAACAGCATGGAGTTTGCCATCAGGCTCACTTGGTTTCAAGCTTCAGCTCCAACCATTCTTGAGAATGTGCATTGGGCAAGTTTGTTCATTCATTCATTCATTCATCCATCCATCTATCCATTCACGAATCATGTATTGAGTGACTGCTGTGTTCCAGACACTGTTAACTGGGCACTGGAGCTACAGTGTTACCTAGCAACACAGTTTCTACTTTCTGGGGTATCATCATTGAAAGAAGAGGCAGGTAGGCTCGTAATTATATTGCCATGTGATCAGCGCCAAGATCGAAGTTAGCACAAGGATCTCTGTAATAATAGAGTGTTTTTCTCTTCATTCACAACAACAACAATAAAACAAGAACCCCTTCATTTTAAAGTAATGTTATAAAGTAATTCAGTAAACAACACCTCCTGAATGTCTATGGTACCTAGTAAGTTACATACACTCAGTAATATTCACAAGTTGTTTATTTTATTCAATATTTGCCTCATTCTATGCATGTCGTAACTGAGATTCAGACAGATTTGTATACTGTTACTCAGCCATTAGTGAGAGAATTGGGATTTGAAGCCAGTTCTGTGTGGCTCCAATATCCATACTGGCTTGTCATAAAATGCCGCAATGTTTTCTCTTCAATATATGGGCCCTAATCCTTCTCACCCAGTACTCATGGAAGATGTCACACCAAAAGGCTGCTGTTCCTTTAAGTTAATAGGACCAAACCATGTGAAAAGCCAGTTTGGTTTGACTTCTTTGCCTTGCATTTCCCCAGATTCGGGGTTCAGGGAGCAATCGGTGGGGAAAGAGGGTAAGTGGATCTGGCTGCAATTTAATGAACATTTTGGTTGATGGCTGGGTTTCTCATTCCAGGAGGCACCAGTTCACCTCTCCCAGTGATCTCTGCTTTGCAAGATGTACTTCTCCATGGCACTGTGTCTGGTGCACACACAGTGCTAGAGCAGCAGCATTTTATCCCTCTCCTTATGCACAATTTCTAAAAAAAAAAAAAAAAAATGAAAAAGGATGTGGAGAAAGCCAAGTACAAAACATAACTCAGAAATGGTAATGTAACAGGGCCCACCACGGCTGCTGACTAGTTGCATTCGTAATGATTTTCTCCAAATAATGCAAGCACTATTTTTTCCTGAGAAAATGAAATATGAGAGTGCCATATTCCACAGATGATGGTGAGAACTCATAAAAGATTTTAATCTTTTCTTGTCAGGCCTCAGAAATGCAAACGGCCTCGTCCTCATTTTCTTTATGCCCTGGACTTCTCATTGAGGAAGCTGGCATCAATTATGCATGTGGGTATCGCTGGGGAAGGAACTAGAATAAATATTTGGGGGGTATCGTTAGCCAGAATTCACTTCATCTTCGTGTCACCATAATTTCCCATATTGTAGTGCTTTAGATTAGAACATATGGCAATAAGATAGGTAATGAGAACAACAATTTTCTGAAACAACATTATAACTTTCCCTCTTTATGGTCACATTTAGTTACAGTACATGTTGCCATTTAGGTGTAGAGCTTTATAAAAGCAAATCTCAGAGAGAAGGGAACTCAGGGGCAGGGGCCAGTGCCTGGGACCAGAGCCAATGCTACAGATGGAAATTTGGGGTGTGGACTAGTTAGCTTTTGCTGCAGCAACATTCTTTGGAAGGGGCTTATAACAGCAACGTTTCTTTCATTATCATAATACACGAGAACTGTGAGTCGCTATGCGTTGGCTGAGCTCAGCTTTACCTATTTTCTCGTTCAGGAGCCAGGCTGCAGGAGTGGCCTCTGTCTGAGACACACTGCTGTCATGGTGGGAGGGTCCGAGACTGATTACCCAAGAGCATTTAACCCTTCTGCTTAGGAGTACGTACTTCATACCCACTCCCAATCCACTACCCAGAGCAGGTCATAGGCTGAGTCTGTCAATAAAGCAGGGAGACATAGACGAGATGGAGGTATGTAATATGCACTTAGCGAGAGTGAGCAGCAAGTGTAACAATATACAGTCGACCACATGGTGAACCCCTGACTCTACCCCATTGTTACTGGGGAAGTTGTGCTGGGGAAATTTAGTAAATCAGCAAGTGAGCCAAGAAAGTCACTATCAGTTAGTGGATCTGGAGTTCATATAAATATAGATTCAGCAAGCATCTCTGGAATACCACTCTAAGTGCCAGGAATGGTGCAATGCATTCTGGGGAAATAATGCTGAATCAGACGACTTCTGCCATTCAAGGATCTCTCAGTTTTGAAGAGATGATACCCAGGCCAGGAGTTAATTAAACCAATGGCCAGAGTGGAAAAGTGCTATAGAGGAAGAGGAAACAGGTAAGAAGTTCAAATGCACTGCGTTAGGTGCAGTACACGTAGCATCATTGAGGTAGGAATAATGCAATGGAGCAAACTTGAAATCAGACAAGTTTAATGACGTGCCCCCCAAAAGCTAGTAAGGAGTAAAACTGGGTGTCAAATAAAACCACATTAGTGGGGATGGGATATAGAGCAATTCATTCTGTCTGAGAGAGGTCAGAAAGGATCCATGTAACAGAGGCGACGTTTCAGACAGACCTTGACAAATGAACGGCATTCCAGTAGACAGAAGAGAAGGCACAGGCAGAACATCCAGGATGAGGGAACAGAATGGGCAAAACTTAGAGTTTCTGGGAACGGTTGGGACATTTTGCGGCATAAGGTTATGAAGGGTTAGCAGTGTATGTCATGTAGAATAATTTGGACTTCACTCTGCAGGTAGTGAAACCATTAAAGATTACTGAGGAAGAACTTATAGGATCTCACCTATATCTTGAAAAAGATGATACAGTAAAAAAGTTCTCCAGGGAACAGCTCAGGGACAGGCTGCCTGACTCTCTAAGATATTACACACTGCCCTAAATCTGTGTGTCTGTGTGTGAAATGTTTATGCTTTCACCACTTTAAGAATGGGAGGTGGGGAGACCTTGAGTGTATGTGTGTGTGTGTTCCTAAACCAAGGTTATATTTGATATGATTTTAATCAGATGTCTGCTTATTAAATATGAGGCAATGCTGCCAACATAGATGGATCTACTATCAGCTCAGACCCCCAAATTCCTTAAGGTTGGCTTGCCTGGGTCTTCAGCTTTGCTTTGTCAATGAACTTCAGTTGCCAGCCCCAGAGTAGCCTCCAAGGAATAGGCTCCATTATGAAAATAAAGCACAAACAGGACTCACTGCCCCAAGCTCACCCTGCAAAACACACACACACACACACACACACACACACACACACACACATCATATGGACACAATTTGAAGAAAGAAAAGCTCGTGAGCAGAAGCTCCATGTAAAAAGAAGCAGGACCCTAGGCGCTCTGATTTAGCCACCCTCCCTC
Source organism: Rhinolophus sinicus (assembly GCF_057876585.1). Lineage (NCBI taxonomy): Eukaryota > Metazoa > Chordata > Mammalia > Chiroptera > Rhinolophidae > Rhinolophus > Rhinolophus sinicus. The sequence goes on from NC_142511.1 coordinate 20,158,698, forward strand.
TTGCCAGGCCCTGGGGGATCGCATACTCACTATCAACACCCAGCCCAAAGGTAGGCAACTCTTTTTCCCTTGACTCCCTTTAGTAGAAAGATGAGGCTGGCATTTAAAAGATAACTTTGTTTAAAATTTAAGGAAGACAACAAGCTGGGGGATGGAAAGGAAACATAATCACTTTCCAAGTCTGAGAATCCCATAGGATCTGACTAGACTTGTTTTATCCTGTGTCCTTTGTTTTACAGAAACTACCGGAACTCTTGATGGTGGACTCTCATCTTCCTTAAATCCCTCCTTTCTGAGTTTCCTGACTCTTGACAGTGGGAGCCACCATTCTTCACCCCTAGGTATGGTCTCCTTCAACATCTCCCCTTCGCCAGGACAAATATCAAGAATCCTATCTCAAATTTCTGCTTGCCTTGTTCCTATTTCAAGACAGAGGAATTTTCCTATTCTTATTTGACATGCAAAAAAAAAAAAAAAAAATGTGATTAACACTCATTTGGCTTCAAGGAATGAGATAGGCCAGTGGTTCTCAAACTTGAGGGGACTGTGAGGACTTCATACAATTGGATGGCTGGGCTCCACCTCCTGGAGTTTCTGCTGCAGGTGGTCTGGGATGGGGCTCAAGAATTTGCATTTCTAGCAGCACCCCAGGTGATGTTAATGGACTGGTCGCCACATTTTGGGAACCATAGATGAGGCCAAGGAGGCCTAGATTGCCAGCCTCCCCCCGCCCCTTCCTGCTGTCTTCTATAAACCAATGCAGAATGTTTGGTGTGGGGGGACAGCGTCAGAGCTTTTCAGCCTGATTCTGAATCCTGACTCTTCCCCTAGTTAACCAAGTGATCTTGAACAAACTGCTTAATTTCACTGGAACTCAGTTTCAAACTTTAAAAATATCAACAATAACATTATCTCTCACGTGTTTGTGTGAGGAAAAAAAGATCAAATATAAAGTCCCTAGCATGGGATCTGATACATAACATACACTCTGTAATTGTTAGTTCTCTAATGCTCCTCCTCCTACGGAAGCTCCTTCAGGTGAGCGTCTTCCTACACTCACACAGGAGAGGAATCCTGTGCTAGGTTTTCTGTTATGATGGGCAATGGAGCAGTGCAGTGGCCATAACATGTAAACAACAATAGTTTATGTATTATGTTGACATGTTATGTTCGAATACAGCATCTGCTAGTCTCCATTCTCTGGCTCAGCCCAAGGGAATGATATTTCCATATGGAAGTTGCAAGAAAGAAAGTCATAAACCATGCTAATGGAAGACTAAATTCTACTTTAATGACAGCTATATCTGCAACATTAAGTACAGAATGCCAAGGCTGTATTTTAGAGAGCAGAGACCGAGGGTTATTTCTTGCTGAGCGAGTCATACACAGTGAGAGCTTGTGGGGGGCTGGGGCTTAGCATCAAGCACAAGAGTCATCCATGGCTGCTGCACCAAAGGGGAAAAGCTGGGGAACGTTATGCAGAGCCATGAAATAAAAAGCTGTGACTCTTGGAAAGTAAAATGATTCGGAAGCTGAAGTTTCTCAGGCTTGTCTTTAGAGATAGAAGAGAATAAGGGAGCTATGTTGGCATTTAAATTCAAGTAAACACAGAGAAACATAAAATGTTCAAGCGATTGTGAGTGGAGCATTTAAGGGGAAGAAATGTTTGACCTTCCTCTCATCCTGTCATTTAGGGTGGGATTTCTGGAGTAAAGTTCTTAAAGAAAGGAGATAATGCGGAATTCATAGCGTTTTGTAAAGGCTAATGAGATAATGCTTAAAAGGTGCTCACCAAAATTCCTGATGTGTGGTAATCCCTGAATAAACGGTATTATCCTGTAAAGTTCCTACTATCCTGTAAAGTGTATTTGTACTATAACTAATTGTTTCATGGCCGTCCTAGTCTTCCTCCCAACCAGACTGCAAGCTCCACAAATACAGGGACCAGCTCTACCTTCTTTATATTCTGTGCCCAGCGCTACTACAGTACCTGGTGCATAGCAGAGGCATGATACATATTTCTTAGAGGCAAAAAAAAAGGAAAGAAAAGAAAAAAGAAAGAGAAGTTTCAAGAGGAGATGGAAGAAGAATTAGAAAACATGGGGAACTAGGAAAGGGAAAATGGGGCAGACAGCCTCCGCGGACTCCGGGCATTGAAGAGCATTTCTTCTGTGGCTAAGTCACTACTGCTGCTTGCCCTCTGCTTCCCTTTCATTGCCGACCTGACAATGCCAAGCTAACCCTGCTAGTCACCTGGCAGCAGGTTCACCCTAAATCTTCCCAAGTGTCTGAATCACCTGAAGCTCCGCCAGGCCACCATCAGCCTGTATGACAGCTTTGTACTAATTAGAAAAAGGTGCCCCGTCTCCCAGGTGGAAGCAGCCGCAAGCCAGGAAGCTCTGCACGGTGAGTGGAGTGTCAGTTGGGTTTTAGCCTTCTCCCATTCCTTGCTCCTGTTACCCCTGTCCCCAGCGGGAACAATGTGTAATAGAATACAATACTACTTGATGGGCAGGACTCCCTTGAACTTCAGGTACAGCCACACAGTAATTGAGTGTGTATTTACAACTTTTTAGGCACTGGGCTACAGTGGTGTGCAAAATACGGCTCCTGTCCTTGTGGAGCTTATTCTGTAAGTAAGGAAGTGGTGGCAGGCAAAATGGTTGAGCAGAAAGCCTGGGAGTGAGACACATCTCGTTTGAACACAGTGTCTCCCTGTCGTTGAGTAAGTGATTGTACCTTTCAAGGCCTCCACTTTCTCATCTTGAAATTGGGAACAATAATGTTACCTCCATCAGAGGCTTTTGTAAGCGTTAAGTGAGACGAAGGCATGTGCTATGGTCTGAATGTGTGTGTCTTACAAAAAGTATATGTTGAAAACATAATGCCCACCATGATGGTATCAGGAGGTGGTACCTGAGGGAGTTGCTTATGTCATGAGTGTGGAGTCCTCATGAATTAGTGCCCTTATAAAAAAGACCCCAGAGAGCTCCCGCGCCCCTTCTACCAGGTGAGGACACAGAGAGAAGTTAGTGGTCTGTAACCTAGAAGAAGGCCTTCACCAGACACCAAATCTGTTGGTGCCATGATGTTGGACTTCCCAGCATCTAGAACTGTGACAAATAAGTGTTGTTGATGAGCTACCCAGCAGATGGTATTTTGTTATAGCAGCATGAACAGACTAAGACAGTATGTGTTTCATATATTTACCTATTACTGTTATTATTATATAGCTAATCAGTGATATAGTCATGAAGAAAATAGAGACATTCTTTAGGACTAGGACACTCAGAAAAGCATGATCAAAGCAATGTAACTTAAGCAGGAATGGTCCCATGAAATGCTTTCCCGAAAGGGAAGAAGCAAAAATTACTAAAACAGGCCAGAGGTGAGGCAATAAGGGGAGGTGGGGAATGTGGCAAACTAAAGAATACATCTAACGCATTCAGCTTCAAGTGTTTGAAAACAAACAGAATAGTCTGCAAGATAAATTTTAATGGTGGAAAATGGATACAAATATGCAAAAATTGGATAAGAAAGTTCCCAGTCCTTTTGGAAGCCGTATTCTTTCTAATCAACTGCTGTCACTGGTCCTTCTTATTTCTCTACGGGTGTTTGGGAAATTTCTTGTGCCCTTAAAATTCCTTATGACAGTCTTCCTTGACAATGGCATAGGCCCAAAGCTGCAAAAAGCAGAGCCACTCTGTTTCCAGACTCTAAGCAGTGCCCCATGCCAAACTCTTAGAAATCCCAGGCCTTTCCTCTCTCTTCATCCCCACCCCCCACTACATCTGAGATGAATTGACTGCAGAGACTTCTCGCTCAGAGTACATTGTTTGAAAGTTTGTGTCATAAACGTATCGATCCTGCCTCATGCTCCCAAACAGAATCTCGATGTTGAAGCACTCCTTTAATCAAAAGTAAATTATGTACAGGCCACGTAGGTCAGCTCAGCCAGCCTCACAAAAAAGGCAATCCATCATTTATTCGTAAATGTCAGTGAAATCTGGGGATCAATATATGCGTCAGTGTGGATTATGTTTATTATTTTTCTGTAAATATCAATGCCGAGAAATATTTCAAGGGAACACGCAGGTGCCATGGGAAATCAGAAGCTAACCTAGGTTAGGCAGTGGAGTGGTGGAATCTTTCGAAGTGGATCTCATCTCTTTGTGGAATTCCTTTGCTGCTGAGAGCTGGATCATCCCTGGTCTCATGAAAAATAGAAAGGAGAGAAATATTCTCAATAGTGAACAACGTATCTGAGAAAGTTCTAGAATGGATCTACCTTACAATGAGGTAGACATGGCTTCTCCTGATACATTCTGAAAAGCGAGTTTGGGCATCGAACATAAAAGTGATTCCAAAAGCTCTGGTTCATCCACAGTATCCCTGGAGCCAGAAGGCAATGGAATCTGTAACCCTGTCCTATCCTTTTTCTTGGCTCCTCCTGATTCGTACACCATGTATGAGAGGTCAGATTCCTGGCAGAAGAAGAAGCAGCATGCAGTTTTTTGAGAGGAAGACCTTATTTCATACTTCTGATCATTCTCCCATTAATTCTACAGTCAATACAGTCTTGGGGGTTTTTGAGTCAGTGAAAACCATGATCAAAATGGCATTTAGGGAAGACAAAAAATAAATAAGTGTTTTAATAAATAACATTGGAAACATAAGTGATTGAAGGCAGAGAAGTCAATTACGAGGCCCAGGCTGGATCGGTAGACATCTCTTTGTAGAGGAAAGGTCATAAGCTTTGGAGTCAGACACCAGGGCTTGAAGTTGAATCCTTACTCTATTAATTTCTAAATGTGAAAAACTGGGCAAATTATAATACCTTTCTGAGTCTCAGTGTCCTGCTTCATAAAATGAGTTTAGAAGAGCAGCTG